>NC_134871.1:60397329-60731079 GCF_049852395.1 Peromyscus maniculatus bairdii
AGGAAACCATAGCTATGAGAACAACTTCCATTTAGTTTGTATACATTAGTGCCTACAATTTATAAGTTGTTCTCCCATACTTACCACTTCTAAACCATTATTTTCTTTCTCTGAAATGCCCTTCTCTTCCTTCTTCTCCTGGTCAGTGTCTGCATTATCCTCCTTTCCAGACACACTTTAAAAAATGAAAAGGGAGAAAAGGAATATGAGATAAGTACAAGGGCAAGTCTTCACTTTTTTTTCTTAGATTTTTTTTTAAACCATCAACAAATTATAAAAACGAAATGCAAGGGTTAATCATCTAACTAAGCAAGGCTGCTCTGTCTGAAGATTAGAGAAAACAGATCTCACCACATGGCGAACATTGTAAAAATTGACAGCACTGAAGGAAGTTTCTCTTCTAGAAATACTGACAACAGGCCAGACACTGAAGTGAAGATCTGATGAGACAGCAAAGTGCCCCTCAGTAACAGCCAATTGATTACAATGCACCACAACTTAAATTTAAAAGAAATCAAAACAGGAAGTTTTGGCTCCCCATCTAAATTCATGAAAACTTCTCTCATATAAACAGAAAGCTATAAAATTATGCTTAGTAGTATCCTAATAAATTTAAGGTTAATTTTAAAGGTTCAAAATTACTCTGTCACAGTTGAGTCTGCCTCTATGGCTGCATCCATCAGTGCTGGCAACTTTTCTTAGGCCTTTCTGCATAGCACAGCATGATTTCTCGTTATATGAGCACAGAGTGAACTCCAATATTATCTGAAGTTCAGGCTGCCCTCTGACTGACTCAGAAATGCCAGCGTCTACTACAAGTTTCACCATGAAAACTGAAGCCTTCCTCTTCTGTTTATCTGATGCCTACAGGCATAACCACACAATGGTTATGGCTGAACTCATTTAGCCCTGGTAGTCCTAAGCGAAGGTAGAAGACTACAGTGAGTGAATTTTTGGCACACCCCAATCGCTCTGATCTTTCTTGGGTTTACCAGGCATGGTAAACTATGTACAGAAGTTACACTTGGGCTCACTAGACTCATATATTTTAGTAAAACAGTGTTAATATAGCAAATCTTAAATAAACCATACAGTTTGTGTTATAGTGGAATTTTAAAATCATTAAGATTAAAAAGAAGAGCCAAATACAGCATTATTTCCAAACAAACTTCCTCCAGAAAGCACTTTATGATAGCCACTATTTCCACTAGATATTCCGCTAATAAAGAACTTCCTGATTGGTACTTGGGCTTATTTCTAGTTTATAAGTGAATAATTTGACCTCACTTGGGCTCTGTTATTATTACTTAACTCTAACATTTAACTCCAGGTCCCTATTCTTGTACATATTTTTATAATTAGAACAATAATATAAATATTTTTCCTCCTAATCACTTTCCAGTTTTTAATTTGTTTATTTATGTGGTTATTTATTTGATCTGCCATTCCCACTGAACTAAAAGTCTCTTGAGAGTAAGACTCATATGTATATGGCTTATCATTCATTTACCCAAGGCCTGCATGGGATAACTTACACTAGTGTTTATTAATAAGTCAATCCCTATGAGCTACATGAACACCTGTGTTTGAGCAGTCCTCTTGTGTTTCACATACCAGTCAAGTTAGAATAGAAAATAAGGTTTGAAATATTATAAAGATGCATAGAACATGGCAATCAATGTCTTTGGAGGGAGAAGTAAAAGCCACTAAGAATAGCAATACAGTGGTCATAACTGGAGTCAACTAAAGTGCAACAGACTTCCATGAATGTCATTAAATCACTGTACTAGAGGAAAATAAAGTGGGAGAAAACTAGGAACCATATGGAGTGAACAACTATGACAAATCCAATCATATTCAAAGGCCAGCAACACATACTCAAATACTACTGTGCTAGAGGCTGGGACGCAAGCTGTAAGACACACAGGGGATGTGTGGAAAGAGGATTATTTTATCTGTCATCGGGTTTCCTCCTCTTCGCTGATGCTCCTTATTTACTGCTACTGGAGTATGACCTCCACTACGGCTGGTTTGTTACATTACAGTATCATCTGAAATCCCTTTCCTCAGGTTTATGGCCCCACAACTTTATTACGAATACTTGACTACCACACCCTCCTGCTCCCTCAAGTAGTTACTATCCGGCCTAACAAATGTTATCGTTGACTTATATCTCCAATCATAAATTCTCCTTGCACTCTGATACAGAAAAATCAGCATCATTGATATATATTATGCTTCTAAAAAATACTTGTGAAGTTTAAGCTTTACAGGTGATATTGATAAATATTGTATCTCAAGCACTCTCATTGTCTTTGATAAATGTTAACAAATTGATAACCCCAAATAGCTACCTAAGGGTCACAATTAAATTTATACTTTACACAAAAACAAAATCTTGGGAACTGGAACAAACATAAGAAATTAATCTCTTCATCTGACAAATAAAATAAATAAACTGTGGCCTTGTGAAGTTTTCCACACAAGGGACTAAGAGCAGATGTCTTGAGTCCCAGCATGAAACACCCACATCCCGGGGAGCTTGTTAATGCAGAATGCCAGGCTTCATCTACATGCTACTGTATTAGATACATTCAGATACAGTTATGCTTGTGAATTGATGATTGAGATACAGTCCTAGAACACTAAGCTGTCCTGCATCTGCTGTCCTATATGATCACGTGACAGCCAGAGCAACCTCTGTTTACCAAGTCTGTATGTATATACTTCAAGGACGGAGTAATTTAATGTGGTAACATGTTTCCACATATAACCCTAAAGATTCATTGTATTGTGAGCTTTCCAAATAGGAGAAATTTTGCATGTATAATTTTTTTAGTTCAGCTGATAAACATGCTGTCCTAAACTAATGATGTTTAGTTGAGTTCCAGTGTGAGCTATAGGCAATTAGAATTACATTCTGGTTATAGAATACTTTTTAAGTTATAAACTTCTAGAATATAAGCTCAGAAACTTTAGACTCAGGATAGGATATAGAATACCACTAAGGTGAATATATTATAAACTAATTTATGATTTAATAGATTTAAAGTAAACTAGTCATTTACATGTTCTGTACAAGTTGTCGAGCTCAACTTTAAGTAAGAGATGATCTGTGATCTCTAAAGAAGAGCTTCGCAGATAACTGCATTTCTTTTGAAACTACCTCGTCAACTGGGCTATATGATTTGGTGGCTTGTTTTAGAAAACTCGAGGAAGAAAGGCTCTAATACCAAGCAAACATTCACTTTTCTAAATAAATACTCATATTCAGGTAAGGCTCCACGAAATGGAGGTCAGCTGCTCACTTCTAGGTTGCGACGGGAAGGAAGGGAACTGTCCACATTTTAATATTCGCTTGAAATACTTGTGGAAAGTTAAAACAACATTTTTCTAGTTTAAATTTCAGGATTCCTTGTCAATCTGACTTGTAGGAAGCTGCAGTTCCTTTTGCCCTTCTACTATTTTAATGTTTCCTACAAAGATTCCAGCAAATAAAGAAGAAAGGCATCTGCCCACGAGTTAGCATTTGCTACGACAAAATGTCAATCACTGCCCACTTACTTACTCCCACTCTGCTCACAAGCTCCCTCTAGATACAGAAATGCTGATATTTGTTTATAATCTGATGGTGAAGGTTTGTCTAATTTTACTGAAAAAGGTTAAGTAATCATCATACTTCCGGCAATTTATTTGAAAGTGAATGAAATTGGTTGCATTTTTAATTCAAGTAACCACAGAGTTCATTATTTTTAAATACTTTTACTTTTTCTCTGCTATGTTTTTTTTTTTTAAATAAAATATCATGACTTTAAGGAGGACCACAGCTAATCTAGCCTGAAGCAGTCTAAAATTCTATGGCACATTTTCTTGCAAATGGAAATAACGTATTTAAATGACATTTGAATTTAGGAAACAGAACAAAACAAAACAAAAAAAACCTGGGAAATATTCCAACCTTCTCTCTTCTCGATTGCTTTCCTCAAGTTTCTGTAGCCTTCAAATCACGAGGCACAGTATGGGAAGGCCAAGCCAATGAGGGCCAGCCAGACAGCGAGAGCAAAGTGACAAGAAGGTAAAATGGCACATGAGCTTGAAGATGTTGAAACAAACCGCAAAGATATCATTAAAAGACAACACGCAGTAAAAAGGCAGTACATGTTCTATGACTACAAACTAGAAAACCAAGAGTATGACATCTAAGAAGAAAATACAGGTGATTGGGGGGGCGGGGACCGTTTTACAGTCAAGTGCAGTCTCAGTTCATATGAGCTGGTCAGTCCTGACTGGATGTCATGGCTGTTGTTAGCCAGAAATAGACCAATTTTTAAAAATTTTTCCCCATAAGGAAAGGCTACTTTCAATAACATCCTCCTCCTCTTCAATCTTTCAAAAGATTTTTTTATGGTATCATCGAAAGACCCTCATGGAGTAATGCCTTTATACCATAAATGATAATACGACATACAAGGTACTACTTTAAGAACTTGACTTCATTGTGTTACGATACACATAATCATCACTAAATCTAAATTTAAAAAACGCATGTCAAAAGTATATGAGATGGTATTACAGACAAATGAATGTGGCTGTTATACGATCAGTGAAAAAATACAATCTTGTTAATTGATAAAATTTTAACAAGGTTGGGATCAAAAATTCACTACTAAAAGGGCATATAACTAAGGCAAAGGTGGAAATAAAATGGGAATTTTAGTACTTTCCATTAGTAACACTGTTCTTTAATCAGAATATTAAAAAAAACTATAAATTGATAGATATAGGTTTCAAAATATAACTTAAAGAATATCCAGTATACAAAATTAGGGATCTTTACTCAATGGAACGTACTATATATGAATATTTGTCACGTGGACAATATAGATGGGCTAGGCTCTGATTAGGCAAATTGCAAACTGCACCCAGCACACTGTCTAGAACCCCACAAAATCCTCTTGGAATCATTAATATTTACAATCATGAAGAGAATTATCTCTCTTAAACTTATGATGTATGGTTTCATGTAATTTTTATTTCTTGGGCAGTGGTTGTCTCTTACAACCAATTTACATACTGCTTTTATAATATCAGACTAGCAATCTGAGAAACAATTCTGCAGAGAGATATTCACCGGGGATCAGACAGTGGAACACAATGACTAGAAAAAGGGAGAGTCTACACAAAAAGACCCATGTTTCCAGAGTTTCAAACCAACACCACTACATCCAAGTACAGCACAATCTGGAAGATGACAGTGTTGTACCGTAGTTCATTTAAAGCTGGATATCCCAAGGCACCAGACTAAATGTGTGAGTGGTCAATTTTCCTTATCTCTATACACAAAACAGTGCACACAGACACGACCCCGCCCCCATGCAATCTAGGCTCGCACTGATGATAATGAACTACAGTGCTTAAAGTATATGGCTTCCTGGTTAAGATTCCAAATTTTCTATTATTATTATTATTAATGTTGTTATTGCTGAAACCCTTTGGTTTGTGTTTGCTTTGCTTCAGGCCTTTGCCTAAGAGGGGAGCTTATTTATATTTTTAAAACAAGAATTTATATTGCATAGATCTAAAAGTTACTTAGACCTAAATGTGATTAGTGAAGTGCTTTTTGTTTAGGTTTCCTTTTTTAATGGGACATCTGTGTGTATGTGAGCATGTGTATGTGCATATGTGCATACATGTATTTGTGTATGCGTATGTGTGTGTGTGTAGCTGTGAGTGGTGTGTGTGTGTGCTGTAGCTGTGTGAGTGAGGTGTGTATGTGTGTCTATGCAGGCATGCGAGTGTGTGTGCATGTGTATAGCTGTGTGAGTGGGGTGTATGTGTGTGCATGTGTGTGTGTGTGTGTAGCTGTGTGAACAGGGTGTGTGTGTGTGTGTGTGTGTGTGTGTGTGCGTGCATGTAGCTGTGTGAGCAGGGTGTGCCTGAGGAAGTCAGAGGCTGCTTTCCAGAGGTAGTTTCCTCCCTTCACTGAGGGTTCCAGGGACTGCACTCAGGTCTTTAGGCTTGTCAGCAAGCGTTTTGGGTTTGTTTGTTTTTTTCTTGTGTGTTTCTCACTGAGCCAGCTCCAGCCCAGGTTTTCAGTTTTTTAATATAGAACACTTGTCTACAGAACAAGACAAATATCATTAAATTCTATGACTTGCCTATGCAGTTATGTGAGGTCACAAACTGGCTCTCGAGACCTTTCTATGTGACTAGTACATAAAATAAAGTCTTTAGGCACAAAAATCATGTGTGGACTTGACAAAGGGACACTGTATGTGAAATGTGTTCAAAAAATCACTTTCCAAGCACTCTGTGAGTGTTGGTTTGGGAATGCTAATTGGTTTTCTCATGGCAACCTTTCACTTACCTAGCTGCTTGATTTTGCTCACCAATATTTTGCCTCTAGCTACAGCTCCACATACTAGGAAGTAACTTCTCTCTTCACTGGGCATCCTTACGTTTAGTCTAGCAGCTTGGGAAGTCATTATTATGAGCATGTACTATTGTCTTCACTTCACTGCCTGAGTCCTTCACAGAAAAACCACCTTAAATCACCTCTGCTTTGTCTCTTTTCTGTTTCCCTTACACTGGACAAGGCTTCTGGATTAAAGAAAACAACACAAATATAAACCAAGTATTTTCCATTAGTACTGTCAAGCCCAGTGCTTATTAGAATGCATTTTCACAACAATAAACTGAACCAGAGCTATTAAGTACCCATAGCCACTATAAAAAAAATATCAAAATGACTTTATTAGGATCCCTTTTTAATCTTTTATTACTCATATTCAATAAGTAATTAAAGCAACATCTAAATTAAATTTAAAAGGAAAGTATAGACTCAGCCCATGACCTTGAAAACTGCACGCCTGCTTACACTTACTTACTCATGAACACAAACTACCTCGGCCCTTAAAAACAAGTCACACTATCCACAGAAGTGAACTTCGCAAGTCAATGATAAACCATGGGAAAGCATCTCATGTTCATTCAAGCACAAGGTGAACATTAACTCCCACAATCATGTGGTCCTTACAGGAGTGCAGCTGTACACCAAGAGAGACCTAGTCACGATCTATGTCCTACCGTTGCTCCCATCATCCATGAAAAGCACCTCCGAAAACATCACGCGCTTAAGAAGCCATTGCCTCCTAGCCATATGTGCAATGTCCTGCTTTAATTATTTATCTTTTCTACCATGAAGATAGAAAGCAGGGTTAACCTAACAGATGGAAGTTTCTAATGACGTTCAACAACTGACTGTTCAAAGAAAACACAAATGCCTTGTTTTCTAAACACTTTTCTAAGTAAACGGAAGGAAACAGCCTGTAAAAAGGCAATGATGTTCCTGAGCCCCCCTATACCAGGACTGCGGAAGAGAAGATTGCTTGGCCTCCCTTTGAACATCTAGCCAAAAACGTTTAAATTGAGTTCCAGTGGCATGGTCAATATTTTCGTGGTAAATAATTGGACTGTACTATAGAATCAATAGGTAAATATGTAAGTAATTTGAGGACTTAACCACTCACACATTACAAATGGTCAAATTTTCCATTTTTCCCTTTTCTTTTGGGCAAACGGGAGGCATCACGGCACGGAAGCCTGCTGCAGGGGTAGAAAGCTAAATACTTCCCCGAGAGATTCAGAAAACCTGAGATACAGTGGAGAACGTTCATGTAACCAAATTAGACGCCCTGAAGGAAATATTTAGAGGCCAAATGACATTCGGATTGATTAGTCAGCCTTTAGTGAAACTAATCAGTTAACAGGATTAGAACGCCTATGAGACTACGCAATTCTATCAGGAAGTGAAAAAGGTGGACAACACACTGTTACAATGGGACACAGAAGCTTCACAGAAAAGCAGGATGGATGGAATGCAAAAGCAGCGACTTTAAACAACAATCTAATAATTTCTAATAGTAAACATGCCTTGTCATAGTCTAAGCACAATACATTACTACATGCTTATCGCTAAACTTAATTTTCTTATATATATGTAGAGATAAACCATTAGAAAGCATATAACTGCAGTCGTAAGTTAATTTAAATAATTTTATGTATTCATATACTCATGAGACTATGCACACATACGGCAATTATAAACTAAATGTCCTGGAAAAAAATATTTGATTTTATAATACTACCTTTTTTTCTTCTTCTTCTCTTTCCTTTTTAGCTTTTCCAAATCTTTCTTGGCTAGATCTATAATTTCAATAGTTTCTTTGTCCGAAGACAGTATGGTAGGAGAGAAAGCTGATGACCCACTGAAATACGGTGATCTTGCTGTGGCTCTGGTCAAGGTTTTTCGAAGGTTCTCATTCACTGCTTCACTTTCTAGTAATTTTGCCCTAATGAATAAAAATATCTTTAAGTAGGAACAATTTTTATTACAGTAAAACATTAAAAAAAAAAAAAAAAAACTCTTATGCTGGCATCTCCAGGTATATCCTGCAGCCTTGAGCTCCAGGACACTGCTTGTAACCATCACCACCATGCACACCGGAAACACATTCCCCTTAGCTAATGTCATGCTCTTCTATATTTTCAAAGTAGCACAAAGCCTGGACAGTACCAAAATAAAAGCCAAAAGTATTTGAAAGTACAATAAACCACCTACCAATAATCTGTATTTCAGACTATTATGGAACAAACAGCAGCTGGTTCATTGTTTTATTTCCAAGGCTTGCATTTAGTAGGGGCTGAAACCTGGAGGGCTCATTTCCATTAACTCCAGCCACATGAACAAAGGCCAATTTTTTTATAGGCTAGAGAGAGAATGTGTCTTTATCCCTCTCTTTCCACTCCCTGTCCCCCAACACATAAACACACGTGCTGTTGCTTGAGTTGTACTGACTAAATGATAGTGTGACAGGAGAGAAAGTATTAGCCATCTCAGTGAAAGAGCAGAGTTCATCTGACACTAGATCTGGGCCATCCGTCACTAAAAGCCCCTACTGTTCCCTGTGTAAAACAAGGATTAGAACAGGTTATTTTCTCTAGGGTTGCTAGGAGAATCAATTATGTAAATTTAAATTTAAAACTTGCCACACTGCAACTATAATTAAACACAATAAAAATTCTTATGAAAATTAGAAATAATATCATTATCCAACAGTAGTAAAATAAATTAATTGTAAATACAAGGTAGTGCTATAGAATCCTGAAAAAAATGTTCATGATGCACTGTCGTATTGCAAAGAACAGATAAGACAACAGACACACTGTTATGAATGAATATATGAATATGAATACCACTGAAAATAACTGAAAAGATAAAGCAAAATGCTAACTTCAGTTCTCAGCTCTGGAAAGAGTAGAAATTTAGTGATTTCAGTGTTCTCTTTTTATATTGTCATCCTCCTACAAAAGTTTTAATATCACTAAATTCAAGGATTAAATGATGATTGCTTCAGTCTATTAAAAGGTCACTCTTATGATTTCATAATCTGAATAATAAGATTTAAAATAAATATCTAAGTTGTTATAAAATTCAGATATATTTCACATAGTTTAAGGGGTTGGGAATAAATCTTCAAAAGAGTAAATTCTGACAGAAATATGGAATAAAGAGAGATTAGTAGGTAAAAATAGGACTTGAAAAATTGAGCTAAGTAACACACTGGACCTGTACAGCTCCTTTTGGCTTCAGAACATTCACACTCTATTGTTTTACTCAAGTCCATAATAACTTTGTGAGGCTTAAGTATCTCTTCTTATAGACTAGCACACTAAAACTCAGAGATGTCAGGTAATTTAGAAGAGTCAAGTAATGTAGAGGTGTCAGATAATGTAATGTACAGGTGTCAGAGAATATAATGTACAGGTGTCAGGGCATGTAATATAGAGGTGCCAGGTAATGTACAGTGTCAGATAATATAATGTACAGGTGTCAGGGAATGTAATGTACAGGTGTCAGGGAATGTACAGGTGTTAGAGGATGTAATGTACAGGTGTCAGAGAATGTAATGTAGAGGTGTCAGGGAATGTACAAGTGTTAGAGGATGTAATGTACAGGTGTCAAGGAATGTACAGGTGTTAGAGGATGTAATGTACAGGTGTCAGAGAATGTAATGTAGAGGTGTTAGGGAATGTACAAGTGTTAGAGGATGTAATGTACAGGTGTCCGAGAATGTAATGTAGAGGTGTTAGGGAATGTACAAGTGTTAGAGGATGTAATGTACAGGTGTCCGAGAATGTAATGTAGAGGTGTCAGGGAATGTAAAGGTGTTAGAGGATGTAATGTACAGGTGTCAGGGAATGTAATGTACAGGTGTCAGGGAATGTACAGGTTTCAAGGAATATAGAGGTGTCAGGGAATGTAATGTAGAGATATCAGGTAATGTAGTGGGGTCAAGTAATATACAGGTGTCAGGGAATATAATGTAGAGGTGTCAGGGAATATAAACGTGTCAGGTAGCACCTTGTTAATAAAGAGGAGATTAAACATCAATCCAGGTTATCCAATTTGAATTCAGAGTTCACTTATGGCTACCTAATATGTCAATTATTGTCACATGGTGCATTATAAACCTGGGACTCTAGGAGACTACTCCTTAAAGCTGGCACACATCTAACTAAAGAGCCACCAAAGTGATATCAAAGTCAGGACTATGAAACAAAGTATTAACCCATTCAAGGAAGGGATTTGACAACTGACTGCCCTTGGCCCCTGAGTCATCGTGAAGCACTGGTAAATGCTTCAAGGAAAAGCCTCAACACTGTGAACATGAAGGTACTAGGTGCTGCTTTTAGTCACGAGGAGTGGAAATTATACTGGCAATCTCCTAGGAAATAACGATGCTGTCATACCATTGGGCCGATGGTGAGATCAAGGTTTACATGCAGCTTTAGAGTAACAGGGTGGAGGAGGGGAAACAGAGCACAAGAACCAGAACACAATCAGCAGGAATCGTGGCCAGAACCCAGGGAGTGAAGGAGAGGAGGAGCAGCTGTCTACAGATGGAAGAGGACCTTCAGAGACTGAGAGAGCAGCTGTTTCTCAGAGCATGGCAAAAGTGGGGGCGGGGTCCTATAAAGTGAGGAGAGATTGGTCTGATAAATTCTAGACAGCTCAGGGACAGCTCTCCTAGACAGAGTAGAACCTGACAGTTTAGGCTGAATCCTGTGCAGAACCAGGTCACAAACCCAAAAGGCCTCTGTCCAACAGTAAGGCATGAAACTTCACACACACACACACACACACACACACACACACACACACCTGAAAGTCACAATCACGTAAATAACTTTATTGCCATGTTAACATTAGACTATCTTATTTGTCTTCGATTTCTGAAACATTTAAGAGACCAAGAGAACTTGGTGGAGGCAGGAAGTGGAGAGAGTATTTGTCACTGAGAACAACTAGAATAGCCCAGGGATGAAAGGGGACAAACAACGCAAATTCAAGACAGGGAAATATGAGAGTAGTTATGAAGTGGGACCTCCTCCCACTTGGTTATTATCTGCAGACATTTCCCCACGGAGCTCAATGAGGTTTTACTCCATGAGAAACTAACTAAGCATCAGGGAAAACTCGGAAAACTATACCTGAGATCTTCAATTTCTTTGATGTAACTATGAATCATATTACTAATCTCTTCATTCCCTTCACCTGCAAGATAAAATATGAGATGAAAATTTTATTTTAAAATGAAGACTTCAGTATTGGGAGCGCAGCACAATGGACTAGTACTTGCCTAACATGTATAAGGTCCCAGGTTTGAAACTTAGTACCAAAATAAAACACAATTCCTATAACAAATTTCCTGCCCTGAATGACATAAACAGATCATAAAATAAAACGTTGCACAGGGCACATTTTTTTATATAGGAATATCTTATTTTTTAATTAGGTATTTAACTTGAAATTATAGGTTGTATATAAAAATGTAACATTTCAACTTCACCTATTTTGAGTAATCAACACAAAGAATGATGCCTTTCAGAAGTTAATCTCTCACCCACCCCACCCTAGACACATACCTGCTCTGGCAAGAACTTGATTGGCCTGATCGCTGACAAGCTGCGTGATTCTGGCCCTCAGCGCATCCACAGTCTCTTGCATGGCTTTTATTCTTACACGCAGGTTGTTATTTTCAGTCTGCAGCATAGCATTCTCGTGAAACATGTCATTGATGCTCTCCACACCCTCCTCATCAATTATTCTTTTGCCCTGGAGAAGAAATATTCCCTTGTTGGTTAAGGCCTTCAGTACACAAGCATTTTCATTTAAAGACACCCCAAGATCACACAGTTCTATAACCAACAGCCTTTTTATCTTCCCTGTCCCAAGGCAAAAAAATCAATTTCCTTCAACTACAGTCTTTCAGGGTGCGTTAGTCAGGAGAATTACAGATTGGGTAAGAAGCCTTTTGAAGAAGTTTAGGAAACCCAACTCCCCAAAGACTACCTCCAAAGACAAATTTCTATTCAACCCCTCCAAAAAGATATGATTGCGTTCACGTGACACGGGCCCTCAGGGTGTCAGAGGATGGCCAGTCCCTCCTGTTGGCTTACTGTCCCTCCTGTTGGCTTACTGTTTTGTACTCCATGAGCTCCATTTGCAGTCGTGTGATCTCACTTCGGAGCGCATTGATTTGCTGACTCGCTCTGTCTTGATTGACCATCACCTTGTTCTTGATATTTCTCGCTCGGTTGGCATATTTAAGAGTGTTCAACGTCTCCATAAAATCTCTGTCTGAAGGGCTGACGCATGCTATCATGATTGTTTGGCTGAAAGTTACAAACAGTAAGGAGTTGTAAAAAATAAAAAGCAAATAATGAAGTACTTACTTTAAAAGTCCTGCCATTTAGAGGCCCACAGCCAAACAGTAAGTGGAGAGAACACCCAAATGGGAGATCTTCATTGGTTCCCTCCCCTCAGAGATGAGGAACCTTGCAGAAGAGGCGGGGGGGAAGAATTGTAGGAGCAGAGAGGTGGAGGACACTGAAGAACACAGCCCACAACATCAACTAAGCAGGGCTCATAGGGCCTCACAGAGACTGAAGCAACAATCATAGAGACCACATGGGTCTACTCTAGGTACCCTGCATATATGTTACGGTTATGTAGGTTGGTGTTCTTGTAGGAATCTTAACAGTGGGAGTAGATGTCTTTGACTCTTCTGTCTGCTCTTGGGACCCTTTTCCTCCTACTGAGTTGCCTCACTCAGCTTTGATATGAGGGCTTGTGCCTAGTCTTATTGTATCTTGTTACGCCATGTTTAGTGGATATCCCTGGGAAGCCTGTTCTTTTCTGAAGGAAACAGAGGAGCAGTGGATCTGGGGGAAGAGGGGAGGTAGGGCTGGGAGGAGTGGAGGGAGGCAAAACTGTGATGGTGATACACACGAAAGAAAGAAAGAAAGAAAGAAAGAAAGAAAGAAAGAAAGAAAGAAAGAAGGAAGGAAGGAAGGAAGGAAGGAAGGAAGGAAGGAAGGAAGGAAGGAAGGAAGGAAGGAAGATCGACCCTGCCCTTCAAACAGCATCTTCCCTTGAAGACTGATGCTACTAACTTAAAAATAAAGTCAAGTTTAAAAGTCCCCATGCTTTAAGACCACCTTAACAAAAGGATTTTGTTTACTTAAGTAACACAGGGAGAGAAAGGATATATATTATGTTCTCTGATGTATAATCCCTTGAGAATGTATGATTATATACATTTGTCTCTCACTTCTATGTAAACTTTTTGAGGCAATGTATACAATAATTCTAAAACTATTTTAACTACAAATATGGCATGTTGAAAACAAAAATAATGCCATTGCGTTATTTTAGCATTTTAAAAAATTCTTCCAGGGTTGGAGAGATGTCTCAACAACTATGAATACTGGCTGCTCTTGCAGAGGATCTGGATTCGATTCCCAGAACCCAGAGCACACGATCCTCTGTAATTCCAGTTCCACAGGATCCAACACTGTCTTCTGGCATCCAGGGGTGCTGCATGCAAGTGTTATGCAGGCATACATGCAGGCACTCACACATACATATAGAAACTAAATTTAAAGTGCCTTAAATTACTTAAAAACTTCTTCCTTTTCACTGATGTTTTGATTTGATTCAGCTTTGAATTATCTACAAAATATAATCATATTCAAACAATGGAAGCATACAGTATAAAACCTCATTTGTGGTTGAATAATCTAGGTTTTGGGGTTCCTGGCCAGATTACACTGGAAAATACTGCTTACAGTCATGATAAACTGACTCATCAAAATTGAACAGTCAAATGCTTATGTGCCCCAGCTATTATGTCTGTCAGTAAATCACATGAAGGCTCTCCCAGACACTTGCAATCCAATTTAAAATGACGTAAGAACAGCAGAACACTGGTATTCTTTCTCTACCTCCTGGTCAGCCACAGGATCCCACTGCCGTAACATTCTCCCTCATCACAAGGAGGTTGAGCAAACACAGACTGAAACCCTTTGGAACTGTGCAAGCTTCTCTCTTCAGCAGAAGCCTCACAGCTCACCGTATCCCCATCAGATGCAACTATTTATAGAGAAACATGCCGGAAACCTGAGGCGGCACGATATGAGTGTATTGATTTGAGTCTTAATGTCGCTGTTTCTGAGCACTGATCCCATTGCCATCCGTCATTGCATAAACTGAAATGACTCAGTCCGTAATGTGCTGGGCACACAAGTATACAGAACCAAATCTAGATCCCCAGCAGTCACTTACGTGAGCCTGCAATCTCAGACCTTGGGAGACAGGAAGAGAGGATCCGAGGGCTTGCTGGCTAGCCCATCTAGCTAATCAGTGAGCTCCAAATTCAGTGAGAAAACCTATCTCAAAAACTAAGGTGGCAAGCCACTGAAAAAACACCCATATTAACCTCTGTCTTCTACATGGACACACCCACACAACACACTCAACCTGCATTCACAGATCCAATTTACCTACCCTGGTAGAAAGTTAACTGCAATGAATCCTAATCAGTAGTCTCCTTAACTGCTTCCTTCCTCTAGTAATCTCAACAAGTTCGTAGTGGCCCCTTTTAGAAGGATACTACCAGTTGTTGAGGAAGCTGATGCAGATTGTTCAAAATAGCCTATGCCACACAGTGAGACCTTGTCTCAAAAGTACAGTAAATTAAAAGGTCTATTTCTGTATCTTTTCTATTCTATCAACTCCCCCCCCCCCCCCCCCCCCCGCGCCCCGGGGTCTCACTGCATGTCCCTGGATGACCTGGATCTCAGCTATGTAGTTGGCTTCGAACTCACAGAGACCTACCTGCTCCTGCCTCCAGAGTGCTTGGATTAAACTTTAAGGCAGTGGTTCTCAACCTATGGGCCACAACCCCTTTGGGATCAAACGACCCTTTCACAGAGGTCACTGAAGACCATCAGAAAACACAGATATTTATATTACAATTCACAACAGCAACAAAATTACGGTAATAAAGTAGTAACGACAATAATGTTATGGTTGGAGGGGTCACCACAACATGAGGAACTGTATTAAAGGGTCGCAGCATTAGGGAGGTTGAGAATCACTGCATTAAAGGGATGTGCTCCTCTACAGGGCGCTTCTACCAACTCTTACTTATTCCAGCCTATCTTTGCTCTTACTATTTTTCAGCATTCTATCATCTAACCCTCCATGTAGATGGACTTTTTCTCTGCCTCCTGTACCCTTTGCACATTTCCTTTCTATTCAGTAAACTTTTGTTGTTGTTGTTGTTGTTGTTATTATTACACGAAAGTTTTACATACTCCAGACCCTAAAGGCCTGAAGAAGAGGGCCCACCAAGTTTTATTCATCAATGTACATCCAAATATGTAATACAGTATTTGGATGCTTTTTAGTCATTAATAATTCTGTTGTATTATTTAAATAATTTATTACATAAATAAGTAGGATGCACTAATAATGTTCTGGAGAGATCATTAAGTTGAGATCATTCGTATCTCTCCAACTATGTCCTGATAATGAAGATACAGGAATCAAATGAAAGTAGAACTTCATGGAATGCTGACCAGAGAACAGGACAGTGTGAGGCATGGCCTCCAGCCCAGGACCATTCTGCCAAGTACTATTACAATCCATGGTGAGAACAGGGACTGAAAGCGAGCACATTGAACCCTTTGTGGTATCTGAACTTCCTATAACCAATCAACTCATCCCACTGACAACAATATAGACCAGTCCAGACTCACACGTGGAGTCACAGGTGGGGAACACCAAGGACGGTCATGGCCAGCATGAGTCAACTACAAACTGGAAGGTGGGTGGCTTGTCTTTCACCAACATTTTGAAAAGTACTGAGATCTGGGGCTTCTTAAGAACTACGAAAGTCAGGATCAAGAGGAGCTGGCTATAATCCACAGAGGAAGGAAAACATCACATATCACACAAAACTAAAAAGGGTATGTCTCAAGAGTCAGTTTACTAAATACTCCAAGAAAATATCAAAACATTTACCTTTTATAATTCCATTTTCAAGAAAATATCATTAACTTAGAAGAAACTATTGCTAATATGGTAATCTACTTCTTCCAGGTGTACAGTATAGCATAACATAACAATATACTTTAGAAATGTAATTATTTTTATTCATGTCTTATATTCTCCATCATTTCCCAGAATTTCTGGCATGAATTTTTTAAGTTATGTTGTTCAGTATCATAATTAAACATTATAAACATATAAAAGCTGGTTGAAAACTGTAACTCTAAATTATGTACATAAATATGTGAAAAATAAACTTTAAGTTTTAAATTTGATTTGGCTACAAAGGGGGGGTGTGTGTGGTTATTTTACATTCCCCAGATTTAAACAAAGTACATTACTTTTGAACTAGGTGCTCAATCCTGAAAGTTTAGACAGAAATTGAGACACAGTAAGGTTGGAATCAGAAAGGGTCATCTCTTCTAAGGGTTAGCTGTCATCAGGAAACAGGTGAGGAACCACTACCTGAACCTCAGTAGGCAGGCAAGCCCCAAGTTAAGAACAGCTCAGCATGCTTGCAGAACAGGCAACATTTCAAGGGGCCAAATTATACAAAGCACGTAAATGTGTAAGGGCGAGACATGCTTCTGTTCTGCTTTGTTTCATAGTTAAAGAAATACAGGGCTGGGTGTGGTGGCACACGCCTTTAATCCCAGCTCTCTGGAGGCAGGGGCAAGTGGATCTCTGTGAGTTCAAGGCCAGCCTAGTCTACAGAGCTAGTTCCAGGACAACCGGGGCTATACAGATGCATCTTGGGGAGAGAGAGGGGTGGGGAGGGAGGGAGGGAGAGGGAGAGGGAGAGGGAGGGAGGGAGGGAGGAAGAAGAAGAAAAAGAATAAAGAAAGCAAGTAGGAAAGTACAATTAAAAAATGTTCATTTGGCTGAAAAAAAAAAGTTTTCTTATTTTGTTACGAAACCTAGATTGACTCAGAAATTCAGACAGAAAATAGTAAAACCAAGTTAAGAAATATGCAACTACAGAAGCCATGTTGTATTCATACAGGATATACTTAAAGAGAGATAGGACCATGCCAATATTACATAAAAGGAAGAAATATTCTAAAACACTGCTGAATTTAACAAAGCTCTATTTTTAAAACAAACTGATTTTAAACCTAAATTCAAAATCATTCAAAATTCTTTCAAAAATAACTGTCCAAAGAGATTTAATTCCCAGATTGTACAGCATCTATCTTTTAGTTAACATGACTTTTAGACCATTAGAACCATGATAAAGGAAATTTGCTGAGCATGCTTGTGATTATGCTATGGTTGAATTTAAATGCAAAAGAAAGTTTCCGTTTATGCAGTCAGTGGAGTAGAAAAAGGGGATTGCACAACAGGAGGAAATGTAGCTTAGCTATGAAGCCCTACAGTGCAGTGGTTCAGAGGGGAAGGCCAGAGAACTCAGCAGTCAGTCAGCAAACACCCTCGTTTACTCAAGGACATTTTTTGAAAACTTTTCCCACATACAAAACAAGTTCCGATTTTAGACTGTAGAAACTTGTCAATAATATTTAAGCTACTTTGTACTGACTTAGAATGTTTTATTTTTCAACAAAATTCTTTTTTTTTTTTTTTTTTTTTTTTTTGCCAAATGCCATTATTTGAAGGAGGGAGGAAGTCTTAAATACAGGCTTACACAATGAGAGAACCCCAGAGGGCAGATCAACAAAATTCTTCTTTTGCCGTCTCCCATATGCTAAGCAGAAGCTGCACTGTTGCAGAAAGAGTATATGTTACAGATTTCCTTAAAAAGATACGTGAATTTGAAAAAAGTATTTAACGCCCCTGTGTTCAACTCATTATCAATAAGACAGAAATACTAGCACTACCCCAAAGAATATAAGTACTGCTTAAAATAATTATTTATACATTTTTAGATACCTAATAAAATTACCAGTTTATCATCCTTTTAATTTGCTTTAAAATAAAAGCAGCTCATATATATATATATATATATATATATATATATATATATATATATATATATATATCATCTAACAGGTATACCTAAAAATAATGAAAAATCAGAGCTCAAAATAATCATGCATGCATACCTGTTACCCCCAAGGGAATCCTGCAGGAGCCTCGTCAGCTTGGAATCTCTGTAGGGGACGTGGGTGGCCCTCTTGCTCTTGTCACCCAAGGCACTGATGACATTCCCAAGAGCCAACTAACAGAGAAAAGGAGAGAGGAAAGCCATATGTTTATTAATTGGAGCACTTTTAAATAATACAGACAGCCTATAGGAAATAAAATGGAAACATTAAGAACCTGTGTTTGTTCCAGGGCAGCCAGGGATACACAGAGAAACCCTGTCTCCAAAAACAAAATCAACAAAGAACAACAACAAAAAAAAAGACCCTGTATTTGGATTTAATTCACATTTGTATTTTGAAAATACATGGAAGCTTAGTTATGTTTGTGTTACGTAACCTCAAACCTCATCACGGGGTTTAGCAGTGCTACTACTTACACCAGAACAAATTTCCAATTTTATGATGAGGACAAGAAGGGAAGTTTTGGTATGCTAAAGCTTGTTCTGAAATATTTTCCTTGCACATAAGGAAGCCTTATGCTAACTCAAACATAGTGTTTTCCTGTCAAATTACCACTAGGTGGCATAGTATTAACGTTAATTCCTAATACAAGCTATTTAGAAGAAAAATATCATTGCTAAAAAGCTTTTTTGTTTTGTTTTGTTTTTTGTTTTTTCGAGACAGGGTTTCTCTGTGTAGCTTTGCGCCTTTCCTGGAACTCGCTTTGGAGACCAGGCTGGCCTCGAACTCACAGAGATCCGCCTGCCTCTGCCTCCCGAGTGCTGGGATTAAAGGTGTGCGCCACCACCGCCCGGCCATCTAAAAAGCTTTTTTAATTGGATTCAATAAAATGACTATCACAAAATGTCAGCAGAGACTACCTTTAAGTCTTGTCCAATGAAATGCCTAATTTTAAGTGTTTGTTTTGAATGTATGTTTTCAAATGTGGAAAGAAATTTTAAAATATTTTCCCCATCAATAACCTTTTGGACATACTATAAAAGTTGAGCAAGCCAAATTAACATAGTAAGAGAGCCTGCCATGGGGAGGGGGTCGGGGTTGGGGGGGAAATATACAATATGGTTAGAGGCTCCATGAATTACCATTTCCTTCATCCCTCAACTTGAGTGATGAAGGGCTTCCGTGAGATATATCATGACTTACAGCAGAGAAAAGAAAGCTGGGCCTGATAACGTCTGCTGTAACTCCAGTATGTCAGGAGAATCGCTGTGAGGTGAGCCTCGACTCCACACTGAGCACCAGTCGCAAAGACGTCAACAAACCAAACCAAGCAGAGAAAGGGCAGCGGGAGGACCACACGTCTCCGTGTGAAGCAGAGAAAGGGCAGCGGGAGGACCCCACGTCTCCGCGTGAAGCAGAGAAAGGGCAGCGGGAGGACCACACGTCTCCGCGTGAAGTTTAGCCTTACCAGCCCGCAGTTGATGGAAATGCCCTCTTTCGCCCTCTCGCCGGTGGCCCCGGTTCTTTTCAATCTTTCTGATCCGGCCAGATCAACAAAATGAAACTTGGCCGTCAGAGTTTCAAATTCATTCATCTGCGACGATTCAGAAATCATCTTGTTATCGGTGGCGTTCTCCTAGGATTAGGAAAGATAATTGAAAAGGCCTTATTAACGTGACATCCAACACCCTGTAACCTTGCCCACGTCTCACTCCCTTCTACAGCTAGAGAACAGTCACTTGGCCGTGCAAACACAAATGACAACATCAGAAAGAGGTTTGGTAGGCAGAACCCAGCTGCCCTAACTCAGGCTCTCGCGTGACAAAGGGAAATGCAGAAACAGTCCTCACAGCAAAGGGTCCAGAGGACAACATCTCCACTTGGTTGCAACAAACAGACATTCAGTCAGTCTGTCTGTTTCCCAAAGTCTTTTTTTTTTTTTTTTAATTTATTTTATTATGTATACAGCATGTATGACTGCAGGCCAGAAGAGGGCACCAGATCTCTTTATAGATGGTTGTGATCCACCATGTGGTTGCTGGGCATTGAACTCAGGACCTCTGGAAGAATAGTGCTCTTAACCTCTGAGCCATCTCTCCAGCCCCCTGTTTCCCAAAGTCTTACACAACTGACCGGCTTCAGTTAAATAAACGAGAAAAGGAAATTAAGAGAAGGAAAAAACTTAAAGTAAGTTTAGATCCAACACCTCTCCTGAGATCTGTGTAATTTAAGGACAAAGGCTCAAAGTTTAGGAAACAAGGAAATTGAACTCACAGCATCTATTTGGGGACACACTCTGGTTTGACACACGTGAATGGTAAAAATGGCATGTGAACGAGAGCTCTGGACGTTCATCTGGGTACTAGCCGTGGTGCGGGAGAGAGCACCCAGCTTCAAGCACTGCATCATCTGCAAAGGGGAAGAAAGGCTTGACTTCGCAACGTTTAAACAGGCACCACCCCGTCCGCTGTCTGAGCTGAAACCCACTGCAGCAAAGGTTGTCGAGGAAGACTTCCCATCCTATCGTTTTGTTACAGGCACATTTGAGCTGAACTTCTCAGTATAATGGTGCATTCTCTCTTAACTAGGAGCAAACACTAAGTCCCATTGTCTGCCATGGGCTGACCTTTGCAGCTTCCATTCCAAACTGTTACAGTACAATGCTTTGGTACAAACTCCACAATAATCTGAATTAGTTAGGCTATTCTATTTCTTGTTTAATTTTTTTTCTTTTCTTTTTTTAGATTTTCTTTTTTCTTAAACGTTTCCCTCTAGAAGCCAAAATACAATCCTAAATGTCACAAGCAAACAGGACAAATGGATTGTTGTCTCATACTTCAGCACTATTTAGCCTTCTTTACTTGTGAAGCAATAGTATACATACACTGCATTGGGGTCTTTTGATGATGTGGTAAATATTATGCCAAGGAATTAGCATAAGCACCACATTAAATCTGGGGGTTTTTTGCATTAATTTATTTTAGTGTGTGCACATGCGCCATGGTATGTGTGTAGGATCGGAAAAATTTAAGAGTTTGGGAGCTGGTTTTCCTTCCACTATGTGAGTTCTGAGGATGGAAGACTCGACACCAGGTAACTTTACTTATACAACCATCTTGCTAGGCCTCTCACATTTTTATAATAATGCTCTTTCTGGGGGGAAAAAAAGGAAGTAGACAGATTTTTAATTCTGTTGTACTTAAAGAAAGTCATTTTGTGTGTTGACCTTAAGTGCACTAACAGTAAGGATGGTTCTCAAAGCCACCAATGCTATCTATATTTTTAAGGGCACAGTCACCTCTGGTTCTGTATTCACAGTGCGCGTTGTGACTCCCACAGTATAAATTCCTCCAGTTGAATCTTCATGAATTCTTATATTTGATTTTTTATTTTTTGCATCAATATCCCGAGTGGTATCAAACAAGTCAAGGACCTCTTCATTATAGAGCTATGAAAAAGACACATCAAACGGTGAAATTTCGTAGAAGTGGTTCTGTGAGCCTCAACATGCTTCACATAGTGCCTTCCATATTAAATGCTTGACAGTCCTCAAAAATGACACCTATTTCTTCAAAATAAAACATAGCTATGAATTACTATATTATCATAAATTATGAATATGAAGTGAACGTCAGATTTAGCTATAAAAATAAGAATAAGTGACTTAATCATGACAAGCAGGCTAGGCACAAGCTAAGATGACCTACGACCACTTTGCAACATACAAGCAAAGAAAAATAAGCAAGCCTAGACCAGTATATACCAGACGCAGGCAAAGGCAAAAGTTAGGGCAGAGATACTTTCTATTTGGGGGGAGGAGGTCAGGGGGCAGGGTCTCACTGGGTAGTCCTGGCTGGTCTGGAACCTTCTATGTAGATCAGATTGTCCTTGGGGGTTGGGGTGTCTCACTGGGTAGCCCTGGCTGGCCTAGGACTCACTAAGTAGACCAGGCTGGCCTTGAACTCACAGAAGTCTTGCTTCAGCCTTTCAGATGCTGGGATTAAAGGAATAAGCCAGCATACTCACCCAAAGTTCAGAGATTTTAAGAGTTTAAAAATTTTTACAACTTCAGCTTGAAACTGTATTTCTTTTGCCTTATAATTCTCCCTTTCAGTGTCTTCATTTACTAATTGCTTTCTTTTTTGTTATTGTACAAACAGTAGGTTGTATTGTGACATTCCACATACGTTTACAATCTACTTCAGGCATATATTCACTGGCTTTTCCCTCTTTAGCACCTTCCCCTCACTTCTACTTCAATGTCTTCCCTTCCTTTCTATTTCTTAAACAAATATAAAAAAAAAGTCTGAGATTTATCTCTGTGAGTCTGGCTCATTCCACTTAACATGATGATTCCATTTTCTCGCAAATTACATAATGTCATTCTTATAGCCAAATAATACTCCACTGTGTATATATGAGTGTGCATGTGTGTCTGCATCCCATTTTCTTCAGATCAATATATCTGTTAATGGGCATCCAGGCTGATTCCATAACTTGGTAATTGTCAATATGCTGGTTGATTCCAGCTGACAAACAGGCTGATAATTCTATCTTTAGTTGCTTACTTCTATTTTATTTTTTTCTATATGTATTTATTTATGTGCATAGGGGGGGGGGGGCATGCAGGCCATGGTTCACATGTGGAAAGTTGGTCCCTTCCCTCCACAGGTAGTTCCCAGGGATGTAACTCAGGTCATTAGGCCTGGCAGCAAGCATCCATACACACTGAGAGATCCATCTTCACTATCTTTAGTTTTTAAAGGATCTTTTTTTAGCATGTGTTAAAAACACAATTCAGAATTATAAGGCTGCAGTCCACCTAACTAGAGTATTACTCAAAAGCCTACATTTTCTTCTACTGACATCACTCCGTACAAGACTAAGCTATCGTAAATCCATCCAAACCTGATAACCTTTGGACACTTCAGAGACACCATCAGCTTCTGAAGCGGTTTCTCAACTTGTCCTCTCCCTTTTGATAATAATTTCTAAATTCCCAGCACTTTATAAGCTCATCCAAATTACCCACAATAGTTTTTTTATGGTCACTTTATCACTTGGTAAAGAAAGGTTCTGAAATAGACAATATTAACTGTACTTTTAACCTATAGATACTGTAAATCGTTTATAATATAAATGTCAACATTATTACACCCAAGAGTAAGGTATATTTAATATCTATTAACTACTGTTAATTTACTCAAACAGCATTGACTGAGTGCTATATGAAAACACTCTACTAAAGGCCAAAAATATAAAATTGTACAGATCTGGTGTTACGGATGAAATTTACAGAGAACTGACAATGAATCTACTACCTCTAAGAATTGGGCATTCACTTTAAATTCAGGAGGAGGAACCCCATTTTTAATCGCTGTGGTTTTTTTTTCTTCAATACTCTTGAAAAGGTGTTTAACTGCACGAGAAATGATTCCCTGTTCTTCCTCCATGATGTTGACGTCAAATCCTGTTCCCATTGTGTATGTCTTCCCTGCTCCGGTCTGAACAAAAGAACAAGGCGGGGAGGAATGACCGTTCATATTAACAAGGCCATAAGACATAAAAATGGAAATGTGACTGAATTACAATTCCCACAAAAAATAATAAGGTATTTACTTGTCCATATGCAAAAACTGTAGCATTGTATCCTTCAAAACAGCCTTCAATTAGTTTTTCAATGCACTGAGTGTAGATCTGCTCCTGCTGGGAGTCGATGTCAAACACATAATCAAAGGTAAATGCCTTGTCCTTCCCTAGGAAGACCTGAGGCTCTCCTGGTGTGACTGATGTACAAATATGGCATCCTTCAATCTTTTCTTTGGCAAGCTGTGGTCTTATTCTGTGAAGAACAATCAGGGAAGAAATAATAGGCAAAAGCAATTCTCAAAAAAATAATGACTTAAATTCTTGGCCAACACATTTAAGCAAGTCAGCCTATACTGAATCAACTTCAGCATATAAATTAGCTTGCCTAACAACCCCAATGGTTTACTTAACAATCCCCAAAATAATGAACAAGAGTATAAAGTTCCTCTTAAAATCAAATCCTTATTGGGTAGATGTTTTTCATTAACTATAAGAAATAGACAATCAAATCAACGCAACTACTCAGTTGTTACTTTCCTCTTTATTTCCAATTATCACCATAAAAATGAAATATTACAGAAACATTTAACCCTGATGCTCTGATGCCCTTGATTCATCCTTTCCAACTCTTCACCAGAGGTTTCTGAACACATTTAACAATGATTGATGGTATCTTAACATGTTTATTTCCACTATACATATATATATATATATAGATATATATGTATACATATATATAGCTAATCATTTGCTAATGATATGTATGCATATACAACTTTACTGTTTGGTCATAAACTAAGACATATCAGAATCAAGAGTTATCAAAAATAAATTAAACATAGATACAAATATAAGTTCCAATATTTTCTTTCCAAAACAAAAAGCAGTGAAATTATGTGGGTTATTCTCCTTCACCTAGAAGATCACAGCATGTACCCATCCCACCTCCTCTGAAGTCCAGTAATTCCCTGTTCTGTATTCTGTTTGAAATTTCAAGACTTGTTCTCAAAGAAGGAAAGTAAGTAAGTATGGTAATATGTTCATATCAGAGTAAACTAGGCTTTAGGTACATTCTATTTACTCTTTATACATAACATCCTGGGCATATGTACCAGTGCTCACTAGGGACAGATTCCCACTTGCCATGGAGAAACAGAAGCAGTTTAACAAAGAAAAGACAACCGCACATGAGAAATAGGAAATGATAAAGACAGAGAAAGTAACAGATTTTTAAAGGAATTAGTGCCACCTCCCTAGTTTTATGAGGTCTAACTCAGTCCTAGTGACGGAGAACAAGTTCATCTGTTTACTAAGGATAAACTCAACCATTACGTCCAGATGTGACTTTTAGCTCCTTCTCTTTAAAATGGAAAACAAGGATAGGAAAAATAATACTGAAGTAATTACACATTAGACTTAATTATGCTGCGATGTTTCTTTCCTTATGGTGTTGTTTGCCTTTGCTAGGGTCGCCAACAAGGTTTGCTTTAATTAATGGGTGATAATAGTCACCAAGTAGCTGGTTAGGAACCAGGGAAGGAGCAATGAAGCGCTCGTTAAGAAGCTTGGGCTCCAGATCTCTCACTGTAGAGCACCAGTATCCTCGCTTGTGGAGGGAGATGGCAATTCCCATACTTCCTTCTAGATCTAACACTGTTTAGCTGCAGGATACTTTACTGTAGGAAGACAAAGAGGGTCTGGGAGACGGCTCTGCAACACTAGCTGCTCTTGCAGGGCACTGGAGTTTGGTTCCCAGAACCCTAAGTAGGCAGCTCCTAACTGCATATAACTACACCTACAGGGGATCCAACTTCCTCTTCTGCCTCTGCAAACCTGTGTGCATACACAGAGACAGAGACAGAGACAGACAGGCAGACAGACAGACAGACAGACACAGACACACACACACACACACACACACACACACACACCATTGAGACATTTGCATATACATAGATAAAAATAAATCTTTTTTTTTTTTAAAGAAAAGGCAAAGAGATAGTATAACAAAAGGTTCATTACAAGAAGCTATGATTAGAAACCATAAAAATAGCCCATGGTCCTAACTTTATTTATGCATGTATTTATATAGGTCTATATGGAACATAAAATGGAGGATCCTAAGGTGGAAGAAGATCTTAAGATCTATAATAAGAAAGCAGAAAGTGAGACTCACTAGGTGAAGAAAAGAGACAGCTTCAGGAGGAAGTGGGGAGAGGAACCAATGAATTAAAAAGTCTAATAACATGGTATAAAGATGAAGATGCCATGACAGAGACTGTTATGCTGATCTAAAAAAATAATTTCAACAAAAAATAAATTTGTACAAACAGCCCATGGAATAACACCTTCGGCTGCCTTGTTCCATGTGTTTAACAAGCAGTGTTTCTCAAAATGAATATTCTCTTGTTTCCAAACACCTCCCATCCTACCCTACTTCACTCAATTATACGGAGGAAACCATATCAAACCCCAGCTGTCTTTGGAGAATAGCTCTTGACTGTTGTCAAAAACAGAAACAGAACAGTCTGAGGTACCTCACGGGAATATCAGTTCCACCCTCTTCTCTATCCCATCCATCTAATCTACCTCCGGAGCTACTAATTATTCCTGAAATAGCTCCTCAGTCCACCATGCTCTTTCTCATCAGTGACACCACCCTAATTAGGGCCCTCACTATCTCTTACTGAGAAGATTCCACAAGTCTCCTCCTCTCAAAGCCTCCACCCAGTCCTGCCCCCAGCAGCCTGCTCTGCACAACAAGCAGTTGATGGGGTCCCAGACCTCCACCCCATCCTTCTCTGCTCTGGCATGCTAGTCCTTGCATGTGAAGAGGCTTTCCACCAGTGAGGAACGTGGTAATAAGGGTTCTCACCCTTTCAGGAACAAGCTGAACTCTGTTTCTGTGCCTCTGCTCTCTGCCAGCTTTAGGACCACTCTGAGAACACAACCAATTCCCTGTGGTAGAGCCCAGCCTTCTAAATGAAATACACAGCACTGTGCTCTTCTTTGAAATCAGATACTAGATTTTAAGTAAATTATTATAAACATCAGCTGATTTCCCAGATTGTTTATTTTCTATTTTGTTTCAACATAATGAAGAAACATTGGGTGTCATTTGAATTTGCAGATCTGCCAGCCAATTTTAGAATGCCATTGTCACCCTGTCTTTACATTGACCTCCTAACCTACACTCATCTGATTACTACACTTGCTAATAGAAGGGAGGATCTGTTTGAAATACCGACGATGCCTAGTTCTATTCCTTCGCATGGGTGGAGGACATGCTGAACCCTCCTTCTACCAGACCCAGGCAGAGGCAACTTCTGAGATGGTCCTCCACAACACAGAGAAGTAGGAACTATCTTCAAAGGTCTTTCTGTGTAATTCTTTTAATCCTTCTTCAAAATTAGTCTTTGAAGCTGGCCAAATCCCTAAGCACACCCAAGTGAAAAATTTTCCCTTTAAGTTCAAGGCCAAGCTAATTCATTGCCTTTAATGAGAAGAGCTTAAGATTTATGTAACTACAAACTACAATACTATCTGAGATTATACAAGAAAAAAAAAATCCAATGTCAGTCCTTAGAAAAGAAAATAAACAAAAAAGAATCTGAGATTTTCCTCTACATAATTTCAAACTTTATTTTCTTAGTAGTTTTACATAAAATATCACACCATTAAATATACACATCTGACCCCACAACTATGAATTTCACATTTTTTACTATAAACATTTTGGTTAAAATATAAAAAAAAAATCCTCGCAAGTTTTTAAAATGTATAATCATATAATGTGAAATATTTTAAGTGGCTTCTTAAAGAAAAATTTGTGTAGAACAAAATGGCATAACTATTTAGGATAAAATATTCTAATGTTGGACATCAAAATTATATTGTAAAACTATATATAACATATAAATAATTATAGATGGCTTATCTATAATTATTCTATCTGTACATCTAAACTATTATAAATATATAATTACACATATAATTATGCTACATATATAATTATCAAGTACTAAAAACTATAATCTGTTGTAACTAGGTTGAAGAATACAAGGTTTTGAATGTTATGGTGAAGAAACATGAACAAATACAGTCCTCATCTCACATCTGAACCTTCCCTTTAGCACGTAGCAGCATCTGCTACTGCCATGAAACTGAAAGTGTTGACAGAATGCAGGTCATCTTATCTCACCACTCTTGGAAAACTGTCTCTAGGCCAAACGTGGTGACAAGGGCCTTTAATTCCAGCACTTAGGAGGCAGAGGCTTGTGGATCTCTGTGAGTTCCAGTCCAGCCTGGTCTCCACAGCAAGTTCCTGGCCACCCAGGGATGCATTGAGAGAGCTGCCGAGAGAGAGAGAGAGAGAGAGAGAGAGAGAGAGAGAGAGAGAGAGAGAGAGAGAGAGAGAGAGAGAGAGAGAGAGAGAGAGAGAGAGAAGGAGGAGGAGGAGGAGGAGGAGGAGGAGGAGGAGGAGGAGGAGGAGGAGGAGGAGGAAAAAGAAGAAGAAGAAGAAGAAGAAGAGAAGAGAAAAGAGAAGAGAAAAAAGATGTAATTTGATCTATAACCTCATATTTTTCAAACCTCTACTGCAACTAGCAGTTGAGACATCCATGTTTTCTAAATTCCAGTTACAAAACCAGTTGGGCAAACTACCTAAAAAGGTTGGGCTTTGCCAGAAAAACGTCAGCATGAGGCCTGGGATCTAAGAATTTCCTAATCTGGATTCTTTTTGCTTTTCTATGTTCAAACCAAGTCACCTTGGGCTACTTTCACCCTTCTGCCATGACTAGGTCTCAACCTATGTCCTTCCCCATATAACATATGTGGCTTGCCATCTACCTGGAATGTCAATCCCCTATTTATCTGCAAACTGCATGATGTTTTAGTTTCACAGACTGGAGCCTTTCCCTTTCCTCAAGATGAATGATTTAACCCTCCCAGAAACCTGTTCAAGATTTTAGTATAGTAGATATCAAATTAAATTACTGTTTCTCCACTAGTGAGTCTCTGCAGATAAAGAATATAGCTTATAAATACATATAACGGAGTAATTCTACAAATATTTCCTAGTGGACTCTGCTAAGCTCCATCTGCTAAAAAGGAGTCTGGTTCAATACTGTGTACTACTCTTGTTCGGTTGTCAGAAACAACTCATTCTTGGACAGTACTCAATGACATTCTATCTCTAGTTTTCTAAGCTATAGGATAAAGAGCCTAGTTTAGTATGTCTACGGTTCATTTCAGGTTCATGTCATATTCTAGTTGATCAAGATAGCAAAGCAAAGGTTTTCTATGTAGGCCCTTTAAAGGTGACTGACTATACACCACCTTTTCCCTGTTGTACACTATACCCCTCACTAGTTGTATAATTTCTGCCTTCTTCCTTCATTTCTATTATAAACTCCAGCACAAGACAGTCCATGTTCTGGTGGTCACTGGGGAAATGCCTATGACTCTAGCAGTACCATCAGAAAGTCACAGGACATTCTGAGACTGAGTCCAGTAAGTGTGTCAAAATTGTGCCTTGCTTTGTGCCTTCACAATAACCAAGCTATTTGTATCACTTAATATATTAAATAAACTAAGAGACCTAGTTTCAAATTTTATATGTATATATATAAAGATAAACATACTTTAGGATGAAGGCTCATATTTGCTATCTTTTCAGCTAAAATTTTGGGAAGGAAATCCAGCAGATTTAAGTCTGCAGTTTAACCCTGCCATATGATATCAACAATGTATGGAAGGACCTCAGTGTCACCTCACAGAAGGCCAGCTCCTGACTGCTCTTTCATGGGTCATCTCTCAAGTCTTGTTTTCAGCATGCAACCTTAAAAGGGAGCATCCTCCATCAGACAAAAGATGCTTTACTCCTGCTTCCTGTATAAGCACAGAATCCCCACGCTTTCCACTTGCAGAGAAGCAAGCTTGACTGCTTGTACAGCATCCACATATTGAGTGCATCTGCATGCACCCAGTGGATCAGAGGGAATGAGAAACCAGCTTAAAACATGTAGATCACAGTTCTGATGATGTGGTAAGTAATGAAAGTACTTAGCCTCCAACTTGAGTATTGTATCTCTGCCACTACTCACAAAATGGCAAAAGCCTAGCTTGCCACCTTGTGAACAGAATAAAATATCAAAATCTTCCCAGGTCTTCATCCACACTAGCACTGGCTTTTGGCAAGTTATTCTCTCAGCCTCAATTAACTTACCCATAAGACAATACTGAGAAACCCACATTGCAGCATCTTGAACAAATGAGACACCGTGCTGCAATGAAAGCCCATGTAGGTATAAAGTATTGGTGGTACCTACTACAAGACCGCTTGAAAATTCCCTAAGCCATTTTCCTTGTCAGTCAGCATCACATCTCAAATGAATCTGGGTCTTCCATGAAGAATGTATGGTTTAGTTTTTGGTTCCTTTAACTACTGTTTCATTTTTGTTTGTTTGTTTTGTTCTTTTGGCTTTTTTTGTTTGTTTGTTTTTAAGCACAGTTTAAAAGTCCCAAGTCTTTGAGGAATTTAAATGTGAAACTGCTCTTCTAAACATATATACAACACTGAACATTATGCATATAGACATACAACTGTATTTATATGCATCATATACATGGTGCTAAACAAAGATGATGGTTGAATACCTTATACCTTCATTTGCAAAGAAAGGCCACAATTCCAAACTTATTTTTTTGTAGTAATGATTAGTCAAGTCTTATTCACCCTGTTATTCATGTCAGTATTAGGTACAAGAAGAACAAACACATGTGTGTGTCTATGTGAGTGTATGCCATTTGTGTGGCTGCCTGCAAAGGCCAGAAGAGGGCATCAGATCCCCTGGGGATGGAGTCATAGGAGGCTGTAAACCACCTCACAGGGGTTCTGGGAACTGAACTTGAGTGCTCTACAAGAGCAACAAGTTTTATCTCCAGCCCTATTAGGAATTTTTGATTTTTCTTGTATTCACTGGCAACCTCAGACATGTCTATAATAAATTCGGTCATTTTCACACACATCCCCATTCCCTTCTCTCACTTCTTCCCTCTTTCACTAAAACCCTTATCCCCAATTAGTCCCCCTCTATTTTCAAGCAGGGTGTGTTGGGTTGGGGCGGGGGGGAGAATATGTGTGTGCATGTTGCTGGAAACAGAATCGAGAGCCTCTTACATGCCAGGTAAGAACACTATGCAATTGAGCTACATCTTCAGCTCACAAAATGGGAGTTTTCTATTATCATTAATATTATCATTTTTTTAATTTTTTTTTTACTTTATTTTATTTTACAATACCATTCAGTTCTACATATCAGCCACGGGTTCCCCTATTCTCCCCCCTCTCACCCCCTCTCCTTACCCCCAGCCCACCCCCCATTCCCACCTCCTCCAGGGCAAATCCTCCCCCGAGGACTGCGATCCACCTGGTACATGCTCAGCTATGTTCATAGCAGCACTATTTGTAATAGCCAGAACCTGGAAACAACCTAGATGCCCATCAACGGAAGAATGGATGGAAAATATGTGGTACATATACACAATGGAGTACTACTCAGCAGAGAAAAACAATGAAAGCATGAAATTTGCAGGCAAATGGATGGAACTAGAAAAAATCATCCTGAGTGAGGTAACCCAAACCCAGAAAGACAGTCATGGTATGTACTCACTCATAAGTGGATTCTAGATATAAAATAAAGAACAATCAGACCACAACCCATAGAACCATGGAGGCTATATTTATAGCATGGATGACTGTGGCTTATAATAAATTTCGGTTTTACTCAATTATTGAAAAAAATAGCCATATTATTATCATTTTTATCTCACCCTATAACCAATAAGAGAACTTCATTCAGAAAGGGAGAGAACTCCCCAAGTAACTAGTTTGGTTTAAAGCAGAATTGTAATCATTATGGTACAATAGGTCCTTATACCAAATTATGTGAATGAAATGTCAGTGACTTGTGACTGGAAAAATGCCTACTAAGAAAAAATAAATAATACCATTCCACTGGAATTTATAGCATCCCATTGCATGTACAGGAACCCATATTCCCTTTCAAAGCTAGGCAAATAGCACATAAAACACAAGTACATGGATACAGACAATCAAACCTATATTTCAAAGGCAAGAAATTTTCATCGTGCTTTTCAGATTTCCTCTTACAGTGTTACCTCTCGAACTCCTCTGTTCTCCATTTTATTAAAAACATCACAAGCTTTTCTTTTGCTAATTGATTGGTCACAATATACAAAAATACCTTCTTTTTTAATTTTATAATTTAATTTTACATATCAGCCACGATCCCCGCCCACCCATTCCCATCTCCTCCAGGGCAAAGACTCCCCTGGGGATTGAGTTCAACCTGATAGATTCAGTCCAGGCAGGTCCAGTCCCCTCCTCCCAGGCTGAGCCAAGTGTCCCTGTATAAGTCCCAGGTTCCAAACAGCCAGCTCATGCACTGAGGACAGGTCCCGGTCCCAGTACCTGGATGCCTCCCAAACAGATCAAGCTAATCAACTGTCTCATTTATCCAGAGGGCCTGATCCAGTTGGGGGCTCCTCAGCTATTGGTTCATAGTTCATGTGTATCCATTCGTTTGGTTAATTGTCCCTGTGCTTTTTCCAATCTTGGTCTCAACAATTCTCGCTCATACAAACCCTCCTCTTTCTCACCATTGGACTCCTGGAGAATAGGAAGAAGCAAAATGCTAGAGAGACCCACAGAAATCCACAAAGATATTTCCACAATTGACTACTGGCAATGGTCGAGAGAAAGCCCAAACTGACCTACTCTGGTGATGGGATGGCCAAACACCCTAATTGTCGTGCTAGAAACCTCATCCAATGACTGAGGAAACCGGATGCAGAGATCCATGGTCAGGCCCCAGGTGGAGCTCCAGGAGTCCAAATGGCAAAAAAAAACTTCTTTTTGCAGTTGGCCGCTGTGGATTCCTTACCATGCTAGAGAGGGCACTGTGGTCCCTAGTCCAGTTTCATGGATACTGTGACCTTCCTGTGGGCTGCATGTCTTTGCCAACTGTTTCACTTTGTTTTGTTGCTGGAGTTATTCTGATCTCATCCCCGTGCTACAAAGGTAGCTTTCCAGTTCACCCAGTAACCTGACCTGATTCCCACTCGGTGAGGCTCTTTTACTCACACCTGTCCCTACCCAGCTCTTCTGGTACCCCTTCCCACCACGGCTCTTCCTCCCACACTGCCACCACCAGGTCCTCAGTACTCATCACGTGTCCTTCTTATCTCTGTTGTCGTGCTGATTGATTGGCATCACTGACAACTACTTACTGGGTTTCCATCTGATGCTGAATGTGAATTATTTTTACTCCCTTTTCATTTTCTACAAGTTAGGACAGCTATCGTGCTGCTACAATATCAAGCCACTGCAGTGGCTCGCACCTGTAGTCAGCACTCAGGAGGTAGAAGCAGAAGAATCCAGAGCTCAAGACCAGTCTAGCTACATGGCAGCAAGTTGAAGGCCAGCGTGGGACAGACAAAACTATCTCACATAACACAGAATAATAAAACACCTTAACCCGTTACAATTGTGCATGGAATTTCAAAAATCCTCTTGTAAAGTTATAAATGAAACTATAGATGCTTTTGGGAGATGGGTGAATATCGTATGATACTGCCTCATAATACTATCTTATTAGATCACTTCTTTATAAGAAAAACTGATATGATTCTATAAGAGTAACAGACCAAAAGCCAAAGAATACATGAAGCTTCATAGACAGGAAAAAGCAACCACGGCAACTTCCAGAAAGAATGCAACCCTGCTTTAGGATTTTGAGCTCTAGGAAAAGAATCCATGTTCTTTAAAGTCACTGTTCTTGCGACAGTTTGTACTACTTGTAAGGGAAACTAATACTTGACCTTCAGCTTCCTAAAAGCAGGTAGCGAGTACCTAAAAATATAAGAGGCATAGTTACAACCTCTGCTGTTCAAACTGGGTCACTTTCTACTAGTAATCATTCCAAGGTAACAGTCATACGTTAGGACTGCCTGAGGTACACTGTGATGTACACTCAGTCTACTCTCGGGGCACTAGTAACAGGTAATTCAATGAGATTGTGGCGATGCATATCTCAGTCACAAAGAGAGAGAAGCTTATTAATAATCAGCACATCAGAAATAGGTTGCAGCCACAGAGGGAGTGCCCACGGTAGCTACTGACAACAGATAAGAGTAGTACCAGTTCTCAAGCCTGGCCCCATGAAGGAAGAATTGCCTGGTAAGTTCAGTGTGTTTACTCTGTTTGCGTTGTGCATTCATGCAGATTCCCAGGTCCCACCCAAACATGTTAAATCATAATTTCCCAAGGTGGGACCAGGTTCTACATTGTCAATTAGCTCTCCATGTGACTCCAACACACTGCTGGGCCAGCACCAAACTTCTGAGGCAGTGAAGAACAGTAATGTTTGCAAGTAGACCCTGACCTTACCAGGTAGGGTGTTCTGCCACACCCAAAAACCAATGCTACTTCTTCCACCACATTTTTCCTATTAAATACAATCTTAGTGGGGCTGAAGAGGAGACTCGGCAGTTAAGAGCACACACTACTCTTGAAGAGGACCTGGGTTCAGTTCTATGTACCCACATGGCGGCTAACAACCAGCAGTTAACTCCAGTTGTAAGGGCTCTGACATTCTCTTCTGACCTCTGTGAGCACTGCACCCATGTGGTACACAAACTTACATGCAAGCAAGACATTGGTACACACAAAATAAAAATAAATAAATCCTTTAAAAAAAATAGGATCTTAGTGCTGTGGTCCAATATGTCTCAAGCTTCAAGGTGAATGTCTTCCAAGGAATGACACCCAAGCTTGTCCCTCTGGCCTCCATACATACATGTACCTTATACCCAGTAATGAACACACACACACACACACACACACACACACACACACACACACACACACGAAGCAATTCTAAAAACAATCAGAGGTAACTTGATTAGTACTAAAACCATAAACTGTATTTAAGCACTCTTAATATTCCATATCACTGTGTATTTAATTATTTTAAAGATCTGTTACTAGAGAAATTCCTAAGAGGTACAGTGTACACTAGACACAACTTTTAATCTACTTTTGTACTGTACTGGATTCACTATGAAAACATCCCTGGTACCTTGAGCCACCATCCTTGCTAAGTGTAGTGAGGTGGGCCTGACCTGGGGATTAGCAATAAGACACAAAAAACAAGTCCATTGTTGTTAAATAATAATAATTTTCAAAAATCCCCTACATAAAATTAGGATACCATACTTTCTAAAGACACACACACAGAGACCATGCAGTAGCGTGGGAAATAAAATGACTTTCAACAAAAATCATCTTTTCAGCAGTTCGGCTTCCATACACTTGCTTTGTTTTTCAGACTGCTCTCCATGTAGAAAGTCAGGCGAATCTCATTCATTCATGGAACTTGACATGAACTCATGAGGCCTGTGAAAGGCCAACCGCAAACAGCGGTTCCTGTGAATCTGGAGGTTCCTGTGAATCCAGCCCGTTTCCTCTAAAACACCCACTGTAATCAGAAGTCAATGCAAAAAGAGAAGGAGCAAAGTGGCTTTCCCTCTCAGACTTGTTAGCTCGTGAATGTTCCAAGGAGACATTAGAGAACAAAGTATCTTTGATAAATGCACTGGATCTTCTTCTGAATTGAAGGGCTGAGGAAATAATGTCATCCATTAGCTCCGGCACTAAAGGTCAGACCTGAGTCTCAGACACTGAGTAAAACCTCCATGAGAGGTTTTCTGTGGTTTTTATTTGGCACTAAGAGCTATCTAAAGCCATTAGCTTCCCCTCAGGGAAAGGGACTGTAAGGGCTCTTGCCTTATCAACAAAATGGTGGTCTAAACTAGATTTGAGGTCAACTAGAAGAACCAATTGTTTCAAAAAAAAAAAAAAGGAAAAAAAAAAATCTTCCCAGAATCAATTCCATTAAACAAATAATGTATTAATCCTTTATATAATACTATGCTAGGTAATATAGGAGAAATAAAGAATGAAATAAAGTTCCTACAACTTGGAACTTTGTTATGTCATATAGGAAATAAGGCAAAACCAAAAACATCTTATGAAAATATACATTATGATGCTGAGGACCTGAGTGGTACAGACATCTCCATCTCTAATTATCTGTAGATAACACTGATGCCATACTGTTTCAGAACCTTAGATGGAAGATCATTGCCCCAAATCAAGAGAGGGAAGAAAAACACTTGTGTGAGGCAGAGTGAGGCAAGCAAGGCAAAGAGCACTTTGATGGAAGCAATTTGAAGAAACAGAAACAAAATGAATCAACCAAGAAAGGTGGACTTTTTTTTCACCTAAGAAAACTTCTGATTATAATTACAAAACCTATCGTTTATGCAGAGCTCTTGGGCCGGTAAGATGAGTCTGTGGGTTAAAAGCCAATATAGTTATACACAATTTCAGTGTGGCCATTAAAATCTAACTAGCCCAGCTCTAAGTTCATCTGCAATCAATCAATCAAACAAGCAAGTGGTTCACAGACTGAATTCAGACAAGGAACTGAAACAGAACTTGAAATTTGTAGATCCAACTCGAGAGTGTATTCTCCAGTCTACCAGCCTTGGCCAAGCAGCCCCAATACTGGTGGTCACACCTGGTATCCTCCACAGGTAAGATGTGGAACATGAACTTTTTTTTGCCTTACAAGTAATCAAGACTTATAACATTCTTTTTTATAGCTATGTAATGAATTACTATAAATTTTACACTTAAGAAAACACAGGGGTTTTTGAAAGATGGTCCAGTTGGTAAGGAGTTTGCCATGCAAGCATAGAACCTGGGTTAGGTCCCCATAACTCACATAAAGAAGCTAGGCAGAGCAATGCGTACCTATAAACCCCAGCACAGGGGAGGCAGAGACAGGAGGGTCACTGGAGCGCACTGTCCAGCCAGTCTAGCTGAACTGGTGAGTACCAGGTTCAGTGAAAGATCCTGTCCCCAAAAGTAAGGCAGTAAGTGAGACTCAGGCCACAACACGCACATGTCCACATGCATGCACACCTCCACACAAGTACACACACACTAACATATACATACACACAAACCAAACACACCTGTCCAACCTTAGTTTCTATGGGTCAAAAGTCACAGCACTGCTAGAATTTCTGCTGAGTCTTTCCAGGCTGGAATGTGGGCATTAGGCTCAGAGTTGTTCTTAACTGGAGTTCAGCTCATTCAAATGGTTGAAGAAATCAGCGGCTTACTGTGTGGAAGTGAGAGCCTTGCTTTCTTGCTGGCACATAGCCAGTTCTCACCTCTTAAATGCCACCCTAACACACAGCCTGGTGGGCCTCCCATAGTGGGGCACTTACTGCAGGGGAAGCTCCTGTTCCAATATGCCAAGCCCTCATATACATATACATATACATATACATATATGTATGTATATATATGTGTGTGTGTATATATATGTGTATATATATATATATCAAGGAACAATATCTCATCACTTTTGACTATTCTACTAATTACCAGCAAGCTATAGTTAACGCTCCAAATCAAGCCAAGGGGATTACACAGAGAAAGGAACAGGGGGCAAAGGTCACTGGATAATTGCATTGCCTCGGGCGCTATGCACCATAATCAAAATTTTTCTTTGGGGCTGGGGGCAGAGAGAAACCTGATTCGACTTGAAGAATAGGAAATCGAATATACCAAGGGGAAAGCAACCCTTGAACAAATAGGGACGAGGACAGGGAGCCTTTGGAATTGCTGCCACCAACAGCCCCAGTAGATACCGTTTAGCTCCTCGTTAGTGCTAACGAATGTGAATCGAATATGTAGTGTGAGTGTTGTATAAGAACTACCCACTCTTCACAACCATTCCCTTCAGACTGAGCGCTGCATCAATGTCAAAGAGAAAAAAAAATTCTGCAGTTCATCCAGGAAGGTCAACTTTACGTTGGATAAAATGAATAAAAACTTTAAACATTACTAAGACACAGAGCTACAACACAGATACCAAATGGAGAATACAAAATGTACACCAATTTGCTAAATAAGACTTGAAGACTCAGAAATTTCCAGGTGAGCTATACATTATACATGTTATGTCATTGCAGTTAGAGGGATCTTGATGTAAAAGCTGAGACGCAATGCTATTCTGGGACTCTGTACTTTATCCCTCATTAAGTATTAATGAGAGGAGAAGCTCACAGGTAAAGGGATAAATTTTTAAACACATGGTTTCAAATGCAATGCGCATGTGCTTGTTCACCATTGTCTCTAGAAGGTAAATTACAAATGAAATTGTGATAAAGGCAACTAGGTTTCCAGATCATGCAGGCAGGTGCTAGAACTTAGACTATCATAGCTCACAACTCTCCTACCCAACCATTAATCTTCAATATGATAAAGACTTCCTGTTTGTTTATTTGGGGCTTGGTTTGCTCGCATTCTTTGAAATTCAAATGAGTACCTTACATTTTGTGGCATAAATTGCTAATCATACTCCAAAATCCAATCTCTGATTTTTCATTAATTTACCTTACTTTATTTTGTTTGCTATGAATAGCATGTTTACCCAATTGCCCTGTATGGTGGTATTGTGTTCCCCAAAATATTGTGCACCCTAAAAAACTTATCTGGGGTCAGAGACAGAACAGCCACTAGATACAAAGGCTAGAAAATGGTGGCACTCACACCTTTAATCCTAGCATTCCAGAGGAAGAAATCCCTCGGGATCTCTGTGAGTTCAAGGCCACTTTGGAAATGGCCAGGCAAGGTGACACATGCCTTTAATCCCAAGAAGCGAGCCTTTAATCCCAGGGAGTGGGGTAGAAAGCAGAAAGGTATATAAGGTGCAAGGAGCATTTGGCTGGTAAAGCTTTTAGGTTTTGAGCAGCACAGTTCAGCTGAGCGCCATTCGGATATGAGGACACAGAGGCTTCCAGTCTGAGGAAACAAGACCAGCTGAGAAGTTGGCCAGGTGAAGTTAGCTGTGGCTTGTTCTGTCTTTCTGATCTTCCAGTGTTTACCCCAATACTTGGCTCCGGGTTTGATTTTATTAATAAGACTCTTTAAGATTCCTGCTACAGCCCTGCACATCTTAATTAAGCCTCCTTGCAGCTAGAGGGTCAAGTCCAGTGAATGGCAACAGTATATCCTTATGTACAAAGGATGAGACATCTTTTTCCAGAAAGCAGAGCGTAGTGATAAACCACCTTGAATCATGTGACTCTAGCAACACCTAAGGAAGAGTGTAACAACAGAACCGGATCCTGGGTCCCCAACACAATGGACTTGTCAGCTCTAGACTGTTTACAAATTACCTATAATGCAGAAGAGCAGCAGACTTCTATTTTAATTGAGCCCTTGCCCCACCTACGCCCTAACTAACATGGAACTCTGGCAGCTGGAAGTAGTTGCCACCCTAACATTACTGACTTAGAGGATGAACAGCAGGCAGTAAGGAAGCTGCCAGATGACAAGCCACTGAGCTTTACGGCAGCAGGACAAAACATTCATTAACTATCACCACGACCATTGTGTCAGCCATATCCATGCCAAGCACGGCTTTCTCCTCAATGGGACTAGGAGATAAGCCAAACAGGAGTCAACATAGCCTGAGAACTTGGATTCGGGTTCTCTGGAAGAGCACGTTCCCAAATGAAAACAGTGACATGAGACTTTAGTAGTTCCAGAACAAAGAAGATCACATCAAGGCATTTACCAAATACACTGTTAGCAGACCACAGTGTCAACTACAGCAAAGTGGGAAAAGTCTACTGTAGGCCTCGGATGCTGCTGATGACAAGCCTCAACTTTTGGGTTGCTGGAAGCTAGTAATCAGCCAAGACTAATTCTAAAGCTTCTACCTGATAGTCAAAACCATGTTTGGTCAGACACAGGGCTAGACTGTGGGTAGTTACTATGGGAAATAAAAAGAGTCGGTGATGATTTGGATCTGGATCTACAACACTGTGACTCTCCACAATCATGAACTTCTGATTGGGTATTGAGCCTTGTAGAGTCTTTACACAGTTATGACTTGATCCTCTCTCTGAGAATGCCGCTTTATATTTGTCTTAGTTAGGATTTCCATTGCTGTGATGAAACACCATGACCAAAGCAGCTTGGAGAGGAAAGGGTTTATTTGGCTTACACTTCCACATCACTGTTCATCATCAAAGAAAGTCAGGGCAGGAACTCAAAAAGGGCAGGAACCTGGAGGCAGGAACTGAGGCAAAGGCTATGGAGGGGTGCTGCTTATTGGCTTGCTCTCTATGACTTGTTCAGCCTGTTTTCTTATAGAACCCAGGACCACCAGCACAGGGATGTCACCACCCACAATGGGCTGAGTCCTCTAACATCAACCACTAATTAAGAAAATACTCTACAGGCTTGTATACAACAGATCTCATGTGGCATTTTTTTAAGATTGCTTCTTCTCAGATGACTTTAGGTGTGTCAAGTTGACATAAAACTATCCAACACACACTTGAAGAATGAACTAAGGCCTCTAGCTTAAAGGGAAATTGTTAAGAGTAATTGATTAGGAACTAAAATACTGCTATATTTCATCTTGGTTTCTTTTTGATGTTTCAAAACTCCTCCAAGACAAGTCAACTCTGAGTCTCCACTTGCTCCACAGAGAGTACAGCTCTGAAGAGAGATACAACACCTGCAGCTTGAAGTTGGGTGAATGTCAAACCTTGGCCTCCCTCATGCAGGAAGTTTGAAAGATAAATTATCCTCCAAGAAAACAACAGTTTTCAGTACCCACTTTATATCAGACCATGAAAAATAATATACATTAAGAAATTTCCCTCAAGATGAAGGCGAAACCATGGAGAACTGAAGAAGAGGGGAAAAAAAAAACTTATATAGTGATGGCACATGCCTTTTATCCCAGCACTCAGGAGGCAGAGGCTAGCAGATCTCTGAGTTCAAAGCTAGCCTGGTCTACAGAGTAAGTCCAGGACAGCCAGAGCTATACAGAGAAACGCTGTTTCAAAAAAACAAACAACAAAAAAAAAAAAAAAAACAGACAAACAAGAAAAGACCTTATATAGAATAAAATTCATTCAATATCTACTTAAAATTGACTCACTAAAAAAAATGTACATATTAGTATCTCCTGAAAGTCAGAGAACAAAAAAAAGTAATTAACACATAAAAAGCACATGTGCTTAGCATTTCACAACTCCCATAGTGCTTTTCATGTCTCTAAAATTCAGAAATACACTTTACACATTGAAGAATTAGATATCAAAAAAGGGCATATTCTATTATATACAGTATAGACTTAAAAAGAGGAACATGTGATATCAATTCATAAAGAATGTGCCTTATGGCACATTATCACATTATGCCCCAATTGGCAGCTAAAAAAAGTCTCTACACATCTGTTTCCTAAGATTTGTAAGCCATTTAAAAGGCATAAAGGAGTTTGTGGCGGGGGGGGGGGGGGGGGGGGGGGGCCGCTCGCGCACGCACGCGCAGAGGATTAAGAGACATTTAGTCTAATAGATACAGCTATTCTAATTATTCTAATTCAGACCTGGGCGTGCCAGATTGCTAGCCTATGGACCATCCTCTGCTGAATGTGTATTCCCAGCCATTGCTTATCTGTTATCCTAATTCTTCACATTTCTAATTCATAAGCAGCTTAAATAACTTCAGTTCACATTTACTTGGTCTATACAGTTTGAAATGTGACAAGTGGTTTCCTCCTTCTGCTCCTCAATCTGCTGGGCTATTACACAATTCTGGATTTAATGTTTTAACACCTTCCTCCACTCCCCGCTACATCGTACTCACCTTATCTTTGTTTGATATATTTGCCATTCTCCCACCCACACAAACAAGCTAACTAATTTGTGTTTTATGAGACTGTAAATGGATCTCCCATTCATCTTTGCATCTCCTCTCCCATACACTGAACCCTCTATATCTAACACCTTTCTTCCCGCTCAGCATGTTCTTAGGATAGAGAAAAAGCTAATGGAAGCTACTCAAAGTGGGAGGAAAACCCACATGAGCACTATCTCAGGTGTGCAGTCCACTCCCTGCGCAATCTTTACAAAGTATGAATACTCAGAACATTCTGCACTATTCTCATGCACCTAAATGACGTAAATAAGAGCCTTTGAAATAACTTTTATTTCGTTTACTTAAGGTATACAACAAAGTTAGGAGATAGAGTTACATAGTGTAACTGTTACTATGTGAAATAATAGAGGTCCATTCTAACAGAGTGGAAAACTCAACTCTACAAATGAAAGGCAAGCAAATTTTCTTTTCTTAAAGGTAGCTCTTGGGGGCTGGGGAGTTAGCTCAATGGCCAAAGGCATTTTCTGCTTTTGCAAAGGACGCAGGTTTCACTCCAGCACCCACATGGAGGTTCACAACTGTCTGTAAGTCCAATCCAGGGACCCAATGATATCTTCTGAACTCTGTGTGCAAGACATAAATATGGTACACATACACATGCAGGCAAACACTCATACACATAAATAAAAACACATGAATCTTTTTAAAAATAATTTAAAAGATAGTTCTTCTTGGAGAGACTAGAATTCATTCAAAATTAAAAAAAAAAAGACAAAGAAAACTCAGGATCTAAATCTGGCTGCAACACACAACTATAGTATAAATTTCATGTGTTAAACCATCATTTGTGATTCGTGTTATAGCATTTAAAAATTAACAAAAAAAATATGTGTAAAGTAAGATGGTTTTCAGCATTTAAACCATAAAGCTTACTCACTAAAAACTGAGGGCTAGAAATGGTGAACTATGCTTTTAATCTCAGCACTCAGGAGGCAGAAGGAAGCAGATCTCTGTGAGTTCAAGGCCAGCCTGGTCTACAGAGCAAGTTTCCGGCAAGCCAGAACTTTAAAGATTTGTTTTTATTTGTGTATGTGTGTATAATTACATGTGTACAAGTGCTAGAAGAGGCCAGAAAAGTGTGTCTGATTCCCTGGAACTGGAGTTACAGGCAACTGTGAGCCATCCAAAGTGGGTGCTGGAATCCAAAGTTTGATCCTCTGCAAGAGCAGCAAGCACTTCTAACAGCAGAGCCCTAGTATAGCTGCTTTAAAGAAATGAAGAACTGGACTTGTCAGCACCAAATGAGATGATTAATGGTACTGATGGATAGCAGGACACTAGTCTTTCATTAAGTATCTACTATACATGCAAACGTTTGACATATACTGTTTTCATGCTGTACAGCAATTTGAAGTAGCTATTATTTTTTACTATTTTAAAGGTGAGATAAGTAATAAATAAACTACTGAAAGCCAGAATTCAAGTTGACAGATGGCTCTTCTCCAAAACCTGTAACATTCCCTAGGTTACACTGCTTGCCTGGCTGCAGCCCTCACATGGTGGTAATAGTATGATTGGGTAATCATCATTGTAATAATAGAGTATAATTATCTACTAGATTCAAGACAGAAGGAGCCATGGCTAGGATCTCAGGCTAACACATGCTGACCTCATCTCTGAAGATGGATCTGGAGGAGGAGCGTCTGTATTATCTAGACTCCTTTGCTACCTGAAATTGAATAGAGCTCTAACAGCCAACTTCATGGACAAATCTCAAACCTCATGGACCCTCAAGTTTAAATGGTAAACAGCGAAAGTGTCTCTACTGAAGGATTCATTCAAAATTCATTAAAATTTTCTTTCCGTTTCTAGATTTGGACAGCTGGAACTCATCTGGCTAGTACAGAAAGACTTAAACCATGCTTTGAGTTCACAAAGGGTTACAGTTTAATTGGGAAACACACCTCTATGTACACACATTAAATAACAGTGATGAAGGGATTTCACAAAGACTACAAACTGGAATAATTACAAATAATTTCAAAATTGCAGAGACTGATAAATATGGAATGATAAATCAGGGAATAAGATACATAGTAATAAATAAGCAGGACCTGGAGTTGTTGTTGTTTTTTTTTTTAAGGTAAATGAAGATATTTGATATTTTTAGTGAAGGAAGAACACAGATAGTTCAAGCTAGATGTGAGGAGATGGGCATGGGAAAATAGAGAATGATCAGACATACATATATCAGATTTCACTTTTCCCACCACAGCACCCATCCATCACCATTTCTTGCCATTCCCACCACTGATAAAACTGTTGGCCAGTGTCGTCTGATGGCAGTCATGTGGATGATGCATTTTGCTGTGCATAAAGGAGATTACGTTTGGGTTGCTTAGCATTTCCTCCCAGGCTCGCTCTCGAGACCAGCAGCATTACAAGCAGTTGGCTAATCCTTTGTTTCTTTGTTGAATCATGTAATTCAGCACACAACTTCTGTCAATCATTGGTGCTTGCCAGGAAGTAAATGGCGAGTGGAAAGGCCACACTGACCACAGGAGGAGCTCTCTTCAGCGGGGGACAAAAGAAACGGTTGGCGCTTTTGTTGGCTGAGAGCATTTGTGGCGCTATGTTCTCATATGCCCGGGCTGAGAGGATTTACAACAGTCATCTCATTGCTCTCTGTGGTCAAAAAGTAAATAAGGCTGAGCTGGTGGGAAAATATATTCTATAAGACCGATATTAAATACTTACATTTAAAAAAATGAACATTGTCACCTGAAAATCTTAGAGAAATAAATGGCATCATAAAGAATCAGCTGTTGGCTAAACTCAGTCTTGATCCTCCCTGGAGCTCTGAGCCCCTCCTACACTGCCTATTTAACCACGTGACCTGTCTCGGCCTCGTCTACAGGGAGCCCAGAGCTCTGCACAAGCCCTGTGGCAGCTTGGCTACATGTCCTGCTCACCTAGACGCTCAGAGGTCCTTGCACCTCCTACCACTTCTAGACCCAAATGCAGACCTGCTCCGTGGGTGGCAAGAGCTGACTCCCACAGCAATGCGCAGACGCCCAAGTAGCAGGACCCATGAGGGCTGGGTGCAAATGTGAAAATACAGGGTAAGAAAAAAAGGTCAGTGATTCCCTTTCCTTCCTCGAACAAACTGCTTTTAAGTGAGTCTTTCCATGTGGCTCGTTTGGAGTCAACTGTGAGCCGCGTTTACACATAAATAAAGGCCACTTGCCTTCCATTTGTCCTCTCTTCTCTGCTTTGCCTCATTTCTTCCCCAGTCTTGCCACACCAAGACTGCAGTCCCGGAAGAGCATTCGTTCCTGGCTCTGTTGTCTAGGAAACCAAAACTAAGCTAAGCACTATTAAGCTAAGTGAGAAAATTTTCTGATACTTTCTCCAAAGGACTGATGGGAAGGACTGAAACTTTAATGATCACTCTGCCCACAATGGAGTGAGGATAAAGGGAATTACAAAGTCGGGCAAGGTTGAGCATCTAAGCCCGCGCCATGTGCCTGCCACTGCAGGGAGCTTTAGAGTGACCCCACATACCGTCATCTCAGTCTCACACTGAACCATCCAACCTTGCTATGAAGAACAGGGAAAAAGAAGAAAAGTGGATGAGGTTTTCCAGCCACACAATGCTGAGCCTAGAATAGCAACAGAAACACAAGAACTTGGGTTCCCCAGAACGGCAGACCAGATAAGTGCCAGCTCCAGACCCTGAGTATCTGACAACAATAAACCAATGGGCAGAAACCATTCCTGCTCCTCATTGTGGAATGCTTGGTTTCAGCTCTTTTCACTGCGCCATTCAGATGCTAATCACTGCTTAGGGGTCGCCAAGCAGGGCTTTTTTCTCAGCCTTTTTTTTTTTTTTTAATAAGTCTGGTACAGTCTGCGATGCAGATGCCACGTTAATGTCAAACGTTGTAGTCGTTGTCTACTTATCTTTTTCACTAACTTAAATTTCATTTTCTTTAACCACATCTTAAAGGAAAGTATATGCGTTTCTCTCCAGACAATGTCCCTCACTACTCTGGGCAAATCTCTTTACATATAATTAGACATAAATAGAACATTAACAGGTGCTTTTTGATTTATTTAAACATAAAACTCGGTCTTGTAATTTTGCTGTTTCCAGCTATTAATATGTTTCCCAAACAGTATTTCTTAGCCTAAATAGTATCCAAGGTCAACAAAAACTACAAAGATCCCACAGACCTTGTTTATAAGAATCTGTATAATAGATATGATATATTATGTGCTGTTTTACTTTTATGAAGCCATTCATACTTAGGAACTAGAACCACAGAGAAGCCTCAGCAAGTAAAGGTACCTGCCACCAAGCCTGAGGACCTAAATTCAGTGGTGGAACTCACATGGTAGAAACAATGAACGAACTCCTGCAAGCTGTCCTCTGACCTTGACTATGAAGGTGTGCAATGGGATGCACATGCATACACAAGCATGCACATGCAAAATAAATTATGTGCATACATATAAATTTATGTATTTAATTTTTGTTTAGGTATGGTAACACATGTATTTAATATCAGCACTCAGGAGGGAGATGTGACAATATGTATAGTTTTGATAATTCATAAGAAATCAGGAGCCAAAATATTTAAAGTGTTAAACAGCCATATCTCTCTGAGTTCAATGCCAGCCAGAGCTACAGAGCTACATAGTATGACTCTTCCTTTTAAAACATAATAATTAATTTAAACTACAGTGACAACTGAGAATCAGTCTTCTCCAGAAATGAGCCCCAAAAGATCATCTAGAGGTCATCCCTAAACATACATACATATGCACAACATTAAATGAATTCAGCAGGTTATGTTTGTGTGTGTGTGTATTACACATATGGTTCTTTTTATTATACATGTACTTACTTTAGTCTGCCTTTTGTAAGATAATAAAATACATCAAGTTTCTCTTAAAAAAAAAAAAAACAGAAATAAATTGCTGATGGGAAATAATATACATTCCCAGTCTGTAAAACAGAAATGATCAGTACCAAAACTAACTCATGTAGGCTCTAGTGCTCAGGTCATTGGAAGGCTTGTAAAGAACCCAGAGACACAGACACAGGTTTTGTCTTTATTGTATCCATTGCAGACACAATTCTCTGTCTTCCAGACTTATTTTCTCTATGTATGCAAGTGATCATGTGTACAATGTATGCATGGAGGATGGAGGACTAGCCCAGCTGTTGGTCCTCAGTCACTGTCTGACTTATTTTGTACTTATTGTCTTTTTCAAAATTCAGATATTTTGATGGTATTCTTTCCTCTTTTCCAACTCATCCCAGATCCTTTTCATCATGTTCTCTTTCTCTCTCTCTCTCTCTCTCTCTCTCTCCCTCTAAAAAACTAAAAAAAAAAAAAAAAAAAAAAACAGCAACAAAAAAAAGGGAGTCCATTCTGAGTTGGCCACTACTCGTGAGCATGGGGCCGAGCCTGAGGGGTGGTTGTTATACAGTGTTACTCCAATGGAAAACACTGATTTTCTCTCTCCTCTCCCAATGACAAATAGCTCTTTGGCTAGGGGTATAACTCTGTGCCCACTTCCCCTTCTCCATGCTGAAATGTTGTCTCACTAGAACCTGTGCAGGTCTTGTATGCTGGCACAGGCTTTGTGAGTTCTTACGTGGAACCACCCTGTTGTGTCTGGAAGACGGTGTTTCCTTGGAGTCATCCACCTCTGGCTCTTACAGTCTTTCCATCTCCTCTTTCATATAGATCCCTGAACCTTGAGCAAAGGTTTTTGATAAAGACATTCTATTTACGGCTGAGTACTCAAAAGTCTCTCACTCACTGTCTGCCCATCGTCCAGTTATGGGTACATCTGTTCATTGCTATCTACTATGAGAAAAAACTTCTCTGATGTATACTGAGCAATGACCTATGGGTATAGGAGTAAGTTATAAGGGGGCATTTTATTGTTATGTTTATTTAGCAGAATAATACTGATAGCTTTGCCCAGTGTTCTTGGACATTTTTCATTGTCAATCATGGGTTCCAGCTCATGGAATAGGCCTTAAATTCAGTCAGAAAGTGGCTGGTTACTACCATAATATTTGTGCCATTATTGCACAAGTATATCTACTAGCAGGTCACTATTGTAGATCTTAGGGGGTGTGGTTGGATGATATTGACAATTATTTTTCTCCTCCAGTAGTATGCATAGTAACTTCCAGCACTGTGAATGCTAGTCAGTAGCGGTGAAGCTTCTAGTTGGGCATCAGCTCTGTTTCTTCGTGTTCAATAACAGTCAGCAATAGGGACTTATCATCAGGTTGCAAATGGTAACCAATAATATTAGCAATAGTCTGTAGTGTTTGAGGGAATCTTTTTGGCCATCAACTCAAGAAGGAACCCTTTCCTGGTACTGGGGATTTTACTTGGTAATATATGATGACTAGTTGGGGCATTGTTGATGTTAGGCCTCAAAGAAACCTGGGACCAACCTCCCTCAGTGCCTGTGGCTCCTCCCAGCACTTTTTGCTCCACCCCCTACTCTAAATCTCTATAGCCCACTGGGCTTCCCTTCCCTTCCACCAGATTCTGTGACCCATATAACTCAGCCACTTTGGCTACACACCTTCATGGTTCTTCTCTTGGTTCCCAGGTGCTCTCTTGGTTCTCTTAGTGCCCCTCTCTCCTCTCTCTTCTCTTCCTCTCTCACTCTACCCCCTCCCCCAACACACACACACACACACACACACACACACACACACACACACACACACACACACACAGCCTGGTTCAGTCTGGACCCTTCCAGATGCCCCTGTCTGTTTTCTCCCTCCTATGTAGAATAAAACTTCCTCCTCGACCATATCTAGAAGCAGTCATGTCATTCATCTGATATGGAAACCCAGGTATGGCATACATGGCTTCCTTTCTAAGCTGCTGATTCGACCCTCCTAAGGTATGTACAGATCATTTGATTCTGCTGGCTTCTGCTACCCATCAAATTTGACTCCAAAGCCAAGAGTCTGCCTCTTCAACTACTTCTTCCCTCCATCTGCTCTAAACATTTATCTCTCCTCACCTACCCCATGAACGCCCTCCTGGGTTTCAGCACCAGATGAACAAAAATGAGGACATGACCACTCCTAGGTATGGATGAGAAGGTTTTATTGTAGATATGAAGTAGAGTACAACCAGAGACATCCAGAATAGTCTACACTGAACTGTGCCATGGGGGGCAGAGGGAGTGAGAGAGAAAGAGAAAGAGGAGGATAAGAGAGGGAACCAGGAGCCAAAAGACTAAGAGAGTGAGTGGGAACCAAAAGGGTGCATAGTCCAAATGGCTGAGTTATATAGGGATCAGAGGCTGAGGAAAAAAAGCCCAGCCCCTGGGCTGGAGAGGTTTAGTGTAGGAGGTGGGGTGAAAAATGCTAGGAAGAGCCACAGGTACTGAGTGATATTTGTTCCAGGTTTCTTTGGGACCTGACAGTTACCCCGACGACATGGTAGCTAGATATGTATAAATTTTAGGAAGTTTCTACAGGAGCAGGTTTCCATATAGCTTTTCAAAATGCCTCTAGTGTTAGTATTCCTTCCCCATATTGCCTCATTTACTCTGTCCTCCCTTCCCCTTCCCGATTTAATCCTCCTATTCTAGTTTCTTCTATATCCTGCTGTAGCACTATATTCCATTTCCTTTGCTTGAATGATGATGTCCTTTGCTTACAGAATTTTTTAGTTTCATGATGTCCCATTTATTAATTGTTGGTCTTAATGACTGTGTGATTAATGTCCTGTTCAGAAAATCCTTTCCTGTGCCAATGAATTCAAGTCTATTCCCTACTTCTCTTCTAACAGAAAAAGGATATCTGGTCTTACGTTGAGGTCTTCAATCAACTGCACTTGAGTTTTGATCAGGGAAATAAATATGATTTTGGTACCAATTGTTAAAAGTGGTTTCTTTTCTGTAGTGTGTCTCTTTGGCTTCTGTCAAAAGTCAGGTGTCCATAGGTGTATGAAGTTGTGTCTGGCACCTCAATTCTATTCCACAGATCAACATGTCTGTTTTTATGCCAACACCATGCTGTTTTTATTACATATACTGGAACAGAATCTGCAATTGATCTGTGATGGTGATACCTCCAGTTGTTCATCAGTATTCAGAACTTTTTCCACTATCCTGAGATTTTGCTTTTCCTTATGAAGTTTAAGATTGCTTTTTCAGTTTCTGTGAAGAATTCTGTTTGAATTTTGATGGGGATTGTAATGAATCTGTAGGTTGTTTCTGGAAGGATGGCCCTTTTCACATTATTATTATTCCTAACAATCCACAACCATAGAAGATCTTTCCATTTTCTGACATTTTCTTCAATGCTTTAAAGTTTTTAGTATACAAGTCTTCTTTGACTTGCTAGGAGTTATTCCTAGAATGTTTTGAGGGTGTGATTAAAATTACTATTTTCCTGATTCTTTTCTCAGTATGTTTGTCATTCATATATACAAAGGGACTGATGGTTTTTGTGTTGATTTTATTATCCTGCTACTTTGTTGAAAAGTTTATCTACCATAGCAGTTTCCTGGTGGAATTCTCTCTATATAAGATGATATCATCTGTAAATAAAGATACTTTGACTTCTTCCCTTCCCATCTATATCCCCTTACTCTCCTTCAGTTGTCTTAATTGCTCTATCTAAGGCTTCAAGTACAATATTTCATAGGTACTGAGAAAGCAGACATCCTTGACTTGTTCCTGTTTTTAATTGAAATGTTTGAAATTTCTCCCCATTTGAATGATGTTGACGGTGTGATTACTGTAAACTGCCTTCATTATGTTGAGGTATGACCCTTGTATCATTAGCCTCTCCATTTGGATTTTTTTCAAAGTCCTTTTCTACTATCTAATGAATAATCCTATGGTTTTTGGTTTTAACATGTTTATGTGGTAGATTAAATTTATTGATTTACTTATCTTGAACCATCTTTGCATCTTTGTGTAACAGCCCTGGCTGTCCTGGAACTTGATCTGTAGACCAGACTGGCCTTGAATTCACAGAGACCCACCTGCCTCTGTCTCCCGAGTGCTGGGATTAAAGGTATGTGTCACCACTGCCTGCTGGTTTTATCCTTATAACTTGCTCAGTCTGCTTTCTTATACATCCCAGGAATACCTGCCCAGGGTTGGCACCAGCCACAATGGTGCAGGCCCTCCCACATAATTGTGTAAATACACTACAAACTTGCCTATAGGCATTGTCTCAACTGAAGACTCTAGCTGATGTCAAATTAACATAAAATCAGCCAGTACAGTTACTAATGAGACCTCTTCAGGCTTTGGTGTAGATACATAGTGAGTTGTTTAGCTTTCATGTGTTAATAGTATACTTTCTGCCATTTCTACTATTGTCAATATCCAGCTTTAATCCATGGTGGTCAGATATAATGCAAGGAGTTATTTCAATTTTCCTACATCTGTTGAGATTTGTTTTGTGTCTAATATGTGGTCAATTTTACGAAAATTCCATGGACTGCCGAGAACAAAGTATATTTTTAGTGTTTGGGTGGAATGTCCTGTAGATGTCTGTTCTTCTATCTGATCTATGATATTACTCAACTCCAGTGTTTCTCTACTTAGATTTTCTCTGGATGATCTGTCTCTTGGCAAGAGCTGGGTACTGAAGTCATCCACTATCCCTGTGTTAGGGTCAATATGTGATTTTTTAGACGTAGTAAGTAAAGTAGTTTGTGAGACATGGGCAGAATTCATAAGCTATGACAAATGAAAGAGTAGTTCTTGAGCATGGAATATATCCCTAGCCAGAGAAAGGGGGGGGGGGGGTAAAAAAAAAAAAGGACCAAAAGAAGCCCAGATTCATGAAGCCCTAAATACACAACTACAACTAATATTCATGAAAACATAAACATAATAAGGTACCCAAGGCACTAAACATCCACAACACATTCAGTAGACATGACAGATCTGTCAGTCTATATATATGAGGGCTTTACCTGGCATCAAGCGTGTTCATTCTCTGCTCATGCAACAGAACCTGAGGCATCTCAGAGGGGCTAGTTTCAGCTGAGGCCAGCTGTACTCGTCCCTGTGTTTCCCAAATCCACCAAGTGTGTGTCAGCTCTGGACATCTCCCATATGTGAAGGCCCCTCACTCACCTCAGATTACTCCTCTCTGTTGACATGGCGGAGAGAGAAACAAATGAACCCCGTGTACAATGATCAGGGAGTACAGCCGTTCGGTCACTTGTGTCCTCCTCCACGTACGTTCAGTCTACCCCATCTCCCCCTTCTCAGGGTGCATTGTAAATTCACTAGACTACCAAATCAAGAAAGAAAGAAAAGCCATAGAAAATCCAGATACAGCCATGTCATCACAGGCACAGGCTTTGCACAGGGAGTCAGTATTGTACTGTGCTGATGGGCACAGGCTCTGGTGTCAGCTTAGAGGAACAGGATTTGAATCCTGGCTCTGCTCCTTCACGGTGGAATGAACACAGGCAAGAAACCAGTTCTCTTGTGCCATTACTTCCATGTCTCAAAAAACAAGAGCATCTGCTCTCCGTGGTTCTCCAGAGGGCTAGCTGCCTGTGCAGGCTCCCTGTAAAATAGGTGTGGATGTGGGGTACAAGGTCAGGAGCAGCCCAAGGCTTCACAAAAAGCAGAACAGTGAGTGCTGAAGCCTTCAACCACAAAGGCCGCTAGGATTCGCCTTAGTTTGATATTTGATTTTTTAAAAAAAGCAGTATTGTAAGAGGGCTCCAGAGCTGCCAGTGGTTAAAAACTGACGTGATGTAATACTAACCAATTTCTGGGCAATAGTGGAGAAAACAAGATATAAAAAGAGGCTAAGAGATAGATATGCCTATCCAGGGCATCACAATTGCAAAAAAGGAAAACTAGAAAATCTTCTAGGCTAGGGAGGGAAGGCAGGTCCTGTGAGGAACCCAGTGAGGGTACCCTTATTAACGAACAAGGAAACTGAAAATGATGGACAATTTACCCCAAGCTACTGCCAACCAGACCAGGATGTCAGCTGTGGTGCAGAATTCCATTTGAAAACAGCAAAACCTTAAGCAATAGAAAGTCAAACTTTCCATTAGGACAAAATTAGTATGAGATGTTTGATGTAAAACAAAGCAAAAGAATTCATGCCATTTTTTTCTATCAATCACTTAAGTCATAATTGACTTTCTAAAAAGACTTCACAATTGAGAGTCACAGGTAGAAACATGAATTTAGTAGATATTGGAGGTAAAGGAATTCAGATATAGCCTGTATGAATCTACCACAAACAGTTTATTGCAAATATTAGGCAAATCAAAGAAAAAAAGAAAGGAGGGAATTAACATCATTGTCATCATTTATGTACTTATTAAATTTACTACTGTGTCTCTTTGTGTACAGCATGGCACAGATGAGGTCTGCTCAAAGGGAATGAGAACAATGTAGACATGGAGTTGCCATTTTTTAAAATGTGCTCTTCCTGTGAAAGCCCTGTATCAGTGTTCTGAAGCTCTTGTCCAAGGCTCACACATCTCCTTGCTCAAGCTGGATGCTCCCCAGCCTTGAGCACCCAGATCTTTTAAGGGCAGAAAGGGAGGTCTTCAGCTAATGCTATTTTCTTGCTAATTCTAGTGATATGCTAGAGTATCAAGCACTATTATTAGATACAAAATTAGAGAAAAGATAGTTTAGGATGAAACTCTGCTTGCTACCTTATTCCTATATGAAGACTGGGGAAAAATATATCAAGATGTGGAGTTCTGAGAATCCATCAGAAACCAGGATCAAAAAGATCTAAAGTGTTAAACAGCTTTATATCCAATTAAAAAAATCTTCCCTTGCCTAAATTTCATAGGAAAATTTTCTGAAACAAGTGATTTTTTTACAGAAGTATATTAATGGTAATTACAAAACAAAGATAAGTAACAAGAATTTATTGTCAGTTTGCATTTCATAGAATGTCAACATGTTGCTTTAAAAGTGCAAGAAAAAAATGAAGTACTATCAAAGGAATTCATAAATGCTGTGGAAACTTTAAATAATTGATTTAACAATCAAGAAAGGACGGAAAAGCACAGTAAGGTGGAGACCAATGCATTTGCACAGAATAATTGCCGCAGGAGGAAGTTTGCAGAATCCTCATCAGAGCTAAGCTTAGAGAAGGACACCAAAGCCAGAATTTGCTCCCAGGTCACAGGCAACAAGATGAATAAGGGCAATGGAGTAATAACCAAACAAAGCTCCATGGAAAGTCTTTACCCAACTGTCATTAAGAAGGAAATTTATGGAAAACATGTTTTAGTGTAGACAATGCTTTAGACAAAATCTTAGAATGTTCGCAGTTAAAGAGTGGTCACAATAAAATGTTGTCATCAAAAGAATAAAGGTCAACTTCCCAGGATTATACAGACACTGGGGCAAACTCAATCCGGGGCCAGAAACAAGTTGAGAGTGCATGGGAGGAACTCTTGGCTAAGCACCAAAAGCTGAATTAAACCAGTGCCCAGAATATTAAACAGGCATAACTTCATGTGTGTGTGAAGTATTTCCTCCTCTTAAACCTTCCCAAGTATTTTTCAAGAAAAAGGCATTTTAATAGACACATACCCTCAAGAAATAACATCGAAGGGTTGTCGAATACATGTAATATTAAAAGAAGAACTAAGTAAATACATAGAAACCAGTTCATCCAAAACTTCATTGGAGCCACTGATTCAATAAACTTTCTTAAACTGGTTACAAATTGCAATTGTACATGGAAATAAAGAGACTATCAAAACATTGAATCCAGTTCTAGAAGGGCAATGTGCCTTTAAAGGGAATTTTAATTTTGTACACTTTAGGAAGAGATACTAAGAAATTTGCATTATATATTAATAGATCTCTACCAAACACAAAACAAAATATAAGAAACAATATTGTACTATTAAACTGTGTCAGAAATAAAGCAATTTCTCTCTAGACACAATGGAAATAAGAAACTAACACAAAAACCAGTATAGTCGTGTGGTTAGGTTTAGAACTATGTCCTTTATCTGTTCTCTGAAGAGTTCAAAGATGTTTGAAAAATCATGCTGCTTCAAATTTAATTCTCCCTTGATTGTTAGGTTTCTTTCTATTGTTGTGATAAACACCATGACCAAAAGCAATTTAGGAGGAAGGGGATTACTTCACCTTTCACCATGAAAGGGAGGCACTGCAGGACCTCTAGGAGGAACCTAGAGGCAAGAACTGAAGCAGAGGCCATGCTTCCTGGGTTGCTCTCTATGGCTCCTTCACCTTGTTCTTTTATACAGCCCAGGACCACCTGCCCAGAGGTAACACCACCCACAGTGGGCTGGGTCCCTTCCACATCAATCTTTAATTAAGAAAATGACTCCAAGTTGGGGGGAGGGGTGCACGCCTTTAATCCCAGCACTCGGGAGGCAGAGGCCAGCCTGGTCTACAGAGTGAGTTCCAGTACAGCCAGAGCTACACAGAGAAACATTGTCTCCAAAAAAATGAAGAGGAGGGCGGGGAGGGAGAGGAGAAGAGGAAGAGGAAGAAGGGGAGGGAAGGAAGGGAGGGAGGGAGGGAGGGAGGGAGGGAGGGAGGGAGGGAGGGAGGGAGGGAGATGGCTCAAGCAGATTAGCCCATAGGCCAGTCTGTGGAGCATTTGCTCAGGGTTTCCTCTTCCAAATGGCTTGAGTCAAGTTGATAACACTAACCAGCACACCTGGTAATATGTTACACTTGATCTTAGCCAAAAGGCCGAGAAGCGATCACACCTGGTAATATTTTATTTACTGGAGAGAGAAGTCTCCATAAGACTTAAAAGCTGTAAAAACAATTCTATAAAGCACTGATATAGACGTACATCTCAACATGATCATATGATCACTGTGCTCCTTCATATCTGACTACTTTGCCTGTGCTTGTAATAATACAGTGCCACAATTACTCATGATTCAAGAATGTGTGTCATCCCCATTTAGAAACTGAGATTCCAACAATGAGCCCACTTTGGTGCAAGAATATGGATTTTTCAAACTCTCCTTCTTGACACAAAACCTGTGAGTCCTTCATGGACCCATGTATTTATTCACTCATCAAAGATTTGCTGAATACCTGGCCATTCTCTACAAAAGACCAGACTAGGCAATGAGAAACAAAGGCGAAAGATACACGGCCCTTGACCTTATGGAAACTCAGTCCAAAGTGTTTAAGATGAGCAAGTTTATCATCTAAATATATGTTGAAATCATCCCTATCTCAAAAATTAAAAATAAAAATTGCTAAAATCTGAGCCACATAGTGACTTTTCTAATTAGAATTTTCTACTATGTCTAATGAGACTATAATATAAGAAATACATACAAATATATGTCCATATAATTGTACATGTACTTCCAGCTTAGATAACTTACATTATGGTAACATAGAAAGAGCATTGGCTCAGGTGTTAAAACAAACGTTCTAGTCTGGCTCAGCTAAGTGGCTTAGGAGAGATTATTTAATTTCCATTAGTCTAATTTCTAGTATGGAAAATGAAGATGATAATACTTGTCTCCTACCCTACAGGCTTGCTGTGGAAATAAAATGGCAGTGTATTCTGGCACCTATTAAACTGTAGACGTCTTAACAACACTGCAATGGTACTATGAGCTAAAACAAGAGAACTCATAGAAAACTAAAATATTTAAGGAAATTTTTAAATAAAACAATCGCCCTAACAGCAAGGTATTGCTCCTTTTAAGATTGGCATGGAACATGCATTGAAAACCTACTTGATGTTGAGTTATTGATATTAATGAATTCATTTTAAAGGTACGCCTCCTGGCGGAAGTTTCTCAAAGAATCAGGCATGTCAACCACATGGGAGAGGGCTTGTTACACATACCGACTCCTGCTTATAAGTTCTAGATGAACAGACTGAGAATCCATGTTTTATCAAGCACCCAAAGATTGATATACACTAAAACATAAGCTCCATTGACAGATGGTGAAGGCCACCTTATTCTTTTGACCTTATGAACAAATAAAACCAGAATAAAATATTTAGATTAGAAAGAAAACCCACATGAAATAAGTACTATATTTTCTAGCTCCTTTAAAGTATGTTGTTGTTGCTTGTGTTTTGTTTTGTTTTTCCAAACAGGATTTCCCTATGTAACCCTGGCTGTCCTGGAACTAGCTCTGTAGACCAGGCTGGCCTCAAACTCACAGAGAATGCCTGCCTTTACCTCCCAAGTGCCGGGATTAGAGGTGTGCACCACCACTGCCCAGCTTGCCTTTTAAGTATTTTTAATGTAAAATGTATAAGTTCTTTTAGATATTGGGTTTGTTCCCTTAAGTATTGGGAAAAATAATCTGAGTTATTACATTTTCATAACTAAAAAGCATAGAGGTAAAAATTGGCCATAGAGGTAAAAATTCTCCTTTCCCTTAGGACAATACTCTTTAGTATAAATGCTTGTACTCTTATGATGTAATACACGACCATTGTCACAGTCACGGTCCTCCTGCTGTGAAGAGACACCATGACCGTGGCAACTCTTACAAAGGAAAGCATTTAACTGGGGCTGGTTTACAGGTTCAGAGGTTTAGTCCATTTTCATTGTGGTGGGAAGCATGATGGCACAGGCAGACATGGTGCTGGAGAAGGAGCTAAGAGTTCTACGTATCGATCGGCAGGCAGCAAGAAGAGAGAGTGACACTGGGCCTGACGAGCATTTGAAACCTCAAAGCCCATCCCCAATGACCCACTTTCTCCAACAGGGCCACACCTACTCCAACAAGGCCACACCTACTCCAACAGTACCACTCCTTATGAGCCTTTGGGGGCCATTTTCATTCAAACCACCACAACCACCGTTCAAGATAAAGGTAGCACTGTAAAAAGAGGTCAACAGTTCTGAAGGTGTGCCACACATAATTTTAAAATAAGACTATTACTATGTTCCTAAATTGAATGTTATATAAATATCAAGAAAATTATATAATCTTGAGTTCTTTTTCTTGGCAAATTGACATGATATCAATGATACTTGCACACCATTTTAGCAATATCTACATTATTCCAAGTGTGATGCATGCCTTACTATTTCAAATGCACAATGTTAAACAAATTCTGCCTACTGAAAGAAATTTTCCTAAAATTTTCTTCCAAATTAAAAAAAAAAGAAGGTAGCTATTAAAATACATCATAGAGAATCTGAAACTATTTATATGGCAATGTTAAACATGACAATTTATTTTTTAATTTTCCTTAAATGGCTATCTTTCAAAGAGATTGAGTGGAAAAATACAAGATTATTTTTAAATCTTTACAAAATAAACATTTTTAAGAACATATACTTTTCATTTGTTTTAAAAAAAAAAAGTTCATGTAAAACAAATCAATGATGTTAGCTACAATGTAACCATATAGTAAAATTATGGTTGCATTAAATGGTGACAGCCAAGGAAAGCACTATTGGAAAGTTTCATACAGTTCTGTAACTATTCCTGCTTGAGGATCAAAAGGCCATGAGTACTTTTCCTTGCAGCTGCTTTATAAGTGTATACACACTTTCCACAACTCACTGCTAAAAGAGTCCCACATCATCATCACATGTTTCCAACTAACAGACAGCTCTGTGTTTGAAACAGAAGACTGACTGTTCACCTTGGTTACCAAAAACATGGAGTTGGCCATCCTTAACTCAGTCATGAGGGGAAAAAAAAATCTGCAATAAGAGAACTACAAATTCACTCAGTGACAGACAAAATAGTAACTGGACAGTTACAAACTGTCATTATATGTATGACTAACATTTTATTTTGTATAAAGAACCCCAGCCTTCCTGGACACCCATCCTGTTTGAGTCAAAGCTGAGAACACCCAAAAAACCTTTGGGTGTTCTAACAGCAACTTGAAGTTGGAGAACATACTGTGTTTAAAAAAGGAAAAAGCTATTACTCCACCTCCAAAAAATACTAGGATACACCCAAGTGTCAACACTTTTTTAAGGTCTTATGGTATTTCGAGTTCATTGTAGTGTGACTACCTCATTTAAAGTGACTAGCTATAACAGTCTTCTCTTTTAGGCATTTGATTCCAAAGCCACAGAAAGTAGAATCAACTGGTCAGCAACTCAAGCACCACACTGAAAAGGGAGATACTAAGTGAGTTTCTGTATATGCTTCACTACCCAATCAATGCTCCGTCTCTTCTTTCTCTGAATGGACACAGCCTGTGACACAGGGGGTCTGTGGACATGTGCTATTTGCTTTTAGGCCTCTATCCCTTAACTTGCCAGTCAGACTTGGCAAATGACTATTTCCTTATTTCTTGACTTCATTTTACTAATTGATGTTTTGCTGTTGTTTTTTCTCAAAAAAAAAAAATCTTATTTTTTTTTTTTTTTACTCTTTCCCCTCTCGCTTCAAAACTTTCACTTCTTTAATGGTTGATCTTTCAAATTCCCATTTTCCTCATAGAAAACCCTACTATTTAACTGTATTCAATAATGTTAACAAATTGTGGTTATTTGAATAAGACTGCCCCCCCCCAGGCTCATATATTTAAATGCTTGGTTCCCAGTTGAAGGAACTATCAACTGAGAAGGATTAGGAGGTGTGATCTTGATGGAGGAGGTGTCATAAGAGGTGGGCTTCGTGGTTTTAGAAGCCCACACCAGGCCCTGTATCACTTCCCCCCTCTCCTCGCCTGCTTCCTTTGGATCAGGATGTGCACCTTCAACTACTGCTCTAGCCCTATGCCTGCCTGCTACCACACTCCCCACTATGATGGCCATGGAGTAACTCTCTGAAACTGCAGGCAAGCTCCTAATTATTAAATACTTTTTTATAAGTTGCCTGGTCATAGTGTTTTGTCAAAGAAACACCAACCCTCAGACACAAATATCCCTCTACTCAATTCCCTCACAAGCAAAAGGCCTGTGATCTACCATATGACTTACAGCGATTTTTCATTCTCATGGATCATGCCTTATTCTGAAATTCTATAGAATGTCCCACTATTATCATATCTGGAGAAAATTAATTTCCTTCAGGAATAAAGCAAGAGGCAAAAACTTACCAGAGATACAAAAGATTTCATCAGTAATATTACCTACATTGATCTGACTGGCATGCACAGAACACTAAACACGGCCACTGTGGAACACACACTCTTTTCAAGTATGTATGCAACAAGCTGTTCTGATGATGCAGTTTTGGAAGAGTGTGGAACCTTTTGGACATAGCACCTAGCTGTCAGAACAGTGTCAAAGGGGCAGACTTGAGGGTTCTGAGTCAGCTCTACATTGAGTCTGAACTCCGCTTCTTGTTAATGCTCCACACCATGAAGCAAAATAAATCCTTTCCTTCTTCAGTTGCTCCCTTGCAGCAATCTGCCACAGAAAAAAACACTGTCTTCATTTGGGTTGCTATGGCTGTGATGAAACACCATGACCAAAGCAACTTGGGGAGGAAAGGGTTTATTTCAGTTCACAGCTCCATATTGCTGCTTATCATCAAAGGAAGTTGGGACAGGAACTCAAACAAGGCAGGAATCTGGAGGCAGGAGCTGATGCAGAGGCCATGGAGGGGTGCTGCTTACTGGCTTGCTCTCCATGACTTGCTCAGCCTGCTCTCTTATAGAACCCACAACCACCAGCTCAGGGGTGTCTCCACCCACAATGGGCTGAGCCCTCCCACATTCATCACTAATTAAGAAAATACCCTACAGGCCTACCTATAGCCTGATCTTACTGAAGCATTTTCTCAGCTGAGGCTCCCTCCCCTCCAGTGACTCTAGCTTGTGTCAAGTTAACATACGTCTCTGACTCCTTTGTTCGCTTTTGGGACCCTTATCCTCATACTGGGTTGCCTAATCTAGCTGTCAGGTTGATATGCCATGTTTAACTGATATCCATAGGAGGCCTGAATAGAAACGGAGGAGGAGCAAACGAGGGACACAGAGGAAAGATGGGAGGGTGGGGAGAGGAAAGAGGAAGGAGAGGAAACAGAGGTTGGGTTGTAAAAATAGATAAATAATATATAATATAAAATTATATATAAAACTAGCTAGCACAAGTGTAGCATCGAATACGTAGCTCACATGATGGCCACTTAGAGGGCTGGAACCATCCTACATCTGTCATGGTATGACTGAAGTGGAAATAGGCCACAGAAATAATGATGAAACAATATCCTTCTAGATATTAGGAAACAAAGAAACTGTAGAGCTCTCTCCCTCCCCAGAAGAGAAGGTGCCCTACGAAGTCAGCACCCTCATGCAGACCGGTCTCTGTCTTTGATACCACCCTCTTCTCTGTAAAGCCTTTCCTTTCACCTTGCCCAATTCATCCTGTCTTCAAGGCCAGCCTTAAACAGACCTTTGTCATGAAGCAGTCCCTGACTGCTTCTGTTTGTACGCATGTCACCATTATCCAGCTTCCAGCTCAGATGCTGTCAACACCTCTATCAGCTCCCAATCACCTCTTGTCGTGAAGAATTATTTAAAGTCTGAAGTGTCTGAACACTAGTTCTTAAACAGAAATATAAAACTCTTTGGTGATATAATTTTTATCTTGTAGCCTCACTATTCATTGACTATTGACTCACTATTCAGTGAGGAGTTTATTAGGCAGCAAAGTCTCTGGTCCAATCCCAGACCTACTAAATTATATGTGTACCTTTTTGTGTTTTGCAACAGTGCCGTATTGTTGCAAGTTGGCCTCAAGCTTCAGATCATCCTGAGCCAGTCTATTACCAAGGCCAGGATTACACGTATCTACCACTATTCCCCTGTTTAAAGTATGCACTGTAACAAGAGCCATGGGTGAATAAAAAATGTATTAATGCCTTATAGTGCTTCTTTTGAATTCATCATAAGAAACTTTAAAGAGCAGCAGTTTAATAATTATCATTCAAGTTTAGGTAAAAATAAGTTGGGGTTTGTTGTTGTTTTGCTTTGATTTGACTTTCTGAGACAGGATCTCACTACGAAGCTTTGGCTGTCCTAGAATTTACTATGTAGACCAGGTTGGCCTCAATCTCAGAGATCTGCCTGTTTCTGCTTCTGCCTCTTGAATGTCAGGGTTAAAGGGATACACCTCCACACCCAAAATGGTTTCATTTTTTAACAACCAAAGAATGCATGAAGAACTTAAGGCCAGAAAAAAAATTTTCAGAAATACAATGTTTAATGGTGTGTTGGTAAGCATAGCTAAAATCCAAGCACATGACAACACAGTATGCCCATAGAAATCAGATTTTATGTCTTTACAACCTACTCTAAACATCTGCCAACAGATGGTGATGCTTAACCAGTCACTAAGAATAATGGCACACCATAAGAAATAGAAATTGGATGGTGATTTAAGCCTTTTCCACCAGTAGGTGAATGTTGACATTACAGATGTATCTATTATAACTAGTGTATCTGGTATAATTAGATGAGTAATTTTTATAAATATTTACTTCTAAACTGCCTCAGTTTCACCTTATGTCTCAAGATATGATGCTTTTGTTTTAAAATGTTATCCTAAAACTACTTCTAGGCTTACAAGTTTATATAGTTTATTGGAATACTAAAAACATGCATACTCATAGATAAGGAAAATATAACCTCTTGTTTAAACAAGTAAACGAGAGTCATCTTTATATTAGGACTTGTGATACGGTTGAAATTTAAAGCCAAAGTTACAATTCACTGTGCTCCCTTTTCAAGACCAAGCTACAATTTCTCTTTTATTCTTAAATTCAAATACAAATCTGAATTGCCTATCTCAATTTCATCTTTTAAAAGAAGAAAACAGTACTTTAGAAGGCACTGTACAGAATAACTAGAATTGGGGAGGTAGCTCATCAGTAGAGCAGTTACACAAGCTTACAAGGCCCTGGATTCAATAGGGAAAGGAAGAGAGACAGAACACACTAAAATTTTATTTGACATGGTACTATTTAAAAGAAGTTGTTTCTAGGTTAAACAGGTAAATCAATAGCTTGGATTGCATGCCCAGTTTCTTCCTTTTACTTTGGAAACAACTGGCCAATTCTTCCCTCTTGTTGCTACCTATTCTTCGCGACTCCATTGAAACAAAGCAACAACACCTAATCCCTGGTCTCTGACATGAAAGAATACTTTCAAAAGAGGTCTCTTAGGGACAAGCAGAAGGTGTCTCCAGATGTCCCTATCACACTGCATTTCTTTGTTCTGTGAAAACTAAAATCAGTTCTGACAAGATACTAAATACTACAAGGAATCACTAACACAAATTTTTTCAAAACTGACCATGACATAGGAAGTAAAAACTCATACACGCATCAGGGGTTACATGTATTCAAGCAGCCTTCTGTTTATCCATTAAATGTGGACTATGGGTTGCACATTATTCTACACAATTTTACTTTGAAGATGCAATATTTAATGTGGTCCTGATAAATAAAATAAAAAAGTACCACAAAACAAAAATAATAAATCTGCTTAAAGCTAATAAAAGTTTCCCATCTATACTCCAAAATAGGTCTGAGTCATCCTATGTCTTGACTTCACAAAGGATTCAAATTAAAATGGGGGAGTTTTCTGAGCTTGTTTGCTGGATCAAACTCAGGACCTCACAAAGGCTAAGTATGTGCTCTACTACAGAGCTATATTCCCAGCATCTGTTCAAAACAACAACAACAACACACACACACACACACACACACACACACACACACACACACACACACACAACTGAAAGGACAGTGGTACAGGTTGGATGACAAATTGACCAAAGTTTTAATAAGATATTCATCAATTTATACCCTTCAAAACTTGTCATTGCCTTTGGTGACTTCTGATGTCTCAGCCTCCATACACAGCATAGAAACTAGGGCTTGTATACTCTTTCCTTTGTATAACAAGAGAAACCTTCAAATCCCTTCACTGAGTGACTTAGACATGTTATTCTTCCTGTGGTAAGGGGTAGTGACAAAGTTTGTTTCAACTAAAAATATTTCATTGTCTCTTGCACTACTGTTTATTCAATGACAACAGTGCAGCTGTCATGGCTCTGAGATCATTAACTACTTTTATATAACTGTTGCTGTTACCTCATCAAAAAAATCTACTTGATATTTAGCTGACATTTGTGTGATCCAAACACAGTCAGAAAAATCACTCTTTTGAAAACTGATTTTAAAAGCTTTTAGATAGTTATTAAAGAATTTTATACGGGCATGAATAAACATCTGATCCAACTAAATGTGATACCTAAAGGACCAGATAGTTCCACAGGGTTAGACAATTAGTATGTCACCAAAGCACGCATAGGAAGAATTCTCCTCAGGCAAGCAAGTCAGAATCAGTAGACTCAGTAGTAAGCAAAGAACATCCTGAATACGAAGTGAGAGTCTCAATAGATGTACAGTTAGCCTCAGACAGATGCTGTCAGCAGCTGTCAGACACTCCACAATGGTCTGTTCTGATTGATAGCAAAAATTTTAGTCAACCCAACAAATATTAAAGGTCTTGCCTGAATTGATCACTGTCCTGAACACTGTGGAGCTAGTTATTAATTGACAAAAATTGCTTACTTTTATATATGGAGGAGCCTGTGCTGAGCATTCCAGGAATACAGTGATGTTTTGTTGTTGATGTTAGTCTAAAACAAAGTTCAATGATGAACAGAGCAGTAAACACAGGCAGTAACTAAGGCACAGTGGATGGCAAAACAGTACAAATTACTGGAACAGCAAGACGAGGCAGGGCCAAAAGTTCAGTTCCTGGAATCAAGCTATTCAAGGGCCAAGAATAAAGGCTTAGTTCATTCAGCAAAATAAGTTTATGCCTGCATTAAGTACAAAAAAAATGAAACAGAAAGGCCGTACCATTCTTCTGAGTCTCTCCAGAGAGGGGTGGCCCTGTGTTTAAGAACAGGATCTGGCTAGATGTGGGAGTCATTAGAAATATGTTAGTGTTTAGCTGGCCTAACTTCAAAACATGGGCAATCTCTGGGAAAAAGGAGGCAAAGAGATCGGTAGAGATGTGTTCAAAGGGATGGTGGAGATTAAAAAAAAAAAAACAACAATCTAATGGCAATGAAATGAGGAATCAGAGAAGCCCCTGGTACGGTGGGACAAATGGAAGGACGTGTGGCTAAGTCAGAGGGCCTGACTCAAGTCCCTGACTTCTAATTCTTGATATTATCTAGATGAGTCTAACTCATCTTTTTTTTTTTTTTTTGGGGGGGGGGAGTGTTGAGACAAGGTTTCTCTATGTGGCCCCAGCTGTCCTGGAACTTGCTTTGTAGACCAGGCTAGCCTCAAACTCAGAGAGATCTGCCTGCCTCTGCCCCCTGAGTGCTGGGATTAATGAGATGGGCCACCACCACCCAGCTCTCATCATCTTAAAATAAGAATAACATAAGCTGATTAGAAGACTCAGAAAAGAAGTTATGAGTATTTGTTCTCTAACCCACAAGGAACCATGAGCTATTCAAAATTTATGTTTCTGTCCCTGGTTAGCAGACTGTAACAGCAAGTCAATCACTACATAATAAAGATCAAAACTAGAGTAAAGGCAATATGAATGCTAGACAGGGAGAGGAGAAAAATAAAATACACAAGACTTTGTTACCACAAAAGCAACAGTATTTGGCATTTATTGGGTACATGAGAGAAAATTCCTTTAAAAACATAAAAATTAGAAGCTATAGTGTATAGGGAGAGAGAAAGAAAAAATACTATCAATACTATCACATTAAATTGTGGCAAAAGACTTGAAAATATCGAATACAATATTATGTGGTTGCTGTAGGATAATTCTCTTGTACACTGTAAAGATTTGTCACTCAAATTGGTTTAATAAAACACTGATTAGCCAATAGCCAGGCAGGAAGTATAGACAAGGTGACCAACTAGGAGAATTCTGGGAAGAGAAAGGGCAGAGTCAGGGGTGGCTAGCAGACACAGATGAAGCAAGATAAGAATGCCATATTGGGGGTTGGGGATTTAGCTCAGTGGTAGAGCACTTGCCTAGCAAGCACAAGGCCCTGGGTTCGGTCCTCAGCTCAAAAAAAAAAAAAAAAAGAATGCCATATTGAGAAAAGGTACCAAGCCATGTGGCTAAACATAGATAAGAATTATGGGTTAATTCAAGTATAAGAGCTAGTTAGTAATAAGCCTGAGCGACTGGCAAAGCATTTATAAGTAATATTAAACCTCCGAGTCAATTATTTAAGAAGCGGCTGTCAGGTATTTGGGAACAGACAGGCAGGAGAGAAACTTCCGCCTACACCTAGTATCTACATCACATGACAGGAAAGAAAAGTCTCTCGAGTGAATACAGTTTTGCTACACTATATTTTTTGTTTGTTTGTTTTTTGATTTCAAGACAGGGTTTCTCTGTGTAGCTTCAGAGCCTGTCTTGAAACTCGCTCTGTAGACCAGGCTGGCCTTCAACTCACAGGGGTCCTCCTGCCTCTGCCTCCTGAGTGCTGGGATTAAAGGCATGCACCACCACCACCACCACCACCACCACCTAGCTTGCCACACTAGATTTTTAAATATCGAAAATATTAGCAATTATTTAAATTTTACTAAGCACTCCTCTGATTCTATTATATAATGAAATGGGTGAATTTGCAGCACCTATATGGCAACTCCAGTTGAAGGGAATTCAAAGTGCTCTTCTGGCCTCCATGGGCACCAAGCATGTACACACAGTATACAGACATACATGAAGGTAAAACACTCATCAATAATATTAATAATAATAATTTTTAAATATTTCAATAAAGAATCTCCACCTGTGATAGCTAATCTTGGTTGTTAACTTGGCTACATCTGGAATTAACTAAGACCCGAGCAGCTGGGCACACCTCTGAGTGACATTTCTTGACTGGATTAGCTGAGGTGGTTAAGACTCACCCTAAATCTGGATCACTTGAGGCCAGAAGATCCATCCTAAATCTAGGCCACATTTTGGTGGCCGCCCACATCAAAGGCATCTTTTGCTTTTTGCCTGCTCACCACTACTCTCACTGTCCAGTCCATCTACCCTGCCGCTGAGGTATTCATTTCTTCACTGGCAGTAGAACCTACTTTGAAATTCCAATGTAGATTGAAAATCAGGTGCTACATCCAACCTCTAGGCCCGAACAACTACTGGATTATCAAACTTTCCATGAGGAGACACTCACTGTTGGGACTAGCCAGACCACAGTCTATAAGGCTCTGTAATAAAGCTCCTTTTAATATATATAGACCCATTCTATCAGGTTTGCTCCTCAAGAGAACCCTGACTAATATACCATGGTATTGTAGTTGCTCAATTATTGTCTCAAAGTCTTTGGTTTTATTTTGGCATGTTGGGAGGGGTTATTTGTTTTGTTTGGTTTCTCAGCGTTTTAAGACAAGAGTCTCTTGCAGAACTCATGATGTAGTTAAGGATAACTTCGAACTTCTGACCCTCTTGCCTCCATCTCTCAAGTGCTAGCCATTACAGAATGAGTCCACAGCACTTCCTTTATTCCATGGTAGGACTGAATCCAAGGCTTCCTGCATACTAAGGCAAACAACCAGCTAAGCTACATTTCTAGCCCTTGGGTTTTATTTCCATTGCTTTCTCTTTATAGGAAAATGGCCCATAACCACCTTGCATAAGAATGTGGTATGAGGAATATTAAGTGAAAGAAATGAGAGTAAAGAAATGGATGACTAGGAAGGAATAGAAAGATACGGAATAGCATGTTATATTGTTCTGATCTCCTTACCACTTGTATTGGATTGAATACTCCCTAGTGTGATATAGTTCTATCAGTAGGAATGCTTTGGAAATTGATCAATGAATTTTAGAGACAGAAGGAATATTATTATTCATTTTTTTTGAAAGATGATGTGGAGTTGGAAGATGACGTGTGACTTACCTAAAGTAACTTATCTAGATGTTATGGGAAGACATAAAAGTGCACCTGAGTAAGGCTATTTTTATTCTGTGTCACATATGAGTAAGCAGCCTAGTAGAGAATTTTCTCATTGCTCTCCAGGGTAGCTTCTAATCAGTTTCTCTTTATCTCCCCCAAAGACGTCATATTCAGACAAGCTGGGTGACTTATTATCAAGTGACTCTGGAGTCCGAAGCAGGTGGATCAGAGAAAGTTCTGGCCTTCCTGGATCATAGCATACCTTGGGGCCTTGTCTAGATCTTTGTATGATGAAACACATCATGGTTCTACCCAGAAAAAAAAATCCTCAGGAAACTGGCATTGATGAGGATACATAACAACAACAACAAAGATATGCAAATAAGAGGGCTTTTAAGTTACATTAAAATAGTATTAGAAAGGAAATCTTCTAGAAATATTCCACAAGGGTCTCTTGTCTATCTCAGTCAAGCCAATGCCGGCCAAGTATATGTAGATTATGTCTGAGTATGTACAGGCATACTTTGATGTATGTGTGTACTTATATCTTTGTGAATATGAATGAACAGTTGATAATAAATTTTTGCAATCAATCAATATATAATATATATATGTACATATATATATATATATATATAATGAACTTTATAGAAAGAAAATGAAAAACAGGACAGAATTAGTACAGAAATTGGGAAAGCATTAAAAAAGGTTAAGCAGAGCCAGGCAGTGGTGGCGCATGCCTTTAATCCCAGCACTCAGGAGGCAGAGCCAGGCGAATCTCTGTGAGTTCAAGGCCAGGCTGGTCTACAGAGCAAGTTCCAGGACAGGCACCAAAACTATACAGAGAAATGCTGTCTCAAAAAACAAAAAACAAAACAAAAAGTTAAAGCCATAATGCTAAAGATTAGGAGATGGCCACGACAGGATTTCATGAGACTTAATCATTAAGTACTTACACCACGACTATGGAACATATGAAGTTCTTCCTTCTGTCTACAAAGGCGGCTATTGTAATCACAATGCCTGCTGGGGCAGACTCCTCCAACAGGTTGCACATAACATGTGCCCATTCATTTTGGCATGTTTTGTGGAATAGCCATTAGGTCTTGTATGGACATGCAGATTCTCCCAACTAAACGGAGCTCATCTTTTTTCCTCCCCTGTTTTTCTCCTTCGGAGACTAAATCCAGTGCTTCGCACATGCTGTGCATGTAGTCATCTATGGAGCTACACCCCCAGCCCTTGGACTGAGTTCTTTCAGGGCAAAATCCATATTCAATTCATCTTGTACCTCCCTAACAAAGTATGTTAAGTTACTCTTTCTTAGCCGGTCTCAATAACTAATAAGCTGAATTGAACTAAAGTGATACACATTGGTCTGAGTCAAATTTAAATGGGATGGTCAGAGATGAGAACTATTACTGTCCTTACAAATTCAATTATTTTGCTACCAGAATATGTCTAAGTAGCTCCTGCTTTGCCATGAGCCTTTCCTGTACATTTTTAATGAATGTGAAGTGTACAATAAAAGTACTGTTCACTTCATACTCAAGATCTGAGTCGTAAAGAGGTATCACATTGTTTTTCTACAGGGCTACTTTTATAATATCATCACCTCAGAATGAATCAGGGGAACTGACATAAGTAAATCTGAACTCAAAGACTGACACTGACAAAGATTCAGTTATAAAAGAAACTTTATAATTCACAAATAGTCATACTTAATATTCAAAAGTACCAAGATGGTGGTGGCTTTTAGAAGCAGAAATTCTTGTCAATGCTTGGTTTTTTGTTTGTTTGTTTGTTTTTAGGTGAATATAGAATGACTTTGATTAGAATATACAGAAAGCAACTAACAATATTTAAGCACGGTCTGGAGTATGTATGTGGAGAACTTAACTGTGATTGTGAATGGTAGTTACCTTTGCTTATACTCTTCCTAACATGGGCGCTCATTATTTCAGGAGCTTAGATTTGGATGATTCTTCTGCCCGTCAGAGGCAGCAAAATATCGTAGTTATCTGAATCACTGCATCCAGCTTTCTGCTCCATACACTCGTCTTTCATCACAGTGTTTCATTTCGCAGTGAGTCAGCTTGGATTACTGATACAGCTCAACAGCTGAGCTTAGGCTTGATCCCTGTGGTGGTCTGAATGAAAACGGTCTCCATAGGTTCATATATTTGAATGCTGGTCCCCAGTTAGTGGAAAATTTTCAGAAGGATTGAGAGGTGTGGCCTTGTTAGAGGAGGTGTGGCCTTGTTGGAGGAGATGTGTCACTGGGGATGGAGTTGGAGGTTTCAGAAGTCCATGCTAGGCCCAGTGTCTCCCGTAGCCTGCTGCCTGCTGCCTGTGGATCAGGATGTAAAGCCCTGAGCTACTGCTGCAGCACCAAGTCTGTCTGCTTCCCAGCATGATGATCATGCACTCATCCTTTAAAACTGTAAGCGAGCCCCCAGTTAAGAGCTTTCCTTTATAAGAGCGTGTCTTGGTCATCGTGTGTTTTCACAGCAATAGAACAGTAACTAAGACAATCCCCAGTACCAAGAGGGGAAAAGTAAATTTATTTTCTGAAAAAGTTTATTTTAAAATAAGGAAAAGAAATTCAGGATCATTTAAGTTTCAGACTTCATTTGTTGACATATCTTATCACAAGCTTGTTTTCAATGTAAGCAAAACTAGCCATGTAATAGAAAGTTTGGACAGTTTATACTATGTAAACAATGAAGAGCCAATTATTGAGTAAGAAAAAAAGAAAGGAAGGAAGGAAAGAAAGAAGAAGGAGAGCAAGGGATGGGAGAAGGAAGGGAAGGAAGGAGGAAATCAATCAAAAATAATTATTCATTTTACATTTAACCATGGTCATTAAAATTATACAACATTATATGTCTCATCACTACAAAGAGGGCAAGCAAAATCAACCATGTATCTTTTTAAGTTGGCAAAGGAACCATGAGACCTCATATCTTCAAAACTTCAAGGTAGGTATGTCACACAGAAATAATTAAATGTTTGCTTAGGGATTAAGTAGAAAATGTGTGTGTGCATGTGATGATCTCTTTGGAGTTCTTAGCAATAAGACAGTTGATATAAGTAGAAATGTACTCAGGTTAACAACATACTGAGGGATAAATTTTAAGAGGTTGTACTAGGGATTAGCATGGCAGTCAGCTCACCTGATGAGGTAAGCAGCTGGAAATCACTAGCGTCCAAAGAAAAAGAGAAGAACAGTACAATTCTACCAATTGTGCATATCAACTGAGAGCAAAACCTATGAAAACATTCTTTCCAAAATGGCCCCCAAATTTAATCGTCTTGATCTTGACTGCACAACTCGCCTGGTCAGAAAAGGAAAGCCAAGACACCATTCTGCTGTATAAACACAAGTTGTATTCAGTTGGTGTTATCTAGGTCATGATCTGCTGCAAATGCACTGCTATTTTTCCTCATCATTAGAGGCAGGACAGAATCACTGGAAAAGAGCAGCCCAGGGCCTCAAATAGTTTCTATTAAGAAGTACATTTTATCAATTAATCTAAGCTTATATTTATTGAGGGTTATCATGCGCCAGGCACTTTTCTGGGTACTTTGTAAATATGTCAGTTAATTCTCATAAAAGCTATAATCATCTTCATAGATAAACCCAAGGTGAAAATAGAATTAAATAAACAAGAGCTCACCAAAATATTATCTCTACCTTGAGGTAAACAATAAATAAGTTATATGGGCCAGGTGGCAGTGGCACACCCCTTTAATCCCAGCACACAGTAGGCAGAGCCAGGCGGATCTCTGTGAGTTCGAGGCCAGCCTGGTCTACAGAGCAAGATCTAGGGCAGGCACCAAAAATACACAGAGAAAACTTGTCTCAAAAAACCAAAAAGAAGGAGGAGTTATATGGGATACTAGATATTACCTGGAAGAGGAGAAAAGAGAATAGTCTTTCTAGAGGAGAGAGGGAGAAGGAAAGAAGAGATAGAAAGGACAGGAGAAAGGGGAACAGGCATGAAACTAAAAAGGAATATAGCATCTCCCAAATATTCCTAAATGCAAAGCATCTACAACGTTTTAATCCTGACTCTCTAAGACAGGGATTAACGTTTGTTTCATCCGTGAGAAAACTAAGGCTACCAACCATGAAATTCTGAATTCCTATCTTGGTGAATCTAGAGTCTGCTCTTTTCACTAAGCTATGCTGCAAGAGAAAAGAAAAACGAGGAGATGGCGGGTGGGAAGAAACAAAGCTAAGAGGGAAAGCTGATCTCTCAGGAGCAAACAGTGGAACAGAAATCTCTGAGGGTGACAAGGGAAGCAGAGAGGGCAGGGAGAGGGCCAACGGGACTCAAACCCAATTAGGGGGAAAGTAGTCCAAGCACTGGAGAGCACTGGACGTCTACAGTCTACCACTCACTTTGCAGAGGCACTAAAGAAGAGTCTGAAGGTTCCAAACACCTTGACTTAATGACTGCATGTTTTACAATTTGTTAAATTATAACACTGTACCCCATAAATAAGCACAATGATGTCAACTTAAAAAAGAAGAAAACTGAATTAATAGGAATGTAAAGCAAAAGCAGAGAAGAAATCAACGAGTCCTCAGAAGTTCCTCAGTAGAGAGTAAATTGGTGCCTTCAACCCTTACATTCTTCTTCTGTATCCCACCCTGTGGTGGTATCAATGAGAATGACCCCCATAGGCTCACACACTTGAATGCCTGGTCTGCAGTTGGTGGAACTGTTTGGGAAGTATTAGGGGGTGTGGCTTTGTTGGAGGAAGTGTGTCACCGGGAGTGGACTTTGAAGTTCCAAAAGCCTATGCCATTCCAGTCTGTGTGTCTGTGTGTCTGTCTCTCTGTCTTGTGCCTGTGGATCTGGATGTAAGCTCTCAGCTACTGCTCCAGCATCAGCCCTGCCTGTCTGCTGACATGACAATCATATACTTTAATTAACCCTTTGGAACCATGAGCCACGATAAACTCTTTTAAAAGTTACCGTAGCCATTGTGTCTCTCAACAGCAATAGAAAAGTGACTAAGAGATACCCCTAATCAGTGATGCTTCTGTGAGAAAAGCAGACTGACCTAGATATGCCAGGTTCTCAGTGAACAACTGCCGTACATAAGTAGCTTGGCCTAGTACTATACAGCCTGGGGAGGCTTTATCAAAAGATACCCAGCCGCCACTGCACACACACATTACAAGGCCACAGCAAAAGCCAGGCAAACCATAATTTTTATATTTAGGCAAAGGTAAACACAGTTTACAAATGACTAAAACTTTCAAAGTTTCTCAATAAACTTAATCTGTGAATATTAGGAAACACATATCATTTTATGTTGTTTATTAATGTTAATATGTTTTATACTATGTTAGCTAGGTTCATTCAACTTCTTAGTGAATTTTGTTCAAGAGTATCTATATATGTGTGTGTGTATGTGTGGGGGGGGGGACATTAGTTTCAATATCAAAATCACAGCTCCTTGATTTCAGAAGACTTTAATCTCAAAATATACTAGAGCTTCCAGGCTGTCATGGGATAAAAGAGAAAGTTGGATAGCTAACCAACCACAGGCCTGGATGACATGGAAGTGAAATGATAGACAGAGGTGACCAAGGTTTAACTGGTGCCAGCACACACATACAAACACAGTCTGGTGGCAACTTCCAGTTTTGAGGACCCCAGGTAGATGGAAAGAGATCCCCACTGGAATGAAAGACATTAAGTTTCTCTCAAAGAAAGGAAATTCTCAAACTTTCCCTTAACCAATTGTGCTTGGTTTCTAAATCCAGAAAAAGTCACATAATCCAGACAACTAAGACAAAAACCAAGCCAGGACAAATAAAAATAAGTTTTAAAATCAAAGCTCCTAAAAGTACAAACATAATCAATAGTAAGTTGTAGTGCTTGAAACAAATTTTAAAACAATAGCCTGGTATGGCCAAAGATCACCACTGGGTTTCCTTAAGGGTTTTAGAATGATTCATAAATTCAAAAGGGATGATGTGCCCATCCAAGACCATCAAAGACTACCCGTGAAAGAAATTAAGGGAATCAGAGATTCAAATACAAGTTATGTCCAAGGCTCCTGATTCTCAGTACTGCTGAGATCATAATCAGTTAAGGAACCAAAAAAAAAAAAAAAAAAAAAAAAAAAAAAAAAAAAAAAAAAAAAAAAACCAGCCATTGGCCATGGTCTTGCTAAAGACTAGATAACTCGGGGTGAGGGATGAGGAAGAACCACACAAGACAACTGCCTTAACCAAAGTGCATCATCACTGAATAAACAGGTCCTCTGACAAGTTATTTGTCTGCTACTGAAAAAAAAACTAAGTAATAGCAGTAGTAATTGCCGCTTAAGGCATCCTTGTGAAAAATCAGGTGGGTTATAGCTACCAAATAAATACATATATAAATATAAATATACACATATATACAAATACATATAGAAACATATAATGCACAGACACACATATCTACATACACGTACATGCTCATATACATATCCATATACCTACATACAGACAGACAGACATTCAGACAGACACACACAATTACTAAGTGCCAATAATATAAGGGTTTTAATACATTATCCCTTTAATTCTCACAAAAAATGTATTATGTATTATACTCATTTATTTATTCCACATAGACTTTCATTGAGGTACTAGAGCGTAATTTTCACTTGAAAGGGAAGAAATCGCTGGGGCGTGGATGAACTAGTGTTCACCCACATTACCAGACACATTACCAGCCTGCCCTGAGTCACTCTCATTATCTCCAGCCCCTGCTTCTGAACAGGAGCAGCTGTCAGACGGTAGAATGAGTAAGGCTGACAAGTTCATTGAGGGATGGACGGTCCTCAGAACCTTGCCTTACTAGGATGACACTGAAATCAACCGGACTGACAGATCACAACCACCCACAAGATCCAACAACATCCTGATGCCATTTTTTTAAATAGGATAAATATGATCCAAGTGTGGAAAGACACTAAATGCCACAAAACTGGTGTCAAAATATGCTCAAATGTAAAAGTCCAAAACTCATCAAAAGTCTTTGAATTGTTCTATATTGAAATCAACAGTCACAAAATACATGTAAGAGATCAAGGAAAAGTTATGATAGGATATGATATGCCATAACAATATAAAATTATGAATGAAAGCAACCAATTTTACATTCAAAGACAAGAATTGAATGGGAAGGGTAATAAAGCCTAATTGTATAAGAAATAAGTTTAAAAATAAAACCAAGGACAACTAGAATTTTCTGCCAATGAAAGGGTAAGTTGGCAAATGAAAATTCAAAATACAGTACACTACTGTATTGCATTGCATAAACTGGGAAAATGTTGTAGATATCACATTTGGGTTGAGGACACTTACACAAGCCAAAGAGCCAGGAATGAGATCTGTAATCTCAAGTTCAGTGGAAAATTCACAACTTCCACTTTAGGACAGGATAGACTCAAACTAGGTGACCAGTAGGCTGCTGGAACCAAAGCTCTCTGGGCTGAATTAAGATGGAAAGCAAAAGAAATGCCTTAAAAAGGTTCTCGTTTTCAAGGAACATAGCCCAGTTACAGCCCTGTGTCTGGCTCACCATCAATGGTTAGAATAATATTTGGGGGACAATGTTTATAATACTCTAATACAGTATGTCTTGATCTGAGTATAAGTGAAAAGTTCAAATTAATCATCAAGATATCTTTCTCTGAGCAGCATGACCACTCTGGGTGAGCAGCACCCCCAACCTTTGACCCCAGGAAAAAGTCACTTGTAAAGTCACTGCTAATGAACATACATCACCAATAATCACAGGACAGCACAGCTCTTAATTCTATGTCCGTATGAAACAATTCTTGTTGATTAAATTACTGCTTAATTTGCTGGACTTAACACCTATCACATTAAATTACTGAAAAAAGATGATAATATATATTTAAAATATGCTTCTTTAATATGTTTCTGGAAAACTCTTATACACTGTAAAATGAAAATGTCAGGCTACAAAGGATACATGCTGATTATAACTGAGATGGAAAAACACAGAAACACAATGAAAACAGACTGAAAGAAATACACCAAAATTCTAACTGTAATTGTGTTAGACAGTGAACTACAGCTGGCTGTTTTTCCTCATCTTTTCCACAGGACTTCCGTTAATGTGATATTATTTCAATAATGGGGGGAAATTGAATAAAATAATTTCCTTATAAAATTAAAAACTGATTTAGAGATAATCAGACTTGACTTGAAAGAGCAACGGATGCATTTCCTGTTTCTAAGAGCCAATCTTCTTTGAAAAGGTCCACAGATAAGGCCTCACACAGCTCGATCTGGGTATCTGATTACGCCATCAGTGAATACAGGAAAAGTGCATGGATGAGGTCAGACAGCTCAGAGGCGACAGGCACTTGCTGGTTCAAGGTAATCATTGCACAATCCTGGACCTGAGTTTGGTACCCAGGTCCCGCACAAAGCCGGAAGAAAACAACTTACCCTACAAAGCATCCAAATACGTCATTTACATAGACACAATAATAATAACAAATACATAAATCTACTGTACCATTGATATCTCTGGCCCTACTAGTTTACCCACCTAAAGTATTCTTGGGTCCACTCTACACTTTAGTGACTTGTTGCCAACATCAATGAGAAAAAGCATGGAAAAATACACTAGCTATAGTTTCAAAACTCATATGTAATCAATCCAAAAAGAACACTCACAATTTGAGTATCTAATTTGGTCTTTATCCTCTTACATTACGTGAAACAAGTAAACACAGTTCAACTAAAAAACTAATTGTTAATATGGTAGCGACCTACCTACCTCTCTCTCTCTCTCTCTCTACACACACACACACACACACACACACACACACACACACACACACACACAAAAGCCTGTTTGAGAAGAGAAAGAATTAAAATGATAGAGAGAAATCAGGTGTAACAAAGTAGGATGGTATGTGGTTTACATATGTAAAACTTGAGGGCTAGGCAGGGGTTGAGGGCTTGAGGATGTATTATAGATTGTTGTACTGTTCATAGTGATAAAAACACAGTAAGACGATCAAAAAAACAGACACCAATGGGTCACACGCTGAAGAATGACTAAGCCAGTCATTAGAGTTTGTAATATAATTGACTCATACACTCTAGCAAAGTCATCTCTAATATTACTTTTTCAGTCTATGGCAAAACCACTTTCCAAGTGCTTTTTTTACATATCCGTCTCTTTTTGAGCCTTTCCTGAGTCCACTGAAGTAAGTGAAAAAGCTACCTAGTCAAGACCAAGTTTATCACAGGCAAGAATCCAAACTTAAACAGGTGTCTGACCATCTATCCGGTGCTCATCTTATTGTGTGAATAGCCTTGATAGCATTTTATTATTGATATTTATTATCACAAGAGCTTTTGGAACATGAGTATATAATTGACATTCCATAATTATGTGATGAATAAACAAATCTGGATCCAAAGAGTAAAGATTAGAATGAATATTGTGTGGGCCAGAGGTGTTGTGTGCCACATCAGCACACCGTAATAATGGATATAGCTTTCCATTTCCTACAGCCTCCAAATTTTGCTCGTTGGAAGAAAAGTCTCTCTGATTTAGAACACTAGCTGACTTTGTAGCTCTGTCAAAAAAATGTGAACATCTACTCTGAAATATTTTTATATTTCAGACATTATACAATATATGTAAATATATTACATACTTTCTTCACCATATTCAGAGATCTGTAATACTTTCACGCCCAGCGACAGACACAGCTTTCCAAAGTTGAGAAGGATGTCTAATCCAAGAGCAAATAACAAACCTTGATCTGCCTTTCAATTTTTTGCCACCGAGTGGGCCGAAGTCTTACCTTTCCTTATCCACAGCTGAACATTTTTCTTGTTCTTTCCTCTAACTGAAGCTGAGGATGGAGTTGAACAGTTATCCAGATAGATTATCCCTGAGGCTAAATTGTGAATGACCTTCAAATATTCAGTTGTAATAATGTTGTCAATATAATACATTACCATCTTCTTTATAAGAAAGGAGAGAGAGAGAGAGAGAGAGAGAGAGAGAGAGAGAGAGAGAGAGAAGAAAGAAAGAAAGGAAGGAAGGAAGGAAGGAAGGAAGGAAGGAAGGAAGGAAGGAAGGAAGGAAGGAAGGAAGGAGAAAGGAAGAAAGAAAGAAGTATTCTATTGAAGAGAAAGGAGGAAGACATAGTATAGAAAAGCAATATGACCCTAAAGGGCAGAGTAGTTAAAAAAGCTTTCTATAAAGGGATACAGTTTCGATGACCAGCTTCCCATACAACACAAAAGATGTTCCATTCTTGCTTTCTCTCTGAAATAAGGTTGGGAAAAGTTGAGATGACTAAAAGCTTCAGGATCATCTGTATAATGAAGCACCAAGCAAACAGGGCCCTGCAAATCAGACTTCCATCTCTCTATTTCCTTTCTGAACTCTACAAATGGCCCTCTCAGTTCTCATTCCGCTCCCCAGACATCTTCTCTGAAGTAAGATTATTACTGGAATATGTGATAATTCTTTAGTATACTGGAGGGAGAAAACAGCAAAGAATCAAGATGGGGCTTAGGAAGTAGCCACATGGTCCAGGCCTAGAATTCACAGGGAGGAAGGGAGGAAAAGTATGTATGCTTTCAATTAATTCCTAATTACCTATTGCATGTAAATGACCACTGTGAAAGCATCAATATTTTACATGTAAATACTGAAACTAATTTATATGATTTTTTTTTACAAAACAGTCTGATATTTTTCATATTTTAATATGCCAGAATCCTCAAATTTTTAGAGCTGGGTTTCTGTCACTCAGGTCTTCCTTCACCTTTGCAAGGTCTTCATTTGAATTACTAGTCTGTAGCTAGAGTTTTCTTGCCTTGCCCACAGTGAGGACCAATCTCTGTCACCCGCCAGTCCCACAGCCGCTCAGACCCAACCAAGTAAACACAGAGACTTATATTGCTTAGAAACTGTATGGCCGTGGCAGGCTTCTTGCTAACTGTTCTTATATCTTAAATTAATCCATTTCTACAAATCTATACCTTGCCACATGGTTCGTGGCTTACCGGCATCTTTACATGCTGCTTGTCCTGCAGTGACTCCTTCTGCCTTCCTGTTCTTTTATTTCTCCTCTCTGTTAGTCCCACCTATACTTCCTGCCTAGCCACGGCCAATCAGGTTTTATTTATTGACCAATCAGAGCAATTTGACATACAGACCATCCCCCAGCACAGCCAAGTACAGACCATCTCAGACACCTGCACTCAGACCCGTGGTGGTCCTAATCATCCTCTATGCGGACCTGATGGGTAAAGACACGAGGAACCCGAGAACGGGCTCCCACAGGACATACAGAACATCCCACAGCACTAGTCAAGTCCTAGGGCTGAGGCATTCAGACAGCAAAACTAGCAGGCATCCATAGTGAAGACACGCATCTCACCACCAACTAAAATTTCAATATATGTCCTTAAAGGGTTAAAACTACAGGAACTTCATTTTATCAAATATATGCTATTCTATTTCTAGATGTTTCAAACATCTATCCCTAGATGTTTCAAGAAAAACATCAAGTTCTAGACTCACAGTGCAAATCAACAGCAGACTGGACCCGACAGTGTGTGACCTCAAATAATGCCTGGTGTGTCTCTGATCCTCTACTGTCAGCTCTCTGAATAAATGGCTCTAAGCAGCTAGCCTCATGAAAAGGCCTTTCTGCTTTAAAATCCATTTTGCCAATAATTCTAGGAATACCACAACTATGTCTAACATAACATTTCAATGATTTTTTTAAAAGACAAATGGCAAGTGGATTTTAAATGTGCTTCTTAACCATTCAGCAAGACTTCATGATAATCATGGAGTATAAAAAATTTCATTCTCTGACTTGACAGTCATTTGCTTGAAATAAAGCTGCAACCACAGGAAAACTATTTTAATAATCTGAGAGGATTAAAGAGTTAATCCACTGGGAAAACCAGATGAAATACAGTTCATAAACGCCCTGTTCAGAAGGACATACTAAAATGCCAGCAAATTTGTTGCTTATGATTAAAATTGTTCTAATGATACATAGTATATATTGCTTCTTAACTAGTATGCATCTTGCTTCCTAATCTGAAACTTGGATGATGCCAGAGCATGAATGATTTTGACACAAAATAATTTCTAAGTCAGAGTAAATATGACCGGCATGTTGTAGTGTGTCTTAGAGAAGAACATCCATAACAATGAGTAAGTACATTATTTGGAGGAAAAAATGATGAGAAGCTGAAAGAGGAGGTGAGGATATTTACCTCCAGGGTAATTTCTGTTCTCATGACTTCGCTGAACTGAAAGCCTTGGTACACATTCACTACCCCATAATTACACATTAGAATAGTAACCAATTAGCAAATCAGAGGGCCGGAGTACGAGGAGCAGTGATAATTAAATATGAAACCTGAAGTCCCGTGTTATCCTAAAGAATTAACTTGTTCCACCACACCTGTTACACTTACGTGCTGGCAAGCTTTGGTCAACTTGACACAAACCCTAGAGTCACCTGCTAATAAAGCACCTCAACTGAGGACACGCCTCCATCAGACTGGCCTGTGGGCATTTATTCTCGATAGACATGGGAGGGTCCAGCATCCTGTGGATGGTGCTACCCCTGCAGAGCTGACTCGGGGTTGCACAAGGAAACACTGTTCCTCCAGAGGTCCTGCCTCTGTTCATGCTTGAGTTCCTGGCCTCACTTTCCTCAAGAATGGACTGTGATCAGGATGGGTAAAGCCAAATAAACCCTTTCCTCCCCAAGTGATCTTTGGTCATTGTGTTTATCACAGCAATAAAAGGCCAAAAAGGACAGGTATTAACCCATATTTGAAGGAAAAGAATGAACTCATGTTTTATAAATAAAAGGGTTTCATTGACTCTGAACGCACATCACCTTTTGTCTTTTAAAGGTCTCTTCTCTCTGGTTTCTATTAATTCCTAAACCAAAAGCACACAAGGAAGAGGCCCACTTTATCCATAGGATGTCTTACAGAGAACGTCCTCCTAGCAGACAGGCTTCCGGGCTCAATTCTTCCATGAATATCCTTTAGAACCAAAACATGCATGTCTAATAACTGTTCCTGAACAACAAATGAACTTTTCAAATGTTATTTTTTAAAAAAAAAAATAATAAAAGGAACAAAAAAAAAACTCAACTGCAGCAATCGTCTTTCATTTTTTAGTTTATTCTATTTTGTGTTGGTGCCGACCCATTATGTGTCCATGGTTATTCTAAGTTCTGTGAACAAAAGAACTAGGTGGATCAGGCAGATTGGTAGAAGGTGCTGAACACACAGGAGACACTCAGTAAATATTTGTTGACACAAAGAATAGACAAAGGAGCAAACACCGAATAATCATGTTTCCATGCAACAAGCCTACCCAGAAGTCTTGAACATCTACATCTTCTAAATATGCAGTTGTTTCGAAATACAGACTTCAAATGTTATTTCGTGTTTCTACCAGAAAAACCTTTACTGGAGTTAGTAAGTAACATGTAACATGTGGAAATAAGTTGGATAATAAGAAATCTGGGTTTGAGTTCCAACTTCGTGAACTTTGAAGTCACCTAGTATTTTCCAGATTCATTTTAGTCTCACACAGTAAAGAGGGCATCTATCCAGGGCTTCTCCTAAAATTTTATTAGCAAATAAATAAAAGATTCATTTTTACCACAACCAAAGTAAAATAACAAAAGCAATTTAAATAAATAGATTACTGGAAAAGGCAAGTCTGAAGTTTTTCAACATTTCTTTCCTGTCAATCCAGGGGCGTCATCAGTGTCAACAGTTTGTATCATTACCAATACAAATCCCATTTAACAGATGGCGTACAAAAAGATCTTATGATCTTCATAGCTCCTGGCTGCCACCTCAGTGTGAGGGGCACAGAGGAAGAGTACAGGATGACTGTCCACCCCAGCCCATACGTCAGCTGAGCAATACCACTTCACAGAAGTGATTTAGACCAGGTGTGGTGGTGCATGTAGGCGGATCTCTGAATTCAAGGCTGGCCTGGTCTACAAAGTCAGTTCCAAACCCGCCAGAGCTACATAATGAGACGCTGTCTCAAATGAATGAAAGAATAAATAAACAGACAAACAAAGCAAGCAGGCCTCAGTAAGTTGAGAACACAGCAAACTGGAAAAAAAAAATTTTTTTTTGAGCCAGGCATGGTGGTACACACCTTTAGTCCCAGCACTCAGGAGGCAGGGGCAGGCAGGCAGATCTCTGAGTTTTTGGCCAGCCTGGTCTACAGGGCAAATTCCAGGACAGCCAGGGCTACATAGAGAAACCCAGACTCAGGGAAAAAAGAAGAAACACAAAGTTGATATTATACTCTAATCCAAACTCACTGTCAAGGATATTAGAGCCCTGCCAAAGCCAAACAAAGAAACATTAGTTGCCATACAAATTATATGAAAATATAATGGTCCTTTCTGAATCTCCATTGTTAAGCGGTCCTTGGGGAATTCTGCAAGCTAAGGTTTTTGAAAAGGAAAAAGTAACAATTTTCTTGTCAACATTCAGAAAAAGGAAACAGAAAAGGCCACATCACCTCACAATGTCTCAATGTCTTACATGAAGAATTTAAAATGTTTAACTGATTTTACACTTTTTAGAGAAGTGAATTAGTCAATTCAGTATAAGACAATTAAGATAGTAAGAATAGAATGTGTGCTGTATTTCAGTGTTCACTTTTGTAAATGTCATCTACCTCAGCTAGACATTCAACTTAATTGCTATGAAGTAACATTTTCCATGTATACATGTTCATATGGGCATGCATGTGTATTTGTGTGCATAGGACCACACACTAAACATAGATGCTCAATATTTGGTATACTCTCTGTCTAAGGGTAACAGTTAGTCTGTGGTTCTTTCTGTTTGGAAGTAGCCGTACTTGCTACTTCTTTACATTTAAATTACAAAGTAGCGTCCCCAGTAAACATATAAGCCACAAGTATGCTTTTCAAGTCCCTACTACCCACATTTCTAAAGGGAAAAATCTGGATGGATTTCAATTTAATATCTTATTTAATTCAATGACACTTAAGATATTTCAGCATGTAAACAAGATAAAATTATTGAGCTAAATGCTTTCATTTTCTGTACTGAAACCCAGTGCATGTACATTAATGCACACACTAACACAAAATTTTCATCAGAAACACTTTACCAGTATTTAGATTTCATGAACTTTATAGCTGAAAAAAATAAATCCATATGACTAAGATATTCGAGCACACATAAAAGCGTCTAGTAACTGGATCAAAGACTAGCTTTTAAATTTAAATTTGGGCCGATATGCTCGGCAGGTAAAGAGGTAAAGGTAAAGCCTTGCTGTCAAGGCTTTAGACCTGAGATTGATCCTAAGAATCCACATGGTAAACTGGATGGTGGGGGGGGGGGGGGGCGGCGGTGGCGGCACACGCCACGCCTTTAATCCCAGCACTTGGAAGGCAAAGCCAGGTAGATCTCTGTGAGTTCGAGGCCAGTCTGGTCTACAGAGTGAGTTCCAGGATAGGCTCCAAAGCTACACAGAGAAACCCTGTCTCGAAAAACCAAAAAAAAGAAGAAGAAGAAGAAGAAGAAGAAGAAGAAGAAGAAGAAGAAGAAGAAGAAGAAGAAGAAGAAGAAGAAGAAGAAGAAGAAGAAGAATCCACATGATAGTAAGGAGAAAAATAAGTCCCACAGATTGTTTTCTGATTGTCACTAAGGTGTGTGTCTGTATATGCATGTATACATACACATACACCACAAATAAATGTAAAACAAAAAAAGATTTAAACTTAAATTTCAGTTATGCAGCATTAACTTTATTTCAGGTTTTCAACAGCCGCATGGGACTGAACACTGGGACTGTCTTCTGAATCCATATCTTTTCTCAATTAAAAGGAACCTACAGACAACTCAAATGCCAAAATATTCTCAGAAACTGAATAAAAAACATTCTCCCTAAATGAGAAACTTTCTGTTTAGCGTCTTTTCCCCCCAAAGGCTTCTATGTCTCAAGCACTTATTTTGCAAAACCTCTAACAGCACAGTAACGACCTCTAATAAGACCGGGCCTCAGAGTCCAGTAACACACAAGCACCTTGACACTGTGTCTGCTGTTGTGGAATACAGCCAAGTCTCCCTTGCCGGCCATTCCATTATTCATTAAAGGAGAAAGATGGGCCAAATGCCTCTGTTGATGTTGTGTCTAGACACAACATTTGTGCAGATTTACTCCTCCTGCTGATGAAGTTTGCCACACACCGGAGGAGAGATGGGATTGAAGGACACTGGAAAAGTTAAATCCGGGCCCTCTCTTTGTGAACGGTCTTCTCCTGGATGTCAAGAGATGAATTGTCTTGCCAAGGCTGCTCATTTGTCAATGCACTCGCACAGGATGAAGAGGAAGCGATGACCTTTTAAGCTGAGTAAAACTTGGCACGGCATGGTCTTGTCTCTTACCTGTGCAGGCTTCAGGGTTAAGAACCTGGGCCATAAATTTAAACTGTCTGGATTGGAACCCCATTTCTATCACTTGCTACCAGTTTAATTTTGGAAGGTTAACTTAATAATCTTCCTGTTGCCCGTCAGTAAGCTGGATAAAAAATAATAGCATTCAAGTCACAGGCTCTCAGGTATGAGATTTTTACCTGAGATAAAACAGGTGAACACTGTCTTGACTCTCATACACGGTATATGTGCCCCATTTATTATTAATTTTAGCTCAGAAATCAGAGCAACAGACATAGGACAGAACGTTCAATATATTTTTGTTGTAAGTGAATGTGTCTAGGCACTTTAGAAATATCTTAATGGTATGTGAATATAAGCTATTTTTAGCCTATATAAAGTTAAGTTTAGAGAGTTAGAACAAGGTATTTAATGTGGGGTGGGGGATCTGATTTTCACCAAACTGAATCTTCACAATGTAGGCCAACAAGTTCTGTTAAAGTTTTTATAGCCACCCCTGGTGGTTCATACCTGTTATCCTAACATTCGGAAGGCTGAAGGACAGATAAACCTTTTCCTCCAAAACCAGACCCACATCATTCACCTGTACTACCACACACACAGTAATGTAAGGTATTTATAGGTCATCAGCACCTTAGGCCTATTCATGACTCCATTCACTTCCATTGGAAGCAAGATCAGATTGAACATAGTTGTCCACAAACTAGCCCATGACATAGAAGATGCACATATAAAATTCTCAAACCTTTATTTTAAGGAAAAAAAAAATGTTTCTCCCAAACAAATTTTCTGTTTTTATTAACAGTTTGTGGTTTGTGTGTTTGTTTGTGTTCCCATCATTCATAATCAGAGCTCCTAGTAAACTGGCTCTTAACGGCCTTCCTGCCTTCTCCTTCCATTTCCCTAGCCCTGATGCAGTCATTAATCCATATTTTAAGGCCAAAAGAAAGGTAGTAGAATGAATAGGAAAAACAAGCTCATCTAGTAATGGAAAATAGCCCAGGAATAGCCAAAAAGGAGAATAAAATTTTTCAAAGTTTTACAGCTGTTGAGCGTAAAGAATCATAAAGCTGTCACCTCCATTCGGTGGTAATTTCATTATCTGCAAAGCAAATGAATCAAAATACCTTCCAATTTCATTTTATTTTTTAAGACAAAGATCCAGGGCATCTAAAACTGCCCACTTCTGTGCCTAATCAAGATTTGTCACTAAAATAACCATAGGAATGTGTACATTATGTAACTTTCAGTAATTTTCAACAAAGATCTTGACAGCGGAAGATGTTTACTAATTGTGGATTTCTTTGAAGACAGGTTATATTTATAATCTTTAAATTGTAAATAAGTTAACAGTATTTCATCAGAGCGATGGAAGCCATGCACTTGGTCCAGGATGAATGCTTCATTAATTTTTCAGTGTGATGATGCTGCAGTTTTCCAAGAGCAACCGTCAGAGTTCCCCCCCTTTGCGATGCATCAAAACAGCCGAATTACATCAAATATCCATGCCACCGTCACTCACCACAACACAATAAACGTATCCAGGATTTCAAAACCCAACCTCAGGCGTGTGTGAGGTCACTGTCAACATCCACGGCGCTTAACTAACCTCAGGTGGTTTCTCCCAGTCGCCCACCTAAACCCTCCGTCTAGCCGATATTGTTTGCCTCCTGCAGACATCCGCGGGTGAATGTGTCCCCCGCCCCCCAATACCCTGTCCACGACCACACCTGTGAGGCCAGGTGCCCGGACGCGCGGCACTGCGGGGATCCGAGGGGGCGCGGGCCGCCCGCTGTCAGCCCGACGCTTTGTCTGCAGCTCCAGGCCGGCGCGCCGGGGCGCTGGGGACAGACACCTCGGGCCGACCTGCAGGGCAGCGGCGGCGGCGACTCCCGGGGACGCCGGGCGGCGCTCACCGGACAGCCGAACGGGAGACGACCGTGCAGCGAGCGGCGCCCGGGCCGCAGGGGGGTGGGAGGAGGGTGAGGGGCGGCCACCGCTGTTCCCGGAGGAGTCGCGACGCACGGGCCCGGGCCAGGCAAGCAGCGGGCGAGCCCGCCGGCTCTGCTCGGCTGTCCCTCCCGCCCGCAGCTCACCTGACAGCCACGCGCACCGAGCTCTCGTCCGCGGCGCCCAGCATGCCTGCGGCTGCCCGGGTCTCAGCACCGTGCCGAGCGCTCCCGGGCAGGCTGCTGCTGCTGCGGCTGCGGCGGCGGCGGTGGCAGCGGCGGCGGCGGCGGCGGCGGTGGCGGTGGGCAGGACTCAGCGGCGCGCTCCAGCCATGTTGGGCGACTGAATGGAAAGGTGGCGGCGCCGAGGCGCGGGAGGGGGCGGTGACTCAGGACGGCGCCGCCCCTTGCCCCCACTCGCCGGGCTCCGCGCTGCCCTGCGTCAGCCCGCGGCCGGTCCGGTGCGCCCCGCCCCGGCGACACGGCCAGGCGCGGCACCGAGAGGAGGCGAGCGCCACCCCCACGGATCCTCCCCCGGGAGGCTCGGCTGCGCGCGTCCCCGCAGCCACCTGCCCGGGCTGCTGCATGGACCTTGACCACCACCACCACCACCCCCACCCTACTTCCCTGGCTGGGCGCTGCCCTCTGCCCGGTAGCGTGGGACGTGGAATCACACACACACACACACACACACACACACACACACACACACACACACACACACACACACACACACGCCAGCCTTCTCGGTGCGTTACTGTTCAGTCATGTGCACACTGGTAAGCGCACCGGACCCTGGTACAGCCAAGCCTTCCCACAACTGTTTTCCATCCGGGCGTGCTCCGTGGTTAATCCTTGCAAACGGATTTTCTTTCCCTGCTGGCCCTTCCACAGCTCCTCCCGGGATCCCAGGATTCTATCAACAGTGTTCCATTGTGTGTTCTGCACGTCATCATTGTCCTTCCACATGCCTTTAGATAGCACTGTGGAAACAGTCTTTGTTAGCTTTGCCACAGAGTATCTTTTGTGGACTGCTCCGTACATTTCTATAAATAAACATGTGGGTTCATACAAAACAGTATAATAGATTAAATGTCACTATCCAAATAAAAGCACTGGGCCAAGCAGATAGGAGCTAAAATCACACACCCGATCGCCTTGTTCAAGGAAGGTTAAAGGAGACAGTGTACTTTGGGATAGGAATGAGTGTTAACCTTCAAGACCCATGGGAAGATGGCCCATGGGGTGCATTCCTTATAGATAGTTCTACATGCTCTGTTTCTTGTCTTACTGCCCTTAAATTGTTACAGACAAGACACGTGAAAGTTAGAGAATGTTGTAGTGTCTTTCTGTGTGCCAGATTGGTGGCAAAGCTGTCCTCTGGTTTCCCTCTGGAGAACTTGCTTGCCTTAGCCTCGATATTTATCCAACATAATGGATGGAGCCACATTTCATCCCAACTTGACAGGTCCAGACCTGGATGGATCTGGTTTGGCCACCTTGCTTCTGTGATAAATGCTGTTTACATAAAGGACCAGAATAGCAGAGCATATTTAGCAACAAAGCAACATATACAACCTTTTTAAAGTCTTCATTTCCAATAGCGCCAGTACCAATGCGTCTCAAAAAGAGCCGTCACAAACCATATGCTACAAGAGCTGGGCAGGTAGCTTACGTGAGTGGAGGGAGCAAAATCAAGAATATATAAGATGAAACAGAGAAGACAGGCAGGCCCTTTCCTGGGGTGGTAGCCGTCCCCTCTCTGTCTGGGCTTGCTCTACTGGAATGCAAACCCTGTACTGCTAGATTTGGGGTTCAATTGTATGTTTGTTGTTGCCCAAGTGAAAAAGAAAAATAAGATCTTTATAGGGAAACACCTTAGTTTTAAAGATGAACAACTAATTCAGCCCAATATTCACACACCATGCAAAACCAACCTCAAAATAGGTCTGGCTAACTTCAGTCCCAGGCCACCAGACTAAAATGTCTAACCAAACATCAGTACCAATAATGGCTGTGGCTTTGAGTTCTTACTGTGTATGATTTCAGGAAAAGGCCAAGTAAAACTTCAAGATCCTAAATGCTGCAAGTTCTAAAATTGATGGCCAATTTTGTATAATACTTGTATGAGATTTCTTTTTAAGTAATATTTCCTTGTGGTTTCTGTAATTAATAAGCCTTGCATTAAAGAAAGTCCCAAAGTCAGAGCTTCTACCATGCAAGAGTTTAAATCCTGTCCCAAACATTTATTTACTAAAGATCTAATAGATGGCTGCTGTGTGCAAACAACACTAGACGCTAGTAATGTGGAGAACTAGGCCATGACCTGAAAGAATTTATTGTTTAGTTCTGGGATTTAAAAGTCTGTAAGTACAACATTAGAAATTATGATAGGCCCATAAGAAATTCTCCGAGGGAAGGACAAATTCTACAGTTATATAAAGATCAGGATGGTCTCCCAGAGTCCACTCTCACCTCCATACTAACAGGATGACATGAGTCATTCCTGTCATTCCTGGCCTGAAACTTTCCAATGGTTACCTAACACAAACACCATGAATTCTTCTAGACTGAGGCCCTTTGCACTCTGGCCTCATCTTTTTTGGTGGGGAGCGGGGGTTGAGACAGGATTTCTCTGTGCAGTTTTGGTGCCTGTCCTGGATCTCACTCTGTAGACCAGGCTGGCCTCGAACTCACAGAGATCCACCCGCCTCTGCCTCCCAAGTGCTGGCACCACTGCCTGGCTCTGGCCTCATCTTTAGCCACTCTCCTCCTTAACCACTGCTTTCTGGTGACACGGGTCATCTAGTTGTGGGACATACACATTCCTTTGCTTTCTGGGGTCTTTGAAGTAGCTATTCCCTTCACCTGCAATGTTCTTTCCCTCAGCCTTTTGATGGGTTCGTTTTGAACATTTCCATATCAGGCTAAGTGTAGTTTCCCCAGAGAGGCTCTCCTGCCCACTGGTAAGTAGCACCACCCAGCAAGGGCCAACTACAGACTTGCACTACTAATGCATAATGATAACAAATAAATGATAATTGCATTAGAAATGTGTATACGATGCTATTAAATGGATAAAAATATGAGCCTTCCCTTCTAAGGTCTCCTTTGTTACTGTGTTTTATTTGCAAATGAACACAATTCTCTATTAGTGAAATTTTTAGATTATTTCCATGAATTTTACTATTCATCTCTATATTGTGCAATGCCAGTTCAAAAGTGAATGCAAAAGCAATTAATACATATGAAATAAAAATTACATGATTCCTTTTTATAAATTCATACATGAATATATAATTCATTCATTCTTAAGTGAACAGTAGGAACATTACACAAAAATAACTCAGAAATTTAAATATCAACTTGGGATAGGGGAAGGTCCATGCCAGAGAACAAACCCAGGGCGTGATACTTGCTCTATAACTGAGCTCTCACACTTGAACGTCTTGGTATATCTCCATTCTACTAACTCTGGCTCGTAATGAACCAGCCTGCCTCCATCTTAGGCTTGAAAGCCATCTTATAGTCAAGACAAACTAGATTCATTCCTGTTTGTGATTAGATCTGTTTCTCAAGGATTGGGCTATACCTGTATCCTTAACTACGAATGGTTCTGAACGGCCTGTTACAGGAAACAGCAACCATATCTTTGTTTCCAATCTTGCAACTCTACCTTTGTTTCAAAAGGTTGTTATGACTACCTTCAGACCACCTTGCAGTCATGTCTGTTTCAGGAGGTCATCATGACTAACTTGTTATGCTTATGTTCTGCTCCTGTAATCGCACCTATTTTGCCAGCCAAACCCCCCATTTGCAAAACCCCTATCCCTGAGTTATGAAAACATTGTCTTCTTCATGTCCCACGCTGATCTCTTGAAACCCACCTTAGGGGGAGGCAGCCCACGTACATGAATAAAAAAAGCTTGCTTTAATTAATTTGGCTATGATGATTTGGGTTGGTGGTCTTTCTCCTTGAATCTTTGGGATTCACACTTGTAGACAAGAAATGGGGGAGCTGAAGACCAGGTTCAAGTGTAAAGAGCTTATACTGTTTCAGCACCCATACCAGGCGGCTCACAACTGCCTTTCAATCCAGTTCCAGGGCACCTGACACCTAACTCCATGGGTACCTGCACTCAAAAGCACCCATGCTCATCCCCACCCACCCACATATACACATGTTAAAAATAAAATTTCAAAAACAACAGAAGGACCTGTGAAGAAAAGCTATCTTTTCCCTTCCTTTTGTTCAGTATTTTCAGAGCCAGTGGTTGGCTCCCCGAGAGTCACAAAGGACAAGGCTGGATCCTTTGGTGGCAGTCTTTGCTGTTGATGTCGTTTGGAATGCCACACGTGACACCTTCTCTGCTTCCTCAACTGCAGACGTCTTTACCTCCTATTCTCCTTGACTACAAATCTCACCGAACTCTCCACAGGAGTTCTGTTACATACAGACTTCTATGCTGAGTGGGAATTATGAATGCTAAGAATATGAAATGGAGGACGTACATGTTCTGCATGTGATCATTCCTATTATTCTGTTTACCCAGTGTCTTATCAGGCTTCATTTAACAAAACACAGGACTAAAGATAAAATTAAGAATCACAAGACAAATGAGCTTTAAGCCAAGAAGCCCTTCTAAGGATGGGACTCTGTGCTACTGGACAGACCTCTTGCCTAGGGATCTGGCGCTAAACCCAGCATACCCAATGGTTTTATTTCTTGTTAGCTCTTATCACTAGGTGATGTTTCCTGGAGCTGTTTTTTATAACCTTATTTCCTCCATTTCCAATATTAGTTTCAAGATAGTAGTGATTATTTTTATTGTACTCACCAGTGTTTCTATGGATCTTCACCTATAGATGAATGCAAAATAATAAGTATTATTTAATATTAGCTGGATAACTGTGACTTTGGGTAAAATATGCAAGCCTTCTAAATCTCAGCTTCTCATGTATAAATAATGAGTTTCCTCATATAGGGGCTATTTTGGAGGCTGAAAGAGACTCTCTAACTTTGCTAGCTCCTTATAAAGGCACAAGAGACTACTGGCTAGTTTTATATGAGTGTCTTTTCAAATACAGAACTTTGTAATTTTTAAAGAACACAGTTATTTCTTCCAGTTCCGGAGGTTGAGATGTCCAAACTCAAGGTGCCGGCCTTTGGGTAATTCTAAGAGCAGGTCAAGTTAGAGCAGACGCACCTGTCATCACAGAGGGCTTCTTCCAGCACACCCTGTGTGTGCACCCTGTACAGACAGCCGCCGAGAAGCCACAGCGCAAGCATGGGAGCAGCAGCCTCACGAGATCTCTTCGCTCTAGGCCATCTACTCTGTTTTTCTGGTTTCCACATTCTAATCACTCATTAAAAGTTATTCGACTCTTCCTTTTTGCTGCAAGCAAAAGGATTTTTTTTTTTTAATTTCTGATTATAACTCCATATGCAAACAACTGGTTTTGAAAAAGCATGTCTAGACAACCCTCTGCCCAGAAACACTCTAGGGGAAAAAAAAAATCTTTAACAAGCTAATATTTGATGCTACCACAACAGGAACAACAAATCTGCTCTTCCTGAATGGGTCTCTTTATGTCATTTTTCCATCAGTAACAACGTGTACTGTGCTAAGTACTGATGTACATGACTTTGTTTAGTTTTCTCAATGACTTTTAAAAGTACATGTAACTATAATATCCACCTTACATACAGACAGGAAAAGAAAGTTTTCCAACAGCTTTTATTGACAAAAGTCTTATCTATATTTCAGGTTCACCTGAAAACAAAGCAAAAGCAATATTCAATTCAATCTTGGCTTATTCCACTCCTCTCCTGGACCACATCCAGGGCTGTTCTTTCTGCCAAATCTGTACTGCGTTTTCCTGTTGTCTTTGTTGTGGTAATGATCATCTTCTAACTCTTCCATGAGGTTAGCCATTTATAAAGGGCAGAACTTGTTTGTGAATACCCGAGGGGGCAGCCAGTACTTACTGTTGAATAAGTAAATCAGGGGTTTCCAGCAGAAGAGCATGCCCTGCTTTGATTTCCACACAGAACAAGTTTTCATAGTAAATAAGCAGTTGCCTCCTGGTTATAGTTCTGAGAAGACTGCTTTCCAGACCACAGTGTCTGTACAGGAAGCGTTCGGTCGCACACCCAGGAGGCAGACCAGAGTGCCTGTGATTCTAGAAACCAGCACATTTTAGAGACCAAAGTCATCTTAGATTCCAATCCACCTCCATTCATTTTACATTTACAGAGAGAACTGAAGTCAGTCCCTGACTCCTTGCCTAATGTAGGCTTTGCACAATAAAAGAGTGGTAGACTAAGCTAAATGAAAAATTCAGGCAGCCCAACCCCTTGTCCAGGGCTCTTACTTCTCCAATGTTAGTTCAATATCCCCTTTTCTTTGGGGTTTAAAAAATCAGAGCCTACGTATGTTGTTTGTTTTATGAGGATTTATGCTGAAAATTTAAAAAAAAAAAAGGCTATCATAATATTCTTGAAGTAGTAATTCATTTTACAGAAAAGCAATTTGTTAACATGTTTTTGTTACCTGTGTTTTGTGTTTTTGAGACAAGGTCTGGGATAGACAGGCCAGCCTGACTTCACAGTGCCTACCTATAAAGGCAAAGATCACCTTGAACTCCAAACCTTCCTACCTCCACTTCCCAATTTTGCTATCTTATTTTTAATGATTCTTAACATTACTGAAAAATAAAAAATTTAACTATATGCCATCTGCACATTTTCTCATTTCTGCATATATTTTTTTTAATATTAATGAGATGATTTCTGGTTAGGAAAGACGAAATTTCCTTTTTTCCCCCTTTCTTTTTATCTATTTATATTGGTAAAAATCTGTAAATCACTTCTGCTAATGTGCTAAAATGATTCTTCTAAGGGGAAAAAAAGGGCGAGTAACTAAATTTTCTTTAACTGAAAACAAAAAAATAGATCAAATTTGGATAATTTTTAAGTTGAAAATTAAACCTAAGATACCACATCTCAGGGAAATTCAAAGCACAAAAACCCCTCTAAGTGCTTTGGACTTTTGTTGAGTTTCCAGCACATGTGTATTGCAGACAGCTTGATTACACTAGAGCACTGGCCCAGTTAATTGCATTCAAATGCAAATTATAGCTATTGAGTCACTCCGGCTCTCAGCCAAGTTCTTGAGAGGCAGGCTGCTTTTTTCCCCCCTCTTACCAACTGCAGGACCAAACTTGACTGACAGTTGGAGATAGTCATTCATTACAACTTGGTTCTTTGTGAGTCTGGAGGGAGGAGGGTTGCTTGTTGGTTGGGGGTTGGGACTTGGGGAAAGAGTAATAATATAGAATTGAATTAGTAAAAGATGGTTTTTGTCTGTTTTCAATAGAAAACTTCCTTTACCTCTTGTTTATGCGTCAATACCATCATTCCTTCCCCCTTGGTTTGGTTTTCCTTCTCCACTTTCTCTTGTCTTGTTGTCTCTTGAGAGAGCTGGCCTGCTGGGAGTTCCAGTGCTGTAGAGAACCATGGCTTTTGGACGGTACCTATCCCTGAGTCATTCATTCTACAAAGCAATGGTTTTTAGCGGAGTAATTCTGTTTTGAGTACGAGTGCCAACGTGGAATGACTCCGCGTTGCGTTTGTACAAGCAAACAGCCACCATCTGCCAGCACACCACAGGGTACAAACCGGTCATTTATCTGCACTAATAAATAATTTGATCAGTGAGCGTATCAAATTGCAGCAGGTACCTTGACCCATGATCTTACCAATCACCATACAGATTTACCCCCCTTGTCTGGGACTATAAAAGGAGGAGCACTTCGAGACAGAAGTGTCAGGCTTCCTGACCCATCACCCATCACTCATCCAGGAACACTGCCAGAGGGAAGGACCTCTGCTTCTGCCCCGGGGCTCCAGCACATGATACATTACTCATTTCAAAGGGATACCTGAAACTGCTTGTCACCTGGCCCTTCAGGTGACAGCTAATCTTATCTGGCCTCTACTGTGTCAGGCACTACCCAAGCAACATAGACTTGTCCCTTGGGGTAGAAAGGAAGCTACCATATAAAGTTATAAAGGTGTACTGAAAGTATAGGGTCATATGAGTGTCTTTAAATTACACCAGGGAACCAGGCTAGGGACTTATCAGGCTGGGGAAGGGGTGTGACTCCTTCCCCTGGCCCCCACAAAGATGCAGATATCTAGCACTGCCCTACTAATTGGTCACCTGATACCCAGTGGGGACCAACAGGCAGAGAACTCCTTGCTGTCCCTGAGGCTTTTGCTCAGCTTGGGCACCTCTCTCCTGACCCATCGTGTTCCAGCGTTATCTGCCTGCCCCACCCTTTCCGACCCCAACCCCACAGTTTCTCCTCTGCCTGGTACTGCCTTTCACATCTCAACTGGTCTCAACTCCACATGTCACTTGAAATATGCTGTAAAGTGTGTGTGTGTGTGTGTGTGTGTGTGTGTGTGTGTGTGTGTGTAGGGGGGCGGAGAGAATGAGATTTGTGCTGTGTGATACTTTTACTTAGCAATGTCATGTATAAATGATAATTTTTCTCATGATCTCAATTTTATATTCTAAACACTAAATTTTCTTTTCTTCTATTCTTCCTTCCTCCCTTCCTCCCTCCCTTCCTTCCCTCTCTCCCTCCCTCCCTCCCTTCTTTCTTTCTTCCTTTCTTCCTTTCTTCCTTTCTTCCTTTCTTCCTTTCTTCCTTTCTTTCTTTCTTCCTTTCTTCCTTTCTTTCTTTCTTTCTTTCTTTCTTTCTTTCTTTCTTTCTTTCTTTCTTTCTTTCTTCTTCCTTCCTTCCTTTCTTTCTTTCAATTTTACTACCAGTGTTGGTGTCATGTCTTGACAAGTTAAGGCTCTTACCTTCCCTACCTTCCATCTTGGACTCTAATCGTAAGATGTAGGCAAAGGCTAGAAAGACATATCCCAGGCCCTGTGTATGAGGCCCCTCCCTGCTTCTGTCTTTGGAATTGGGTGCTATCCTAAATGTTTGTCTCCCAGAAAGTTCATATGTTGAATCATTAATGCCTAATATATTTGGAGATGAGGCCTTGGGGAAATGATAGAAGTTAAATTCATGATGGTAGGACCCTTATGATGGGACGAATACCTTTTTGTAAAAAGATACACCAGAAAGCATTTTCACTTTCCTCTCCCCTCCCAATAAAGACAAGGGATATGAAGACACAGCAAGAAGCCAGGCACCTGTAAGACAGGAAGAAACCCTCACAGTCGTAGCCAAATAGATAACCATGTTGATCTCAGCATTCCCAGCCTCTAGAATGTGAGAAATAGATTGTTACTTTAGCCATAGAATGTTGTGGTATTTATTACAATAATCAGAGTGGACCGGAATACATAAAGAGAAACATTGCAGTTCAGACTGAAGACAGAAAGAGGATGAAATAAAGGAAGATTGTCAGTCATCTTGGATTTGATAGGATGGGGTGATAGGGCTATTGGGCTGCAAATGTACATACACTCTCATTTAAGAAGAGAAAAATGTCTCCAAGCAGATTCAGAGATCAGTGGGGACACTGCCTCAATCTAAACAGGTCAAATAAGACTGAAACTGTGGAGATGAGACCTCACCTAGAGCCATGGGGTTTACTTGGCCTTTCTAGGGGACCCAAAGGAGAAAGCATCAATTAAAAGGTGGTAATTCTCAAGCTGGTAAGTCTAACAGAGCATATCTGGCAATGTTGTAGATGTGCTTAGGATCCATCAGTTTTCCCTTATGATTTCTTGCTTGAAAATAGGGGTGTGTATCCTGTTTTTCCCTATCATGGTGTTTTGGAAGCACATAACTTTGCTTCTTTCACAGGTTGTTGGTAACAATGGCATCCAGATGAAATCCCAAGCCTTAGCAAAGATGCGATACTCTTGTTGACTTTCTGCTGTGTGCCAAGAGTTCCCACAGCGTTTTGTGTATGACTTATTTATTCTTCACAAGATATTTTATTTTATTTTTTTCCACACTACCAAAATCTTCCCAGAACTGTCACCGCCCCCCTCCATACCTACTCAACTTTGTGTCCTTTTTTTTTCTGTAACCAATTTATGTCATTAAAATATTCTTGAATGTGTGATCTTCCAGTAGGATGATGCCAACTTTACAAGGGTTATCTCCCACAATTCTGGCAGCTAAAAGTTGCCAATTGCTCCACAGCCAGGAATAGGATTTTATGCCTGACTACCTTCCCCACAGTAGAATTTGGTCTGGCTTGGACTTGCACAGGCTTAGTGCATGCTGCGTCTAGAAAACACCATTTACTTGTAGTCCCCAATCACATCATTTTGCAACCTTTTCATCACCTCTCCACAAAGATCCCTGACCATGGGGAGGGGGGGAAGGGTGACATATACATGTCCCATTTGTGTCTGGGAATTCTGCAGTCTCTTATTCTCTGTACTCTGGCCAGTTATAGTTCTGTCTTAATCATAATCTCCTGCAAATAGAGGCTGCTCAGATGAAGGTTGAGAGATGCACTGATCTATGGGTATAATGATTGTTTGGGTGGAAGATCCACCTCCACCCTAGCACTTGGCATCCCTATACCCAAAGAGTCTGGAATGTTTGGGTGGAAGACCCATCTCAACTCCGCTCCCCCAACTCCTCCCACCAAACACAGCTCCTCCCCCAGAGAGGCTCAAGACCACTTCCACAGGGTATATAAGCTACATCCCAGAAAACAGACATGTGGTTTTCCAGTCTCTCTTCCCTGTTCCCTCTCTGGGGAGCCTGAGAACCGCCCAGGAACTCTTTACTCATTAAACCAAGGGTTTTCTAATTCAGGCTGATTTGGTCTGATTTGGAATGCTACATCAGCAGAGAGGCTTATGAGGGTGCAAAAAACTTATCAATGACATCATTAGGAATCAGATTAATATTTTGTTCATTTAGCAAAGTAATAGTAGTAGAGTCTACCTTGGGGCCTATGGTTTGTCTATCCACAGATTGTTGGCCTGATAATGGTACCAGATATGGGTTTCATCTTACAGAGTAAGCCTAAATCCAATCAGAAAGTGGTTGACTGCTCCAATGACTCATCACAGCACCCATGGGTGAGTCTTGCTAGGTCAGTCATTACTATAGTTGTAAGGGTTCTTAACAGAGTATGATTGATGATTATTGCCCCCCACCCCCCTCATAGTGTACATAGCACCACCCTCAGTACCATGAAAGCTAGCCATGGAGATGAAGCTGCCAGGTCAGTACACCTTGATTTCTCTATGACTCAAGAATATGGTATGTTCAACAAGACAAGAGAGTCTTATTGTCCATTTCTGGATGGTAAGTAAAAGTAATGCAATAAACTATAATGAGAGCTCTGTGGCTAACAACTCCAAAAGACGTAACCCATTCCTAGCACTTACTGGACTATTCAGTTTGTTAGCTTTTGGTGTCTACTGGGGGTATTGTTGCCCTGTTAAGGGATAACTCGTGTGTGTGTGTGTGTGTGTGTGTGTGTGTGTGTGTGTGTGTGTGTGTTTACAGTAGTAGGTTTCTGTAAGAATTTTTCTAAAGGTCTTTGTTGTTGGTTGTTTTTGTCCTTTTGGGAGGCCTGCTACCCAGCTCCCAAACAAATCACACATGGAGGCCTATTCTTAATTATAAATGCCTGGCCTTAGCTTGGCTTGTTTCTTGCCATCTTTCCTTAACTAAAATTATCCCATCTACCTTTTGCCTCTGGACTTCTTCCTTTCTCTTACTTTTGTATATCTTACTTTCACTCTTACTCCATGGCTGGCTGTGTGGCTAGCCCCTTGCATCCTCCTCTCCTAGTCCCTACTTGCTCTTTCTTCTTTTTCCCCCCATATTTCTCCTCCCATTTATTCTCTGCCTGCCAGCCCTGCTTATACTTTCTCCTGCCTTGCTATTGACCATTCAGCTCTTTATTAGACCAATCAGGTGTTTTAGACAGGCAAAATAACACAGTTTCACAGAGTTAAACAAATGCAACATAAAAGAATGCAACACATCCTTGAATCAATAAAATAAATGTTCCACAGCTAAGCAAATGTAACACATCTTAAAATAATATTCTACAGCAGGTCTTTAGTATTATTTCTCCCCCCCCCCCCCATACTGCCTCTTCTACAACATCCTCTATTCCCCCATCCCCATTTAACAACTCTTTTTCCATTATTCCACTGTAACCTATTGTACCAGTTCATTCTATCTCCCTTCTTTTGAAAGTCCTTCCCCATGGTCCCTCATTAATTTCCTGAATTCTACAGGTATTTCAAAAGAAACAAACATTTTAAAATTCAAAGCTAACATCCACAAATGAGAGAAAACATATGACATTTGCCTTTCTGGGTCTGGACTACCTTGCTCAGAATGATTGTTACCAACTCCATCCACGTACCTGCAAATTTCATAATTTTGTTTTGCTTAAAATAGCTGAACAATATTTCATGGTGAACATGCGCCAGATTTTCATTATCAACTCATCAATTGGTGGACATATAGGTTGTTTGTTTCCTGGCTGTTGTCACTAGAGAAGTAATGAGCATGGATAAGCAGGTATCTTGGGGGCAGTATATGGAGTCTTTGAATGGTATAGGTAAACCGTATGGTAGGTTGATTTTTTTTTTTTTTTAGCTTCTTGAAGAACTTCCACACTGATTTCCATGGTAGCTGCACTGCTTGCACCCTGGCCAGCAGGAAACAAGTGTTTCCCTTCCCCCACTGCATACCAGCATTTGTCTCAGGGCTTTGTTCTGTTTTTCTGACCTTTCCCATGCTAAGTGGGATGAGATGGCATCTCAAAAATACTTTTAGTTTGTATTCCCTTGCTGGCTAAGGGTGTTGAACATTTTTTTAACTATTTTTTTAGCCATTTGTACTTCACTTTTTCCCCCTGAATTTTTCATTTGAATTCTTGAATTTTTCACTCCTAGTTTTAATTCATATTGATTTTTCCTTGGAGATTCTATCTCTATTAAATTCTATTGTCATACCTTGAATTGTTTTCATTATTATTAAACTTTATTTATATGATTATTATTTTATTATTTATAATTTATAATTATAACATTATTATTATTAATACTCTTGCCAGCTTTCCTTAACTTTAAATTATCCCATCTACTTTTTGTCTCTGGGCTTTTCCCATTCTCTTACTTCTGTAAATCTTACTCTTACTCCATAGCTTGCTGTGTAGTTGGGTGACTGGCCCCTGAAGTCCTCCTCATTCTCTCTTGTTCCTAGATCTCTCTTCCCCGATTTCTCCTTCTATATATTCTCTCTGCCTGCCAGCCTCACCTATCCTTTCTCTTACCTTGCCATTGGCCATTCATCTCTTTCTTTATTAGACAATCAGGTGTTTTAGACAGGCACAGTAACAAGCTTCACAGAGTTAAACAAACACAACATAAACAAAAGTAACACACCTTAAAATAATATTCGCCAACATATGTGTCATTTTATTGGATTTCTTTTTACTTTTGGGGGGACAGGATGTTGAGATAGGATTTTGTAGATGAATTTCTAAATAGTCTTATTAAATAAAAAACACGGAGCCAAATATAGGGGTGAAAGCCTTAGAGAGATCAGGGAAATAGGGAGAACCACCAGCCAACCTTACCTCACCAAATCTGCAGCTTCCAAATGCAAGCTACTTCCTGTCTACCCATGCCTTTATATGCCTTGCTTTTCTGCCCTCTCATTGGCTCTTAGCCCAGCTACCTCATTTCCTTGTCACTGCCTGTCTGTACAGACTTCCAGGTCTCTATGTTGGTACTGGGATTAAAGGCATGTGTCACGCTTGGCTCTGTTCCCTAGTATGGCCTTGAATACACAGAGATCCTGCCTGCTAAGTGATCGGATTAATGGGGTGTGCTGCCTGACTTTGTTTACTTAAAATGGCTGGCCTTTTCCCTGTGATCTCCAGGCAAACTTTATTTATCAAAGCACAAATAAAATATCACCACATTTCAGCACAAATAAAATATCACCACAGGGTTTCTCTGTGTAGTCCTGGCTCTCCTGGAACTAGATCTGTAGACCAGGTTGGCCTCAAACTCACAGAGATCCACCTGCCTCTGTCTTGCAAGTGCTGGAGTGCTGGGATTAAAGGCTTGTGCCACCACCTCCCTACATCTTTTTACTTCTTAAAGATCTTTTTCCCAGCCAGACTATACAGAGAAAAATGTTTTGAAAAAAAAAGATTTTTCCCTCCATAATTGTAAGTTTTCAGAAATATTTTCTATAGGACATACTTTTAAAAGCTGTACTCTATTGGGAAATCTAAAAGAAATGGATAATTTTCTCAATAGGTACCACTTACCAAAGTTGAAACAAGATTAGATAAGCAAATTAAATAAACTTATAATCCCTACTGAAATAGAAGCAGTCATTAAAAGTTTCCTAACCAATAAAAGCCCAGGGCCAGATGGATTTAGTGCAAGATTCTACCAGTCTTTAAAAGAAGAGTTAATGCCAGTACTCCTCAAATTATCCCACAAAAGAGAAACATAAGGAACATCACCTAATTCATTTTACTAGGCCACAGTTACCCTGATACCCAAACCACATAAAGACCCAACAAAGAAAGGAATTACAAACCAATTTCTTTTATGAACAGAGATGCAAAACTTCTCAATAAAATACAAACTGAATCCAAGAACATATCAAAAAGATCATTTACCATAATCAAGTAGACTTCATTTCAGAGATGCAGAGATGGTTCAACATACAAAAATCAATAAATGAAATCCACCATGTAAACAACGGAAAGACAAAATCCACATGATCATTTCGTTAGATACAGAAAAGGTCTATGACAAAATTAAAAACCCCTTCATAATAAAAGTTCTGGCAAGACTAGGGATACAATGGACATAATGCAACATAATAAATGCAGCTTACAGCAAGCCTATAGCCAACATCAAATTAAACTGAGAGAAACTCAAAGCAATTCCACTAAAATCAGGAGCAAGACAAGGCTTTCCATTCTCTCTGTATCTATTCCACAGAGTACTCAAAGTCTTAGCTAGAGCTATAAGACAACTGAAGAAAGCTTCCTAATACACATGCATACACACACACACACACACACACACACACACACAACACACACACACGTGAAGAGAGAGAGAGAGAGAGAGAGAGAGAGAGAGAGAGAGAGAGAGAGAGAGAGATGGAGAAAGGTATTTTAAATGAAGTCATCAATAATGAGGGAGACAGAGTTCCAGCTGACCATCTCTTGTCACCAAATGAAGCTTCCAGTCTGGGATTGGATCACATCAATTTGAGTTGTTGTTCAAAGGGCTCCTCCCATGGGAACCTCCAAACAACCCTGGCTCTTGCCAAGACTCTAGGTTGCTCACCACAAACTGACAGGAAGGCCTCATTGCTGAGTACAACACCTTTAACTCACTAAATATTGAGAAGTCCCGCTGGTTTCTATATAATGTTTCACCCTTATGTTCTTGTGACTTTAGTACAGGAAGGTCCTCTGCACGCTGTCAAAAGAGAAACAGAAAGACCAACCCAGCCACAAACCATTTGATCTGCAATAGTATCCTGCATGCAAGATATGCTAGGGTTTGTGGGATTAACCAAATCTGATATGACTTAAGGCTCACTCCATAAGATGAAACCCATACCTGATACTGCTTGGGTGACCAAGAACCAGAGACTAGAGAGCTCAGGGACATAGGGTGTGGTCAACAACGACAAAACAGTGTCACGTTCCTGATGCTTATGTTCCAAAGGAAAAATACAAGTAACATGAAAAACCAAGAAAACTCATCTCCAAGAATTACCAGTCACAGATTACTGACCGCAAATGAGAAAGATAGATGAAAATTCCAAACAGATAATTTGAAAGAATGACTGTTGTTGTTGGTTTTAACTCCTTTTCCGGGGGGCCAGATAACCAGCTCCCAAATCAATCACACACAGAGGCTTATACTTAATTTTAAATGCCTGGCCGGCCTTATTTTAGCTTAGTTTCTTGCCAGCTTTCCTTAACTTACTTTATCCCATCTATCTTTTTGCCTCTGGGCTTTTCCCATTCTCTTCTGTAAATCTTACTCTTACTCTGTGCCTTACTGTGTAGCTGGGTGGCTGGCCCCTGGAGTCCTCCTCCTTCTTTGGCTAGTAGATCCTCCTTTTCCACTCCCCCAGATTTCTCCCTCTATACATTCTCTCTGCCTGCCAGCCCCGCCTATCCTCTCTCCTGCCTTGCTGTTGGCCGTTCAGCTCTTTATTAGAACATCAGGTGTTTTGGACAGGCACAGTAACACAGCTTCACAGAGTTAAACAAATGCAACATAACAAAAGTAACACACCTTAAAATACTATTCTACTACAAATGACTATAAATCTAGTCAGAGATATGAATAAGAATACAGATGATGAGCTAAATAAAATAATGGTAGAAAATGAGAAAACAAATATTGAATAAAAACTAGTCTGAAGCCGGGCGGTGGTGGCGCACGCCTTTAATCCCAGCACTCGGGAGGCAGAGCCAGGTGAATCTTTGTGAGTTCGAGGCCAACCTGGGCTACCAAGTGAGCTCCAGGAAAGGCGCAAAGCTACACAGAGAAACCCTGTCTGGAAAAACCAAAAAAAAAAAAAAAAAAAAAAAAAAAAAAAAAAAAAAAAACTAGTCTGAAATACTAAAGATAAGAAGTACAATTAATAAAATTAAAATTAGAGTGGATATCCTTCCTAACAGAATGGAACATTGGTAGGAAACAATATGATGAGTTGAAGAGATGGTGGGAAAAATGTCACATTTAGTTAGGAACATGGGTGGCTTTTAAATAAAAAATAAATGAATGTATGATCTCTGAATGAGAGCTCTCTGGATACCATGGAAAGACTAAGTCCAGAAATTATGAGAAAAAAAAGGAGAGTAACATCATACTAAAGGTATAGAAACTACTTCCAAGACAATCATAACATAAAATTTCCAAAATCTAGAGAAAAATCTTAGACCCATCCAGGTATAAGAAGCTTCTAGAACACCAAGTAGGCAGGAGTAGAAAAGAAGTATGTCACATTATATCATATTTAAAATGATAAAAAACACAGAACAAATAAAGTGTATTGAAAGCCTGGAAAATGGAGTCACACATAAGGGCAATCCCTTCATCCCTTACAATAGTCGACGGAAGGCTGCAGACAGGGCTCCACAGTTAAGAGCACTTCACCCTCTTGAGAAGAACCTGAAGACAGTTTCCTGTACCTGTGCCCGATGGCTCACAAACACCTGTAACTCTAGCTCCAGGGGATCCCATGTCCTCTTCCTCCCTCTTCAGGGACCCCCTACTCATAGCACCCCACTCACAAGGCAGACACTGATCATCTGAAACTGAGGTATTTGTGTCGCATTTATTGTCTTTTCTTTTGAATTCTGGCAACCTCTTCTTTCTTTCTTCGTTATTCTCCCAACATTCTTTCTACCCTTTGAATTATAAAGAGTCTGGCATTATTGGTGGCTTTTTGAACTAATTTAATTATAAGGCCACTCTACACAATGCTCTAGAGACTTAATTATGAGCATAACTCCCTAGAGTAGTGTCATGGACAGACACCAGTGATGATGTTTTATTGAATCAGACTTCCCAGTTCATATTCTGATTTTGTACTTTTCCATCTAAGGTTGTCTAAAGAGTTTCAACTTAAAACTCAGCATCAAAATTGCTTTGCCTCCTACCTTTAATAAAACCAAAGCAAAATGGAGTTTAAAAATAGAAATGTCTATACATTTCTTACCATCCCACTGAATTTTAAGCATTTTTAAATTTAACTCCTTGTCCAGTTGCTTCCTGAGGGCTTTCCAGACAACAGCCATTTGAGCCTTTGTTCTTGGAGAGAACACTGCCATTCAGTCCAGGAGCCATCAAGTTTCCCAGGCTCTGGTAAAAAGGGGTGTTTCCCAACCTTGAGTGACACCTGAATACATGTCATTCACGACAAAAGAAGGATTTCAGTGTGTTCAGGCAGGAGATTAAGCAAAGGCTTTTCTGAAGCCAGCGGGGGAGCTGCAACCAGGAGTTCATTCAGTGTGAGCCATCAGCAGAGCTATGGATTCCTTGTTTCCCACCCCAAACCACACTGCAACCATGTAACAGGATCTTGAGCCAGTCAGGTGTTTGTGCTCCCTTGATTACTCGTGGAAAAAAAAAAACATTTGCCTTTGTGTGGTTAATAGTGATATTTTGAATTGCCTAGAAAGTCTGTGCTCTCATTTTATTTTTTTTATAACTTGCATGTGAAAATGAATTAAACGTGAATTTCATGTGAAAATAAATAAAAGTTTCAACTGAAACTTTCAAATGAACATTTAGGGAATTATGTATAGTCACAAATAATTAAGAACTAAATATAAAACATTTCAAGCTTCTTTTTGGGAAATCATTGTAGGATAGAAAGAGGACGTTGAACTAAATATGTACTAATGCTTTGTATTTTTTCAATTTAAGTTGGCATAGATAGACTTGCACTAAAAAGAGTGAGAGTTGAGATATGCATGCATAAGCAGATAGGTGGGAACCTCATCTTGGACTAGAGCTGGAAAGTACAGTGTGTGCCTTTCTGCGTGTGCTTCAAGGAGGAGTGTTGGCTGAGAGTTATAAGATGCTGATGTTGGGTCATGGGTGCCGGTTGGATGGAACTGGGGAGGCTGGCAGCAAACCACAGTTTCTCAAAGCCTTGAGGTAGAAACCAAGATCAGAATCTAAGCCATCTAACCCAAATTGGGTGATATCTGGAAAGACAAATCTGATTATGTCATACCCTAGCCTAAATGTCTTTTATCGTCACTCACTAAAGTCCATCATCTTAACAAAAGGCCTATGCTGCTCTTTACATCTTTAGATATACATTACCTTACCTTATTAATCTTCCAACCCCTAGAAAAACTGTATTCCAGCTAGTCCAGACTTGCCCCTGCCCTGTTCTGGCTGTGTGTTTTGGTTTCTCCATATCTTTCCTGCATGGTTTGCACTGTCTGCTGTCCTCTTCACAGCCCAGCATCTTGTAGCCTTTACCAATCAGTTCCAACCTCAATGGCACCTCTGTGATTATGCTAGTCTCCGAAAGATGCCATCCCCTCCTCTGCTGCATTGCTGTGCATTGTGACATGAGTCTCTGTGGTAATGATGGCTTGAACTCCTTCTACTTGGAGTTACGCAATCTCAAAGACCATACTTGTAATCTATACTAGTATCTATAGTTGGCTTTGAGTCCAAGTTGTGATAGGCAAAATTCCAGAATGAAGTTGTAGTTTATGATGGAATGTTAAGATTTCCTATGAGCTTCAGGCTTATAAGGTTTGTGGTCATTTCTTTCAAGAGTGTAATATATAAATCTTTTAAAAAAATGTATTATGTTAGAAAAGAGAAAATAAATAGTGTGGGTGAAATTCTGGAAAATGTAGGGCATAAACAATAAGCAAACAATTAGTCTATGACGGGAAAGTGATGGAGGCTTAGAGGATATAAAAATATGAGCAATGAGTAAACAAGAAGCATGCATGTATGGCAGGCAAAATCATAACATGAAATATCAAGAGTAAATTCATCATCTTGAGGTCACACCAAAATAGATGGTTTTGATAGAAAATGTGGTGAGAAAGTGTTATTTACAAACAGACAGAAAGATATAAAGACTAATTTACAGTCATGGTAGCCATGGACTGTGGTAACACACTTTGACTCTTGTTTCGGGAATTATGAGGCTGGCCCACTAGTCAATTATAAGGAGCGGCTTGGCCCAATGGGCGGAGTTTTCACTGGAGACATGTGGTTGAATGAGAAGAGACCCCAAGGGGGTCTCTTGGATGGTGAGGAACTGGCAGTGAGCCACTGAGAAGTGTGGCTCACAGTTTGGTCCCCATCTCCCTGGTGAATGAAGAGGCGTCCGCAGCTGGATTTGCGGTGGCATGGCAGCTTCGTTCTGTATCATGAAGTAGCACACTGATTTTGTCTAAAATAAACTCTGACTTGTTCCACAGACTTCCTTCTTTGACTTTGTTGGTGCCCCATGTACTCACCACCCAAGAAACACAAACAAAAGCTATAGTGGCTCATTAGATTGACTAGCCTGCAGAGTTGTGTCTGGGTATATTTGTCTGTGAGTTTCTTAACTGTGATTTTCTTTTTTTCTTTTCTTTTTTCTTTTCTTTTTTAAAGTACACACACACACACACACACACACACACACACACACACACACACACACACATTTAATTTGGGTAGGGGTGAGGGTTCACACATGTGAATACCATAGCACACATGTTGGAGTCAGAGAATAACTTGCAGGAGTCAGTTCTCATGTCATTGAACTTGGGTTGTTCCACTTGGCTTTTATCCACTGAGCCCCCTCACCAGCGCAACTCAGATGTTCAAAACCATGTAAGGAGCCAAGAACCCTAATGCAGCAAAGTAGGGGAGAGGTATGCGCACTTTACAGAAGGGATTCAGGTATCGTGGGGCTCCTCCTATAACATGGTTTAGCTGGGGCAAACTGCTCCCTTTCTTCTTTTCCTGGCTCCACACTGTATGACTCAATACACCATAATTTGAGTGTCTTAATTTTGTCCGTGCCAACCACGTTCTTGACCTCTGAATTTGCCCTCTTGATAGAATAATTGAGGAAATCATTGCGTCAGAGTATGTCTTCATGTGACTAGTAAAACTTTAAACTGTTGAATTCTGTGCAATATACAGCTTAGATAAAGTGAACAAATGCCAGGCCAAGAGAATGATCTTTCATATCGAGGAAAAAATGGATTCTTTTCTTTCTTTCTTTCTTTCTTTTTTTTCAAGACAGGGTTTCTCTGTGTAATTTTGGTGTCTGTCCTGGAACTCACAGAGATCCACCTGGCTCTGCCTCCCAAGTGCTGGGATTAAAGGCGAGTGCCACCACTGCCCAGCTGAAAAATGGATTCTTGATAAATAATCATGAAACACTGAAAGCAAGTCAATTAAAATAATTGACTTAAAGTAAAAGCCTTTTGGGATTGTGTATGGGCCTTCTCTAACTTGTTGGAGTCTTACAGTCAAAACACAGGGTTCTCTGCAAAAAAATATAAACAAACAAATGAAAATAAATTTTCTTTCAAAAACAGAAACTTTGCATGACTTTATTCCTTTGAGGTTTGCCCTACAGACAAGGTTCATCAGTCCCTAGAACAGTGTGAGCGAGTTCTTCAAAATACAATGGAAATTCTCCTATTTGTCTCTTTCGCTGTAGACTCTTGGCTGCCTTGACACACATCCCTGGTTCTGTTTCCAATTATTATGGAAGATACGTGAACAGTTCCACAAGCTGTGATGACTTTACATATATCCCCCAATCCTATCTCAAGAAATTACTTCGAGTTGATGAACACAATGTACCTTGTCATGGATTTTATTTTTGTCCCTTCCAAAATCCATGCTGAAATTAGACTGTCATTGTGACAACTTTAGGAGAAGAAGCCTTTGTTAGGTGTTCAGGCCAATGGCTCTGCCCTCATGAGTGGCTTCATGTTTTCATTGCAGGGACAGGTTCATTCCAAAAGGGTGAACTTCTTTCTTGCTGTGCATTTGAGAGACCCCCTTTCTCTCCCCTTCCTTGGCCCTTCTAACATGTGAGGTCTTCATCATGTTATGCTACAACAAGAAGGTTCAGACCAGAAGGGATGTCTTAGTCTTATACTTCCCTTCCTCCGTCGGTGTGAGAAATAAATTTCTATTTATTATCAATTGCCCAGCCACATGTTCTGTCACATCTGCAAAAACAGATGAAGACATGCTAGTGATGTGTTTTTTTTTTTTTTTTTACATTCTTCTTACCAAAGAGACTATGGGAAGATTCAGAACTGAAAGGGTAGTTTTCTAAAGCAAAGACTATGGAGGAGAGTCGAGTGATGCATACAAGAACGCCTCTAATTACTTATTTTATGAGTCTTAATAATGAAATTAAAAGGAAGAGCAATGTTAGTATTTATTTCTGCTCATCTTAAATGTAATTAAAATAATTGTATGTTTTGCTTTTTGCTGAATGCTCTGGTTCTTAATCCTTTTGGTAAATGTGATATAATCACATTATTTATTTAATCTAAAGTACACAGAGCCTTCCCTTTCGCCACCATAATGGCTCCATTCTTCTCTTCTCTTTTCTTCTACTGTGATGCCTTCTATTTTCATCAGTCCAGCCCGGACAAGCAGCAGTTTCTCCACCGTGATGAGTAAGTCCTTAATTCCACCCTCAGTTGGAAGCTTAGCTGCCCAGGCTTTCAGGCATGTTAACCTGCAAGTTTTCATTGCAACATACTCCTCTTATCTTTACTGATCTGCTGTCCAGAACCCCGTGTCAAAATGTCTGTTTTTACTTTAAAAACATGGATTTGTGGGTGGGTTTTCCTCTGGGACCTGGCCTAAAACTGACACCAATCCTCCTGCCCCGTCCTCATGCGTGTTGAAACCACAAGGGTAAGTCACCGTGATCCTCTAACATTGGTTACTTTATATTATTGTAATTATAAGACTTGTCTCCGTGGCTTCAACTTACTCTCTAATTAAATCCATCTTAAGGGCTGAAGTTTGGGCGATAGTGAATGTTTTAAAGGAAATGGAAAGCTTGAAAATGAAGTTCAAATAACTTTCCTGGGGTTGGAAAGATGGCTCAGCAGTTAAGACCACTTGATGCTTTTGCAAAGAATCCAGGTTTGAGTCCCAGCTCCCACATGATGGCTCACAAATCTGGATAACTCCAGTTCTAGGGGACATTCTGACTTCTGAGAGCACCAGGCATGCACTTGGTACAGTGCACACACACACATACATGTAGGCAAAACCTTCACACACATAAAATAAAATAAATAAATCTAATTTTTTTAAATTATTTGTAGCAGTAATCTTAAGAGACAAACTGAGCTTAGTAATTCAGATCATAGCTCAATTATCAGATGAAAAAGAATATGCATTGACTGTTCTGATATGTATTATGTTCTGATAGTTATCTAAGAAAAATGAACCTTATAACTGTGATTCATTATTCATTGAATTTCAAAGAATATGTATTTTTTTTTAATTCTGGAATCATTTGTGTGCAATAAAGAAGAGTTAGTTCACTTCTTACCTTTGTAGATATATTTTTAAAAAGCAAATTATATTGAGCCCAAATATTCACTGCTACTTGAGTGAACTTTGTCAGCAATGGTTTAAATAGGATTTCTTTCCCTAGGCTTCCTCAAGCAAACACTAATTACCAGGAAGTTGTCTTCAAACAAAGACTTGCTCTTACAGAGGACCTGGGTTCAATTCTAAACAGCCACATGGTATCTAGAAACCACCTGTAACTCCAGTTCCAGGAGATCTATGTCTTTTTATGACCTTCAAGAGAACCAGGCATATACATAGTATGTATACATACATGCAAGCAAAACACTCATACACATATACACATAACTCTAAACTTTATTTTTAAAATTTAGAAAGAAGGAAAAATCTTCATGGTAATAACAGGCTAAAGGAATTTATGCCACTTGATGAACTCTATAGTGAATATTAGAAGGCATACTTCAGACTGAAGAAAAGGTAAGTGCATCTTTTCTGAAGCTACAATAGGAAAATGATGCTGTGATGGTGTCTGCAAAGTAGGAATGAAGTAACAAGCACCACAAAATCAACAAAACTACAGCAATTAATGTTCATCTTTTAATAATAACACTGAATATAAATAGTCTGGATTCCCCAATCAAAAGATATAGACGGGTTTATTGGATGAGAAAGCAGTATCTATATTTTCATTGGCTACAAGAAACACACTTCACCTTCAAAGTTGCTTGTATTTTAAAAAATCAGAAAGAACTAAAATAATTAAATGATTACCTTAAGGGTATGTAAAATCCAACATCCCTCCATCTAGGTAAAAGTCCTAGAGAGTAAAAGATTGGAGGACAAAATTCAATGTATAAAGGCTATTTGTGATAAACCCAAAGCTAGTATACACAATGTACATTCTTCTCATCAACCTGAGGAAGTTTCTTTAAAACAGACCACATATTGAGATACAAAGAAAATCTCAATACATTTAGGAAAACTGATATAACTCCATGTATTCTATCTGACTACAACAGAATAAAGCTTGAAATCAATAGTGAAAGAAAACCCCACAAATACACAAACTCATAGATACTAAATAACACACTCTTGAACAAGGTCACTGAAGAAATTAAGAAGAAAATTTAGAAAATTTTTTAAATGAAAATACAGCATTCGAAAACCTCTAGGATATAATGAAAACTATCCACAATGGAAATCTTTAGCTCCAAGTACCTGTATTTTAAAAAAATCAGAAAGAGCTAAAATAATTAAATAATTAATTACCTCAAAGGTTTGTGAAATTCAACATCCCTCCATGGTAAAAGTCCTACAGAGTACAAGGTTGGAGGAAGACACAATTCAATACATAGAGGCTATTTGTGATAAACTCAAAGCCAATATAGTGTTAAATGAAGAAAAACATTAAGTGATTCCATTAAAATCAGGAACAAGACAGCTGTTCACTCCCTCCACCTTTATTCAATATAGTGCTTGAAGTCTTAGATAAAGCAATAAGACAAGAGAAGTAAATGAAAGGAATACAAACATGAAAAAAAATACATGAATGTATCCCTGTTTGCGGATTCTATGAGGTTTTACATGAGAGACCCTAATGACTCCACAAGAAAACTTCTAGAACAGATCAACACTTTTAGCATAACACAAAACTAACAAACAAAAATCAGTAGCCTTTCTATGTACCATTGATAGATACATTGAGAAAAAAGGGGATGGCTAAGCACAATAGCTAACAAAAAACAAAAAATACCCCAGAGTAAACCCAACCAATGAGGCAAATGATCTGTTTAATGAAAACTTTAAGACTTTGAAGAAGGAGATAGAGGAAGACACTAGAAGATGGAGAGACTTCTTGTGATCATAGATTGTTAGAATCAATGTTGTGAAAATGACCATACTACCAAAAGCCATTTATAGATTCAATGTAATCCCAAGCAAAATCCCCATGTTATTCTTTACAGAAATAGAAAAAAAACTCTTAAAATCCCTATGGAAATATATATTTAAAAAATTCAGTTTGCTAAAGCAATTTGAGAAAAAAAAAGTAATTCTGGGGGCATTACCATCACTAATCTCAAGTTATGCTGTAGAACTATTGTTATGAAAAGAATATAGCACTGACAAAAATAGACACATACTACAATAAAATAGAATAGAAGATCCTGACTTAAATTTATGCAATGACAGCCCCCTGATTTTGCAAAGATGCCAGAAATGTATACTGGAGGAAAGAGCATCTTCAATAAATGGTGTTAGAAAAACCGGATGTCTACACATAGAAGAATATCTGAGCCATACATCTTCATCTGTCTGAAAACTAACTTCAACTCAATCAAAGGCCTTGTTATAAAACCTGAAATTCTGAAACTGCTAGAAGAGAAGGTAGGTAATATGCTACACCATATATCATAGGTAAAGACTTTCTAAATGGGGCGTAGTCAGAAAATAAGACCAACAAGTGAAACTTCATGAAATTAAAAGACTTCCATATAGCAAAGAAAATAACCAAGAAAAGAGACAGCCTATTGAATGGGAGAATATCTTCACAAGCTGCCAATCCAAAAGAGGATTATTATCTAGAACACACAAAGAAGTCAAAACACAAAACATGAAGGAAATCAACATGCCAATCCAAAGTGAACTATTAATCTGAATGGCAAATGATCAAAAGAAGAAATGGAAATGGGTGATATAAGCATTTTAAATGGTTTATTCCATCATTAGCCAATGGAAAATTAAAATTAAACATCTCATCCAAGTCATAGTATCTATCACTGGGAGATCAAATGACACTCACTCATCTTTGTAAAATAGAACAAAATAAAATATAAGATAAAATAAAAACTAACAGATTGAAGTTAGACAAAACATACCAACAGAAGGAAAGGAGCCCAAGAGAAGGCACAAGAATCCGAGACCCACTCGTTCACATACTCAGGAATCCCATAAAAACACCAAATAGGAAGCACAATATATAAGCAGAGGACATGGTGCAGTCCCGTGCAGGCCCAGTGCATACTGCTGTAGTCTCTGTGAGTTCATATGAGTTTTGCTCATGTTGATTTAGAGTGTCATGTTTTCTTGTTGTTCTACACCCCTCTAGCTCTCACACTCTTTCTGCCTCTTTTTTTTAAATGGGGATCCCTGAACTCTGAGGGGAAGAATTTGATGGAGACATCCCATTAGGGCTGAGTGTTCCAAGGTTTTTCACTCTCTGCATAATGTTTAGATGTGGCTCTCAATATTTGTCCTCTACTGCTCCAAGAGGAAGTTTTTCTGATGATAGCTGAATAAGGGACTGATCTAAGGGTATAGTAAATTATCATTAGGAGTCATTTTATCAATACATTTTTTTTCTTTTTTTAGGCAGGTATTGTTTGGTTTTACCCTAAGTCAATGAATGAATGAATGAATGAATGAACCTAGCCACTAGGGTAAAGGTTAACAACCGAACTGCCACTGATACCTGCTGGGAGAGGGAAAGAAAATCCGTTTCCTCCAATAGAGTGATACTGGGTTTCTTCATGTATAGAATGGAAATAATATAGTCTGTGTACTGTACTCCCAAAGGTAATAGGGATAGTTAGATAGGGTAGTTCACCTAAAGCACTTACTTAGAGATTCATGGCACTATAGAAATTAGAGATTGTTGGCTTCATCGGTATTACTATTATAATTATATTCCTATAATTAATTCTAAGCTATAACCATCATGAGCTTTATACCACATAGCATAAAGTTTAGGTCATGTTTATTGAATCTACTTTCTTTACGACTTCAAGATAGAAATCTAAAAAAAATCCTCATACTTCAAGAATATTCCTCATTTTATATGAATTTTTTGTATTGGGGTGAGTGTTCTTAAGGAAGAAATAGTGTATTTGGCCCTTGAACCATAAACACTGATCCCATCTGTATTTCTAAACTGAAAATTAAATGCTCAAATTTTTAAAAGGGAGGAAGGTTGGCTTGCAATTTCAAAGTGAAAACAAAGTGATATTTGGAGCAAATACCAAGGAAAGACATTTCACTTCTGTGATCTGTTATTCTTGAATACACTTGGCTTTAAAAATAAAGCAAGTAAAGAGAGAAATGGCCCAGAAGAGGTGGAGTGCTAGAGAAATGTGAAATTCCTTTACTTTTGTTTATCCTCCATGCCCTATTTGTATATTCAGGAACCATTCCAGCAGTCTACTTTGTATCAAAGTGATTTCCTTCCCGAACATAGATGATTCACTTGCTGATTCTTCAGACATGATTAAATGCAGCATGTCCACATAAGGTTGAAGAAGTTTCCATGTTTCCTTAGAGACTCATTGTGTGATTGCACAGTGCTAATAAGAGCTGTGAGATCATTAGGACCCTCCCTTTGCTGATTGTGAATTCTTGTTCAGGCAAAGCTTTATCTGCATGGCTGTATGCTTTACACAGCACAGACACAACCACATTAATGTCATTGGTAGGGGATATAATATTTTTCAATCTCAATGTGCTATTATGTTAAAATGTGGATTTCCCCCCCAAATTCCTTGTATAGTATAACTAATAGATTCTCACAAACAGCTTTTCTTTGTTTCTTTTTTCTTTTCTTCCTTTCTTTCTTCCTTCCTTCCTTCCTTCCTTCCTTCCTTCCTTCCTTCCTTCCTTCCTTCCTTCCTTTCTTTCTTTCTTTCTTTCTTTCTTTCTTTCTTTCTTTCTTTCTTTTTTTTTGTATCCCAAGCTGTCATCCCAGAACTCAACAGATAAAGTGATCCTACCAGAAAAGGTGGAGCCTATTAAAACATTACATCATCTGAACATACTGAGCCAAGGAAAGGTCTTCTCCTCTGGTTCTGCCAAAGTAGCTTGTCCGGTAACTCAAACCACCTTAGTGTTACCTTTGCTTGAGAAAATACTGGTGAGCTGTTTTCTTCTTGTTCCCAGGACATTTAGAAAAATTTAGTTGTGAATTGGACAAGATGTTTTATGCTAGCAGATTACATCCTCTTGTTTCAAAACAGTATTTAATGCTTTTATTAGCATATATTAATTATACTAAAATGGGCTTTAATTGTTACTTTTAATACATGTGTAGAAGTCACTGTGATCAGATTGTTTGTCTCCATTACCCTCTTTTGCTCTAATCCCACAAATTCCCTTATGCTTTTCAACTAGTCCCCCCTCCACATCTGTGACTTTGTTCTTGTCAATAATCCACTGAGTTCATTACAGGAGGATGGTTGAGGCTTTATTTACAGGTGTACGGGGATCTCATTAGTGATGCCACCACTGAAGAAAGCACTCCAGAAGAAAGGTTAAAAAAATGTACCCAGGCAAAGATGCATCTGTGAGGTGACAGCAGATGATGGCCACCAGATTGAAGCTCCCGAGAAGGCCAAGAAAGATAAGCAGGCCTTAAAGAGAAGGGATATCACCTCATTCTCCACTGACGTGACTTCACAAGTACCAGCCAAAGATATAGGCCTCATTCTGGAAGAAAAATAATCAAAGGTATGAATAGCTCACACCCAGTCCTGTGTTTCTAGGCTACTCAGGCTGCCAGGAACACCCTCTTCTTTCATAGATTGTTGAACAGAGCTCATTCCCAGGCCAGTTGAATTCCTGAGTCCTCATTTCACTCCCACTTATTCCAGAAAATCTTGGTTCTGACCAATATTACTTCAGTAACTTCAGAGAAGACTCATGCTGTCTTAAAAGGGGTTACCATCCTGCCTCTGATTGAGATTCTCTGTGGGCTCTCATTAATATACCCAGTCTGCCCAGAATTCAGGTATCATCATCTCAAGCTGTCTTATTTCTTATCTGCTTGTTACAGAATATTTGATTACACTGTGAAGATGAAGGCACCTTCTGATTGGTTTAACAAAGAGCTAAATGGTCAATAGCTAGGCAGGAAGAGGTTAGATGGGACTTCTGGGTACAGAGGGAACTCTGGGAAGGAGAAAGGTGAGACGAGCCAGACATAGAACAAGTAGGACACATAGAATCGGATAGAGGTAATAGCCATGTGGTAGAATGTAGATTAATAAAAATAAGGGTTAATTTAAGTTATAAGAGCTAGTTTAAAACAAGCCTAAACTAAAGGTGAAGCTTTCATAATTAATAATAAGTCTACATGTCATTATTTGGGAGCTGGCTGGTGGGACATAGAAAGACTTGTTACACTTGCTGGCCTTTATGTCATCAACCATATCAATCACATTTCTTCAGAACATCCCATGGACCTTGTCCAACTGGTGCCAAAATAAGAACCTAGAACCTTGAAAGACAGCAGAAAGGCAGATGTTTCCTACCCCCTCCCATTTCTTGTGACATCCTCCTTTCCGACACCCATTGGGCCCTGTCCTCCCTCACCAAAGGCTGCAAAAAGCACAGCAGTAAAGAGGTTGTTGTGGGGGGTCTGCCCAGGCTAGTGGACCCCATGACTAGCTTGGAAACTCAGTAACTTGACCCATTCTCTCCAAACCGTGAGCAACACTGTCCCAGGAACAGGTCTACTGGCCTAGATAGCCATGGATGGGGGCATCCTAGAGGTGCTCCCCCAGTTTTTGAAGTAACTGAAGGCCTCCATCCTTGACTGGACTCTGGGCAATATGGCTTTTAGGAGATCACCACATCCAGCAGCTGATCTTGTATGATCTGCCTCCTTCGATGGTGCTGCTAAAAATGCACAATTCAAAATCCGGAGAAGGCTGTGTGGACCCTAACAAACATCTTCATAGTTCTCAATCATACATGACTAATTCCTTGTGAAGTAACCACTGGCTTTTTCCAGTGGTGCGAAGTGTTATATTGTTCCACAGATGAAGTTATTTCTTCAGATTATTATCACTGTATTTTCCCTGGAATGGCATTCTCTTGGAAACAGCTATCCTCTCTAGCCAAGACACAAGCAAAAATCTCACTGGATAAAGGAAACTTCTGGGAAATGGGTTGATTCCTTTGTGCATTGCTACAAAGTTACCTCCTTTTCAAGTCACCTCCTTGACATAACATCAAAACTCAGTCCATAATGAAGAAAATATCCATGAACTGCCCCATCAAATAATTCTTACTTTCTTATTCTTCGGGTTCCTAGAGATCTTCACATTTTATTTTAATTTTTTAAAGATTTATTTATTTGTTTGTTTGTTTATGAGTGCTCTATCTTCATGCAAGCCTTTATGCCAGAGAAGGTATCAGGTCCCACTCTAGATGGTTTGTGAGCCACCATGTGGTTGCTGGGAATTGAACTCAGAATCTCTGGAAGAGCAGCCAGTGCTCTTAACCTCTGAGCCATCTCTCCAGCACCAGAGATCTTCACATTTTAAAGGCAGAATCTAATGCTGGCTGCTTTTTTTTTTTTCAAGATTACTTCTAGGCTATTTTTATGGTAAGAGTTTCCCAACCTATTGCTTTCTCTCCTTGCTCTGAAAGTCCCAACCCCTTACTGTGTACATTATTGTCTCAACCATATAGCCAGAAGTTCTGCATTCCTTAAGATGACTTTAACCTGCTGTCATTCCTGCCCATAAAGTTTTCTTCATTTACACCACTGTCCTGAAGGCTACGCGTTTTATCATAGGGCCAATCACTGATGAATCTGGGTTCAGAGACCAGCAAGCTAGCTTACCAGCTCTCTCTCTTTGTGCTACATAATGAATGGTTTCCATTGACTTGACTTCCTCTTCCTTGGATTTCAATAGTACCTTAAACAGAATCTGCTGGAGATAGGAGCACCTTCCTGTGTTGCGATATGATGCATCCGCACACTCTTTTACAGACAGTCCTCTGTTGTCCTTAACAACAGAAAATGGAAGCTTTGCATAGTACTTAAAAAGGGCAAGTCGACCTGACTGACAACCACATGTATTACTAGCTTTCCTCTAGCGATGGTGCTTTGTTCACTAAATATTTATGATGTGGGTTGTTTAGGAGTAAATTGCGTGATATTTACTCAATTTAATTTAGCTCAATTCTCTTTTGCCACCACATGAGTTCTGGCAATCCAATTCAGGTGGTTAGGCTTGGCAGCTAGCATCTCTATTCAATGGGCCATATTGCCAGTCCCTCCATATTCTGTAATACACAATTTACTGTTTGTTTCCTCTTGGAGACAGAGACAACGTGCTCTTTAGCGAATTCTTATTTATTTTATTAAAAATTTTACTGTCATCTTGGTTAGCTTGAGAAACACCAAGGGAATTAATAAAGCCCACTCTGAGTATGTCTACGATGGTGTCTTTAATGACAGATCCAAGGACTCTGATTTATTCATAGTATGATGGCATTTGGGAGGTTTGAAAGACAGGAAGTGGAACCTCATTGGAGGGAACAGGTCATCAGTGGGTGTTCTGCCACAGTTTCGCCCTCTATGCTTTTCTTGTCTTTCTGGCTGCCATGATGCACATTCTGTTCCTTCATGCCCTTCTCAGATGGAATGGAATCCTTTGCCACCACAACCGATACAAATCATTATCCTTTTAAGCTGCTTATGTTGATTGACTGCCTCTAGGAGGAGAGTAACTAATCAAAAAGGTTTTGTGATTTAGATTTACCATTGTTTCCTCTCAAAGGCCACATGGACATTCCCTTTTGAATTAGTCTCCAAAACTGTGAGTTAAATATTTCAATAGTCGAAAGTTTCTACTCAGAGTGAAAGAGAACAGACTTCAATAAAAATTTTCAACTACCAAATGTACACAACACATATATCATCACTATCACAGATGTGTGGGCAAACAAACTCATATATCATCACTATCACAGATGTATGGACACACAAACACTTATACATGTGAAATACACAAGTCAGACAAACTTTAGTTATGTTAATTATGAAGATGTGCTTACTAGATTTATAAGCTTTTTTTCCTTGATATTCTGAATTGGTCTTCAATAATTCAAAATATTTACTCTTTTGGTATAAACTCAGCTACTTTTAATATGTATTTTTAAGAGAAAATAAAAAATACACTAGTGATATCTGCTGTTATTTGTTGCCTCTGCCTTGAGCCTCACATTGATGAGTATTTTATCATAGACAAACTCAGACACTGTAACTTGTTTAGCTGAGGTCTTGACATAAAAGGGAGAGTTTAATCTCAAACTAACACAGTCTATGATCATTAGGACATTCTGAATAACTCACGCTAACATACAAATGTCAGTTATTTACTAACAAATATGTAGAATTCCTGAGACCTTTCTTTGTGGTAAAATCAAGTTTAGAATATACCACAATCATTTTCCCTGGTCATTAACAATATTGAGGTGAGAAAAAAAAAAAGATCAAGTTGAAACAGTGTTCTGTGGCATGTGGCAATGGTTTTTCTTTAATGCTCTCCAAGTGTGGCCATTAAAAAGGAGGATAGTTTTCTAGCCAGGCATCCAGGTTCACAAGCAAACACACCCAGGCATGGGCACCACATCAATATCGTTCTCTTCTTCTGACACTATTTCCTGTTCAGAACATCTCCGGGCCCAGTGAATCAAGACTGAGGGGTTCTACCTGCCCTCTGCAGGAGAAACTGGCCAGCTCAGTAAAAACAGTCCTCACATATCTCATTGAAATTGAGGCTCAGATTGGAAAATGTGTCAGATACCTAAATGTAAAACATTTAAGACTATTTTACTAGAAATTCAAAGTGTTTATTTTATATGCTTTAATTTCTCCCCTAGTTTTTTGGAGGGTGAAAGAGGGTATTTGTTTTGCAACAGATTATGAATTGCGTTTCCCCTGCCCCTCTGTTTTACAGAGGGTTCCACGTTCCCCCTACCATCATGGGCTTTGCAGTCCCATCAGTTTGTGGTGGTCCTCAAGGAAATGGGCCTCCACCGATTTGACAACAGACTTCACACTGTCAGATCCAACCTAAGGAGAGTGGATGGGCCTGGCAGTTGTGTCAGGTTTGGGCAATTTGGTGAATTCTTCATGCTGGCCATTGTGGGTGAGGATGCAATCCTTGGGGTCCCTTGAAGATTGACCTTACCTTCCATTACACACAGGTGGCGGCGGCGGCGGCGGCGGCGGCGGCGGCGGCGGCGGCGGCGGCGGCGGCGGCGGCGGCGGCAGCAGCAGCAGCAGCTTCCTCAGCCCTCATGGTATGTTAAGTGTGAACTCTTGACCACATCTGAGCCTCCTGTAGACTCTGCAGAGGTGGGGAAATAACTGGTTTTTTTTTTTCATCCTATATCACTATACCAACAAAACTTGGCTTTTGAATTTAAATTTCCATTTATACTACTAATCTTATGAAATAGCTTCTTTTTACAGATATAGAAACTTTGATCATAGTAGAAGATGGGAAACATTGCAGAAATAACAGTTTAGCCACTTACTTCTGTTTCCTAGTCAAATGGAGTATTTGACCTGCAATTAATTTTCTCTAAGTTTAATGTCGCTCCAATACACACACACACACACACACACACACACACACACACACACACACACACACACATATACAGTAACTGTGTCTCCATTCTTAACTGCGTCTCCATTGCACACTGTGACCTGCCTTTGGAGAGCGTTCCCGCTGACAGCCTGTTTGTAGCTGGAGTTGCTACTTGCGTTACTTAACCAGATCCAGTGCCAGATCCAAGGAGGGTGGGAACCATGGAAGAGCAGACAGCTGTTTGTTAGAGGTATTTACTGGTTAGAAATTGTGGTCATTATATAAATTGATTTGAAATCCCCCTTACATAACAAATGCATGTGGAAATCTGTTCCCCTGTTTGCATTTTATGTTAATCGAGGACTTAACTCTTCTAGTCAAGATGATTGATACTTTTGTTGCTAGATTGCGATGGTTCTCCCTTCCAGAGTTTGATGACGAGCTTCAGTGTTATGGCAGAAATTCTTGGATTTCAGTTTACTCTCACTCTTGCCAAAGAAGGGACTTAACCAACATTGCAAAACAGCCACAGTTCTTGCCACATTAATTCTGAAAAGGAGTCATTCCTAGTGAGTAATTCGTAATGAGGAGATCAGTGGGGACACAGGGTCTCACTGGGGGGCCCAGTGCTCTCAGTGGGGGGTCATTCCTAATGAATAGAGTGGTGAAGACAGAAGTCTTTGCTGGTTTGTGCCTCAGGACCACCCACGGAGAAGTGGGCAAAGGCAGGAAGGCTCCTGGCCTCTGTTTAAAGAAAGAATTGTCTGTGCACCTGTCGCACAGCTGTGGCCACAGCTTAACAGGAGCAAAGCACTTGTCTCCCAGGAGGTGTAAATGCTCTGCTGCTTCAAGAATGTCTCAGCAGAGTGTTAGGCCTAGCAGTGCGTTTAATAGGCTTCTCTGTAATTCTACTATGCCCTTTATCTTCCTTAACCTGTGGGAAGAATGAATGGGTGATTTCTAAAGGCAGAGAAACCTAAAGGAAAACTCTAAAATTCCCAAATCAAAATTAAAGTTAAAAACATGAAATGCAATGTAGCAAGATTTGCCCATGGTTGCAATAATGACATGAATGTTAACAAGATTACCAACTGCGTTCTGATGGGATTGATGAGCCACTCTAGAGTATATTTGCCTGGTATTGTAATCTGGACAATAATTCATGACCCAGCAGCTCACAGGCCTACCACCATCATTTTTCACTGTCCTCTAACTTTGCATCTCTTTACCCATGCATCATTCAGAAACTCACAACTGGTTAACGCTCAGAAAATAAGTGTCTGTGGCGTGCTCAGCCACAAGTGGGACCTCTATATCACACATTGTCCCCTTAAGGCTCAGAGACCATTGAGGAAGAACGGGGCAGGAAGACTATATGAGCCAGAGGTTCAGTGAGGACTGGAGCAAAACAGCGTCTTCTGGATATGGAGGATGGGGACACTTAATGAACGCACAGCAGTGTGGTTGTCTGCACAAGTCCTTCCTTCACAAGATCAAACCAATCAACATTCCAGCAACGACAGGCGAGACTCTCACAAGCTCCCACTCCTAGCTGAGGAACTGTTAGCAGCTGACGGTTTCTGGAGGAGGCAGAGCCAGTTTTCTTAAGGGTGGGGCCAGCAGTAGTCAACTATGCTTCAGTGGATGGCTCCACACCCATGAGTATATGGGTAGCACAAATTAGACTCTGTGGGGCTTATATATAATAATAATAATAATAATAATAATAATAATAATAATAATAATAAAGATATGAAATTGAGCAGGGTTGGGGAGGTGGGGAGTGGATATGGGAAGATTAAGGGGAGCAGTAAGAGTGTAGATACAATAAAAATACATTGTACACATGTGAACTTCAAGACTTAATAAAAACATATTAAAAACACAGTATGTTGCCGGGCGGTAGTGGCGCATGCCTTGAATCCCAGCACTCGGGAGGCAGAGCCAGGCGGATCTCTGTGAATTCAAGGCCAGCCTGATCTACAGAGCGAGTTCCAGGAAAGGAACAAAGCTACAGAGAAACCCTGTCTCGAAAAAACAAAAAACAAACAAACAAACAAAAACAAAACAAAACCACAGTATGTCTACACCAAAATATTATTTAGCAATGAAAAAAACGACATTTCAGGTTTACACAAGCAGGAACACAATATATAACCATAAATTAAAGCAAAAAAACCCCCCACAAAACTATTAGGTATATTGATTTATTTAAAGAAAAAGAAATATGCTCATAGATATTTTTAAAAATACAACAAATACAAATCAAAGAAGTGGTTATTATAAAATAGTTATTGAGTCTAGGAAGGTGCAGGCGGGAGAGATTCATGGGAAAGTGACTCTTCATTTGGTAGCAAGATTTCATTTCCAAACTTTCAAACATGAGTGTTCGTTTCTATCCTGTATTATTCTTTAAATGTTCCGAACATGTTCTATTTTTCAGTAATCATAAGCTAAATCCCAATGATAATTAACTGAATGTGTCTATTTCTTTTAAAATGCCAAATCATTTGTAAACTGGTATGTGAGAGGTGGTCATAACAGCATAAAATTGAGACATAGGAGTCCAGAGTTTTGGTGATAAGAGGAAACTTTATTTAGAGACCCTGGCAGTAGATTAGGGTCAACATTATCAGGAATAAGAGATTTTTTTTCTTTTCCTTTTTTTTTTAATTCCCTGGGGGTTTGCATAAACTGAATGACACAATTTTTTTTTATTCCATAATTGCTGCAATGATTTAAATATCTTTGCTGAATATGCTGTCATTTTCTTCATGGTGCTGTATCAAAGGAGAGATTAATGGGAGTGTCTGCAGATTCTGTTGATACTGGCGACTTATAGAAGCGTGTATTAAAGACAAGTTAGGACAAATATTCTCCTGGCAGCACCACATTCCGACTAGCTCCCAAATTCCATTCGAAAACGCTTGAGCTATTGGAAGGACTCTTCTATGCTGGTGTATGCTGGAGGCGTCAGGGGTTTATCATCAGGCACCTGTGGAGCTAGAAAAGGAACTTGCACTCTGTGTTTCCCTGAACCTGGGGTTCACACATCTGAGGAAGTGAACCTGCCCATGGCGGACCCGCTAAGAGCAGGAGCATGTGTGCTTTTCTGATGGACACACTTCCAACTCAATGCTCTGAGCCTCAACACCCCTGAAACAGGTGATAAATGTCAAATTGTTGGAGGTGTTTGTGCTGCCCATGCCTTCAACTGTTACATGAACACTGGATTACTAGGTTGAGGGGGAAAAAAATTGTAATCAAGCATTTTAAAGTAAATGTATCCATTGTAAATACTGCACAGTTCTAACTCCAACAGAAATGACTACAGTGAATTCTGTTGTGGATCATTCCAGATTTTATCTGTGATTGTGCACCCACACATGATTTCTTCTCCCGTATTATGACATCATCTACATTGCTCTTCCAAACCTTTTTTGTTGTTGTTTTAAGTAGACAACTTTCCAAAGCAGTAATAAAGATGGAGGTAGACGTCTATTATATTTTGTAAGGGTTCTATTATGTAAGTGGATATTAGTCCTTGTGCTCTGCAGAGGAATTTAGATCTTCCATCACACCCATGCCATGTCCCTCCCTGATGATCTTCTCTTCTTTCCTGTAGCTGCCTGATTTCTTACCTAGAAATCACTTGTCTTTGAACACTGACTACACAATAGAATCACTTGGAAGATTTACAAAATCCCACTGCATGGGCAAGCTCAGATGACTTCAGTTAAGTTTTGCAGGTGGGAGTCAGGCTTCCATATATTTTGTTAGTTTGTTTTTGAGATATGCCCTTTGCCTCAGCCTCTTGGTCACTGGGATTGCAAGTGTGTGTTATTCACCTTGTCATCAGCTACATCAACCCAGGGGAGTGTATTTCAAAAGCAATAGTTAGGAATGGAAGCTTAAACAGGATTTCTAGGCATTTTAGTGTTACAGAGACCTTGATGTCTACTGCAAGGTTGATGGAGTGATGCTTATTAAGCTTCAAGAGCCAGAGGTTCTGTTTACTGCCCTTTTTTTTCTGCTTCCCCCTCCACTTCTCACCTTTGCTCTCAACAATTGCTCTTTATTTTATTTTTCCAGCGTGTACTGTGTATCCACCCCCTGTATAATTACCATAAATAATCAGCAAGATAGGACCTGTGGTACTAGGCCACACCTAGGTTGTGTTGTGAGCAACCTGGTGAAGCGGTGGCAACCTAAACATTTGCACGCTCCTTGCCACAATGCCCTCCATATTTACGAATTTCATAATAAGTCAATCCAATATATGAAACACGGGAATGCTTCCTCATGGTTAGTGCCTGACCTGGAAGTCACCTTCCCCTATCTACTGAAGTGATGAATGGCTGACATACTTGACTTGGCATGCCTGGGATGGGTGTTAACTACGGCCCAGGATGATTTCTTTCAAATTAATAACAACAACAAAAAAAACCCCAATTGTTCTGCCCTATTAAAAACTTAGCAGGTGAAAAATAAAAGGCTTTATTCAGCTGTAACCTGTAAACGCAAAGGAGCGATCTCTACTTCTGCCACAGCTAAAGCAGAGCAACTGGTAAGGAGACGACGGGCCACCAAACTGCAGGAAGACATGATATTGGTATTTCATTAATTCTGATGTTGGTGTGAGAGCGAAAACACGCACAGCAGGGAATACAGAAACAACTCCCACACACACAGCAGAGGTTCCCAGTGAGCTATGAGGTGGTTGGGAAAGACCCTATCATGGGCTTCCTTGAACCATACCCTTGTCTTCATTACACTCAGGCCTCCAATAAGTCCACCTCTGCCACTGTGTGTTGAATACCCTACAGGTGCATTCAGCTATAAGACAAAGTTTCATTTTCTTTTAAGACAATGTGAGATTATTTAATAGCATATAATATCACGTAGAATTGTCAAACTTTTCAGTATCCAAGTCACCAGTACCAAGCAGCCCTCCATATACATACATGTGTGAGACCTAGAGAATGAAAAAAAGAAAAAATTATATCCCATAAAATTCCTAACTACAGCAAAGAATTGGGGGCCAGAAAAAATAATTTGCTCAAATTCACTCCTTAGTGGCACACTAGAAAATAATTTGAATCAACTGAAGTATATCTTTGTAGTCTTGATTATTTTTCTCAGTAGAGTTTGCTTATAGAACTTTATAAATCTTTCGAGAAAGCTGGTGATCCCTGGGTTCTTGAATACAAGCATTTACTTGAATTTTAAAAAGTTCTCTTTAGCATTTGTCCTTATACCCACAAATATAAGTGTAGTCCCCAGCCCTCATCAAGGATGCTTCCCGTGCAAAAGTCTGAGAACCATCACAGAACACCACAACCAATCAAAACGCAAAGTTGTGGAGCTCAGTCCCAGGGGATACATCTACAAAACACTCCAACGCCTAAGGCTCAGGGATCACTGAGAAAGAGGTGGAGGAAAGATTTTAAAAGCCAGACAATCAGGTGGTTTGCTATGAGATTGTGTCTCCTAGGAATGTCATAAGCTACATCTATAACATTTTACCAATATAAACTGCCTAAACATGAGCTGAACAAGGATGACATTAATAGACATCTTGAAGTGGATACAGAAAGATCATAAGGACTCAACGCTACACAAAGAACTGCAGGCAGCTAAGGCATGCTGAGAGTGTAGAAATAGTTTTCCCCAGGAAAGAGCACACCAATTGGTTATCTAATTCCAAATAATAAGCCTGAAAACATCTATCTGAGTAACATACAGACTAACCCCATCATATTTAGGAATATATATGTATAGACATGTACATATATGCATGGTATACAATTAGTGAAAAAAAAACAGGCCATGAATTTGAAAGAGAGCAAAGAGGGATGTATGAGAGGTTTGGCAGGAGGAAAGGGAAGGGAAAAATGATACAATTTTACCATAATCTCAAAAATAACAAAAAAAAAAATTCTTTAAAACTCTGTTTTGTACTGTTTCTTCACAGCCTTCACTGATACTAGATTTCTTTTGCTTTTTTGTTTTTAATATCTGGGTTTTGGTGGCACAATCAGCACACTGTAATCATTTCTTATCTAATTGCAATGTTGTTTCTTATCAGACGTTTTTTCGACTATTGCATCATCCTTTGATTGGTGATTGGGCACTGTCAGCCTTTCCAATAGGAGCAGCAACTGCACTGTGTGCCTTAAAGGCTGACAGAGTAACTGAGGGGCAGGCTTCCCCACTTAGCCGAAGCAGCCAACTCTTAACTCCTGCATTTTTTCCCTGAGTTTATGTAGGCAGCACCCGGAATAAACCCAAATGGTCTTAGTCTATTTTGACAACTTTCTTAACACATCTGGTATTGGTTTTATTAATAACCTTTGTCTCACATCAAATAAATCACTTTTTTTCTCTTGCCTCTTTACTTCCAGGACAAACTGATTTAGATGCAGCTCCAAGGCAAGGCTAAGTTCTTAGCACTTAGCTCCATGACACACTGCTAACTCTGTAAACACCATGAAATGAGCATATCCTAAATGTAGCTCTAAAACACAATTCCAGGATCTCCCAACAGGCTCTACACGTCAGTCAGCCCCTCCTGTTCCTGCTAATCAAGCTGCTCCTCCAATCTCACCCTGAGCTGAACATAGGAAACCACATATTGGAAATACGTATGTCTACCTTTTGCCTAACTTCTATGTTCAAACGTAGACGAAAAAGATGGGATACGTGTTTCAGGCCGCCAGCTCCTTGAGAGCCATAGCTTTGAAATCCCTAACTTTGAATTTTGCTGCTGAAGAGAACCAGTTCTCAGCAGGTCAAGAACTGAAGGGGAGGTGTGGAGTTGATGACCGATCCCACAATAAACGTTTTTCTCTGAGGGAGCAAAACTTAATTCTCTGGAGCTGGTGTAAAGGGGGAAAATACACACACAAATGCATGCACATCTCTAGCATGTTGGGGAACATGCTAGAACTGAAGAGGAGGTGCAGAGTCAGGGAACTACTGGATAGACAGACACATGGGGACTTTTCTGGGGGCCAAAACTTAATTCTTCATTTTATTTTTCCTTTTGCTGGCTGTTCTAGTCTATTCTTTCTCCGTTCTGGTCTTCTGCCCTGATGCTTCCTTTTTCTTCTTCTTCCCAGTTGTTCTCATTCTGTATCTTTCCTGATGTTTTCCTTTTACATCTTTCCTGATGTTTTTCTTTTATCTCTTCCCTGATGTATTTCTTCTACATCTATCCTTCTTATTTTTTTCCAGCAAAATCTTTCAAGCAATATAAAAATTACAGTGTGGTTACATTCTATTTTTTTCTTCAAGTGAATGATTACAACGAATACAAGTAAAAAACAGCATGTTCTCATTGCCCTTACATGATTAAATATTTTAGGTATTACAGGTGAAAAACAAATTATTCCCATGGATCCATATAAAGTCATGTCTAAGCAATTTGTTATAGATGAACCTAGTGTAAGTAAGCAAGGTATTTTTCTCAGTCAGTTCCATTATTAGCAAGCTGCTCCTTGTGGTTACAAAGAAAGGATTAATCATTCTATTATTTATCTCATTTTATTATTGCAATCTTACAAAAAAATCTTAAAAGTCAAAAATCTAAACTTTTATATAAAAAACATTAGTCATTTCTACACTAAGTCCTCAGAAGGCATACCCACTCATCAACATTATTTTATTAAATCATATGAGGAAGCTGAGGGCAGAAATGGGTACAAAGAATTAATCATCGCCTTTGATCACCAACCCATCTTTAGCAAGAAAGGCACGTCAGCTAGTAATAACCAGGTTGCCTTTGTTCTTATTCCTTGACCTCATCAAGTCCCTTGCTTGACTAATAAAAGTGTGCCTCTCTAAACTTTAAATTGTTTCCCAAGATTTTCTACATCAAAGCTGTTAACAAAAACATCTTAACCTAACTTCACTAACAATCTACATCTCTACATTCTTTCCAAGGGTGGTGGTTGAATCATTAATCTGCTCCAGCAGCAATGCTTAAAAAAAAGTCACTCATTATTATTGTAAGTACCAGTAACATTGCCCAGTGAGGGGCTAGAAACCCCCTTAGAGTTCTCAGATATAGATTATGAGGGACGTGGTGACTGTGAGAGCAATAACCAGGGCTGCTCAGTAACAGCATGAGGTCCTCAGGGCATGTAGTCCTTCTCTGCCTCTGCAAAGCTCACCCAGTGTGGTTATGAAGACCACTGAGCCGTGTTCCATGAGTTCCAAAGCTGCTTGCTGTTCCTCTTGCATGGCCCCTGACAGGTTTTCCTGTGACCAACAGCCTGCTTCTAAATGGACATTCGGTACATATGAATCATTGAATGCAAAGTAAATAAATGAATGAACATGTTCCAAGTCCCTCCCAATCAGAGATAATCCTAGTCATGCAATGTGTTGAGTTCAGTAAACCTGCCTTTTGCTTCTGTGACATTTCCTTGACTGTTCCCTAACTGGAGCTATCCTCATTCCTGTCTCAAGAAAAACCATTTCTTTCCCAGTATGGTTGGAGACTATGCAAGGTTCTAAGAAGAAGTGGTGTGAACGAGTGAGTGAGTGAGTGAGTGAGTGTGTGTGTATGTGTGTGTGTGTGTGTGTGTGTGTGTGTGTGTGAGAGAGAGAGAGAGAGAGAGAGAGAGAGAGAGAGAGAGAGAGAGAGAGAGAGAGAGAGAGAGAGAGGTACTGGTTATCATGTACCAACAGACCATTAGGTGTTTATTGGTAATTGGCATCAGACTACCACTTTGACCATTTCAAGGGCAGATGCTTTTTTTCACAGCTAGGAGGCTCGATTGCAGCTCAGTAAGGAATGTAACTGGAAGTATGGAAGGCAGCATCACAGTTGGCACTAAGGCAAATGCAGCTTCAGAGGAGGCTCAACTCTTCCCAGCCCCACCCTCTGCGTGGAGCTCTGGGAGAGGGGCTGGTTCCTCGGCAGCCACAGTCCTTCCCCCGGCTTAGCTCTAGCGCTTTGTGAAGGCTTTGTGGCTTCTCACATTTTTCTTTTACTTTGTAGGAATGAATGCCCCTGACATTCAGTTATTAGTCATGTTTCAGGTGTCAGCAAATGTATTGTTTGTCCTGAAACCTGAAACCTACTCGTCGGCTCAAATGCAACAGGGAGATCTGTGCACTGCCTCCACACATTCAAGAACAGTATCTAAGGCAAAGTGTTTTAAATGTACAAAGCCTTCAACCTCTACCTCCAGAATGCAGCCCAAGGTAACACTCAGAAGTGTGCTTAGGTTAATCTCTCGTTATTCATAATATTAAAAGACTGAAAACAGCATTAAGGTTAAGACAGAGATTGCTTAAGTCTGTGATGAGCTGCTGTTGACTACAAGGCCAGTTTAACAGGCTTTTAACATTATTACTATTACCACGTATCTTCGTTGACTTTGTGTTGTTATAAGAACACTGTAGGCTGGGTATTTCATAAAGAAACTCATTTCTTATAGTTCTGAGGGCTGGAAAGATCAAGGTTGACAGACCCAGATCTGAGGAAGATCTTGTTGAATCACAGCAAGGTGGAAGGTTGAAGGGCCAGAAAGGGAGAGAAAGCAAGGGGCCAGGGGGCTGGATCTGCTTTTAATGCAGGCTGCTTTTGTAAGTGGCCAAGTCATGAGATAATGACATCTGTTCTCTAAATCAGAGCCCTCCGAAGCTAATCAGATCTTATCAGGCCCATCCCACAACATGCCTTGCAAATCTTGTAAAAGATATTTAATCTGTTCCCATGTATAATTTTGTTGAATAAATTTTGCAGGGATAATACAAAAGGAAGTTAGGATTCCGGTTATATCTCAAGACATTTGTTTTTGCATGTTTATGATCTGATCCCACAACCATTCCACCTTCCATTGTAACTCTTCTACTTCTGATTCTATTTGCTCGTGAATGTTTGTCTGTCTTAGCCACAAATGATGGGAATTCTGCTGCCATTTTTTTTTCATTTTTAAAATTTATTTATTAAGTTTAATTTTACATATCAGCCATGGATTCCCTTGTTCTCCCCCCTCCCACCCACCCCTGCCTTCCCCCCAGCCCACCCCCATTCCCATCTCCTCCAGGGCAAAGACTCCCCCGAGGATTGAGTTCAACCTGGTAGGTTCAGTCCAGGCAGGTCCAGTCCCCTCCTCCCAGGCTGAGCCAAGTGTCCCTGTATAAGCCCCAGGTTCCAAACTGCCAGTTCATGCACTGAGGACAGGACCCAGTCCCACTGTCTGGATGCCTCCCAAGCAGATCAAGCTAATCCACTGTCTTATTTATCCGGAGGGCCTGATCCAGTTGGGGGCTCCTCTGTTGCCATTTTTATACAAAGTCGTGAGTTTGTATTGGTGTATGTAATGCTACCCCAGCCAGAGCAGAGGTTGTTGCAATGGCTATTATTCCTATGATGGCAACAATAAGTCACCCAATAAAACATTTTGTCCTCTCTAGTAACCTATCGAAGACTTGTATCATAATACCAGCAACAAGCCCTTCTTCCCACAGCCTGGTCAGGTTTACAGGTAACCGTAAGTCTATCCTAGACTTTAATAGAATAGTAGATTGTAGGGATTTGTTGAAAGGAATAGTATTATTAATGCACATATATAATTTGCAATCAAAACAATGAACACTATTCAATTTAAGAATAATGTTAGGGCTACCTACAGTTAAAACATAGGATAATTTATACAACAAGTCATATGAAAGGGGTTATTAAAGCAAAATGTATAATTACTGGGATGGGTGTGTGTAAAATTGCCAGACATGTCTGTATAGAATGTAATACTCCTGGAATTTTCCAAATATGCCATTGTTCAGGTCCCAGTTTATTATTAAACTAAAACCTAGGCCTAGGGGGAGCTAGGCATACATCATGCCAAATCATTAACCCTGTGGGTTGAGAGTGGAAAATACTGTGATTATAAACATGCCATAGAATCAACTGATTATAATTACACCATCAACTATTATCCATGGAACAGTTAGAAACAAATCTTCCATGAGGACCCCAACCAATTAACATATGATCACCGTGTTGAATAATTTTTCCTTTTTCACTTCAGCATCTGAACCAGGGAAAAGGAATATAGTTGTAATTTTCATAAGAAATAATAGCACAACCAGGATCCAGTATTATTGGATACATTATTATATCGATCAGAAAAGCCTAGAGAATGGCTTGAAAAGAGACCTATATGATTAGTAATTCTGGTGTCTGATAAAGCATAAGTCCATCTTTGCCTTCTACTAGGTATACAAATTTAATGATGTCATGCAAATAGGAAGTGATTTATAACCCAAGCAGTTCCTTCTTCAGATGGATGTGTAGTCCCAAGGTTGAGGCATAAATGCAGAGTCACTGGTGAAGATAACAGGTCCATCCAATCTATAAGCTGAAGTAAATGAGGATGAGGAACATAAGAGCAATACACATGTTTGGAAGCACTCACCACCTAGGCACAGGTCAAAGCAGCTAGCAATTGCCAGAAAGAGATTCTCAGGTGACCTAGGGCTCTGCATGTTTAGTAGAATATCTTCTCCCTTGGTGCATAGGGTCTTGACTTATCTCCTGGTGGGCAGATTTTATGTCTAATATATGGTTAATATCTCCTTTTGCCCTTTAGCAGGAGGTTTGTTATCTTTTTGGTGACTTCCACTGTCTCCTCATCATTGATAGTCTGGGGCTGGAGAAGCCAGAGAGGAATCCACAATGTTTCAGTGGATCCGTCTGCAATGACAGATGCATAACCTTCCCCACTTTTTCTACTGGAGAAATAAAAATAGGGTAGATTAATGCACCAGCTTGCTTATTTCCTTTTGCAATAAAACCGGGGAGGTCAGAGTATGCACAAATATGAGTCTGTTGCTAGAAATAATGCTACAACATAAGCAGAATCTGAAATGATATTTAAAGGTTTATGAACTACCCAAAATAGGTAAATCAAAACAGTCAGTTGGGCTGAAGAAAAAGAAGTATTAATAGATTGATGAATATCCGGATCATGAATCTCTCCCATACTATTAGATGAGCCATCAATAAAATAAGTGTCTGCCTGTGGACAAGGTTAGACAACTTTGGTAATCACAAATTCAGTATATATCAGAAAATCCTATAGCTTACTAGTCGGATAATGATTTCCTATCCTTCCATGGTAATCTGCAAAGGAAATTTGAAAATTCATAGATTTCTGCCATTCTCTTAAAAAATGATTGTTAGTTAAGGTTAATATAATACAGCAAGGATAAAATCCACATAATTGTTGACATCAGGTTCTTCCCTGATTTACCAATTGAGCAAGAATCGTAAGGTAAGTAGTTGGTATTTTATGGCTCTTCCATAAATAAACCCATTCCAATGGTCTACCCACTTGTGATATAAAATGTGCAGGAGACAATTTAGTGGGGCTTTTGCCTGCATAGGATAAATGTCCTTTTTTTGCTTCTTTAATCAATTTTAAGATTTGATCATCCAGTTTATATTCATTCACGGAGTTAACCATCTCTTCATCTTGATTAATATCCTCCTTGTCTTCTTTAAGTATTTTAATAACAGTTCAAATCAATGCCCAAGTGATCCAAAATTGAACAGAGATCTTTCCCCCTTATTTATATGCCTTTTCAATATTTTTTCACACTCTTTCCCATACTTCTTCATCTAAAGTTCCTCTGTCTAGAAAACGGGATTATACCTGTGCTCCTCCTTTCATTAATGATACACAATCTCAACATAGGCAGAGCCTTCCCTGGTTTCTGCCCCATTATACTCACTCACCTTCTTCTGCGAGGGTCGCCACTCTCTTATTTTATAGCCAGTTGTTTGCCGCTCTAGCTGGCAGTATGAACCTGGGAGAGCAGGCTCTAAAAATGAAGTGGACTAATGTCTCATGCAATACCCAACTTTATTCAGAGCATCTAACAATTTATGCTCTAAGGGTTAAGAAGAATCACATGAGTAAATTGTACAATGACAAAGACAGGTCACACATGGCAAAAAGCATGCTTTTCCATAGAGGCAAATGAATAACAACAGCTGAAATAAACTTCCTCTTATCCATCTGCTACACCCAGGAGGAGCACAAAAACAAACACATTCCAAGAACAATTTTGTATTTTGAAGAAACTGAGGTCACAAGACTCTTGTCTTGTTTTCTTGGTCAGAATTCTCTGCTGTGGATATTGCTCTGTATAAATAAAATGCTGATTGGCCAGTAGTCAGGCAGGAAGTATAGGCAGGACAAGAAGAGAAGAGAATTCTGGGAAGTGGAAGGCTGAGGCAGAGAGATGCTGCCAGCCTCAGCCATGACAAGCGAGATGTAAGGTACCAATAAGCCATGAGCCACGTGGCCAAGTATAGACTAATAGAAATGGGTTAATTTAAGATAGAAGAACTAGATAAGAAGAAGCCTGCCATATCACTTTGCACAGACATTAGATGCAATTGGATTTAAAAAAAAATACCTCAATTTGAAATACGAAACACTAAAACTGCTAGAAGAAATTATTAGTGGTACTCCCTACAAGATATAGGTGTAGAAAAGGGCTTTCTAAGCAGGATTCTCTTAGGCAAGGAATCAAGGCTATCACTTGGCAACTGGGACCCTTTAAAAGTAAAGAACCCAGCTGGGCGGTGGTGGCACACGCCTTTAATCCCAGCACTCAGGAGGCAGAGGCAGGCGGATCTCTATGAGTTTGAGGCCAGCCTGGGCTACCAAGTGAGTTCCAGGAAAGGCGCAAAGCTACACAGAGAAACCCTGTCTCGAACCCCCCACCACCACAGAAAAAGTAAAGAACCCTGTACAATTAAGGAAACAATCAACTGAATGAAGAAAAAACCCCACACAGTGGGAGAGAATCTTTGCCAGCTATGCATCTGACAGAGAACTTATATCCAGAACATACAATGAACTTAAAAGAGAGTTGAGGAAGCAGATGACCCACTTAAAGATTGCACTAGGGTCCTAAACAGAGTTCACAATAAAAGAAATAGAAAGGCTAAGAAATACCTCATCCTTAGCAATTAGGGAAATGCCAATTAAAACAATCTTGAAATTTCATTTCACTCCAGTCAGAACAGCTGAAATGAGCAAAACAATTGACAACAAATGCTGGCGAGGTTGTGGAGAAAAACCAGAACCCTTATTCACTGTTGGTGGGAATGCAAATTGGTACAGCCATTCTGGAAATCAATATGGAGAATCCTCAAAAACCAAAACTAAATCTAGCATATGACCCAGCTATTACCACTGCTTGGCATATGCCCAAAGGATTCAACGTCTTACTCCATAGATACTCAGTCATAGTCATTGCTGCCCTATTCACAACAGCCAGGAAATGGAAACAACCTAAGTGTCCTTCAGCACATGAATGGATAATGAAAATGTGGTACATGTACATAATACAATACTATTCAGCTTTAAAGAAAAATGAAATCATGAAATTTTCAGGTAAATGAATGGACCTAGATCATATTGAGTGAGGTAACCTTACTCAGATGTGAGTATACCACATGGAGTAACCAGGAAAATATGAAGGTACCATGCGGGGGGAGGGGCTTGAAGAGAAGGAAATAATAGGATACAGATGAAATAAAATGGGAAATGAGGCTGTCAACAGGGGAGGTGGGAGGGAGGTAAATACAGAAGGAGAAAGGGGGCCAAGGGACAAATAACAAGGTTGATAAGGTCTTAAAGAATCTTCTTATTTTATATTTGCATATCTATGTATCTATGTATCTATGTATCTATGCATCTATGTATCTATCTATCTATCTATCTATCTATCTATCTATCTATCTATCTATCTATCTCTATGTCTGTCTGTCTGTCTGTCTGTATCTATCTATCTATCTATCTATCTATCTATCTATCTATCTATCTATCTATCTATCATCTATCTATCTGTCTAATCTTAAAGGAAATTAAATCACTTGAGCTGACAATGCACCCCATAAAAGCCATACACTAACAAAACCCCCAATATCTCCTTTCTAATAGTTTGTCAGGGTAGTTCAAGTGACTCATAAAACAATATAGATTATTGATGCGGCCCTTGGTTACCTCTCAGCCAAGGGTGGACCTCTATGGCTGAAGATACAGAACACCTAGGGCACAGGACTTGGATGGTTCAAATGAGATCTGACCAACAGCCTTTCTCCTGCAGTCTAGCTTCTATTAATATTTCTGTTATTTCTGTTAATATTTCTATTAACAGAAAATGCTATGCAAACTTCAAGTGAGGGGAGCAATTAAATGACCCTGCCCAGCTGCACCCTGTGAACCACAATAATGACCAGCAAAGGAAGATAAGCGTAAAATTGCAATAAAAGGCACTCAGAAATCAATGGCAACCAACAGCTGTCTAATTGGACTTAGGGCCCAATCAACGGGAGAGAAATCATGTCTGGTACTGAAGTCTGGTCAGTTTCCAGGAGCTAGTGAGGTCATGGGCCCTAAAAAATAATTTACACCTGCCACTTTGCTAGGATAGTATAATTCTTTACTACATTCTAAATCTTATCCTCATGCCCACAGCTAAGTACAGCTGCCACCCCTCATCAAAGAAGCCCCTCTTTACATCAAATGGAGACCATCACAGAAAACCACACTGGACACAATGCAGAGATCAACAGATCAGGGGAGCCCAGACCTAATGAATACAGGACACTTCGGCATCTACAGCTCAGGGGACATCACAGAAGAGAGGTGGACAGAGTGTAAGGACTAGAACACCAGGAAGTCTGCCATTAAACAATCTGTCCTAGAAAGGGCTGCATAAACAAGACTGGACTATTAACATGGAAGGGGATCAATATCCTGGGGTCACAGCTCTACATAGAGAAGAACTAAAGGGAACTAATGGCTACCAAGAAGAGAAGAATTAGACTTTGCCCAGGGATGAAGCCTCTTACTGATTGTCCAATGCAGAGTGACTAGCCTTGATATACATATATGATATACACATCACCAACACAAAGGGACTCATCAGATTTTGTTTATACATACTTCCACATACATATACACACATCATATATATATATACATATATATATATATATATATATGTATCAATAATTTCCAAAGAAAACTTGAGAGTAGGGGATGCTGAAGGATTCGAGGGAGGGTATATAGAGGGGGCTGGGGAGAGGAGAGGGAGTAGGGAAAGAGATATAATTCTATGTCAATTAAAAACATTAAAATGTACTATTTAAACATAGGGAGGCAATCATCTAGTAACAATGCCAGACAATTCTTTCATACACGTTATCTAAGACACAAAGCATCGAATAGGCACTTGTTAACTCAATTTAATATGTAATGATTGATTTTAGATATTGAAGATGAATATACCAAAAATCTTGATAAGGAAAGCATGTTTTCTTTGTCGTCTGTTGAAATGACTACTTTCTCATTCTTTGCTCTTTTGGATGCAATTTCATTATTGGACTTAATTAATTCTATTTATATGTATAAGAAATTATCATAAAGTAGGCACAGGAATGACTCCCTTTTTCTTCATACTCCTTTAACAGGAAATGAAGTTAAAAATGCAAAGATCTCATCCCCTTTCATTAACCTCGCTTCTTTAGTAAGTAATGCAAAAGCAGATTTTAATGCCAGGCACATAGAAATCAATAAATATTTCTTAATGAAAGAATAATGCATGGGGAAAGCTTATGGCTATAAAGGGCAGAGTAGGGAGATGTCTTCTTGTGGCAGAGGGAAATCTTCGCTATTTGGAAGACTACACTAATACAGCAGCAAGTTCCACTTGGTAAATTCTGTTGAACTCACATATTGTAAAAGCCATAACGAAAGACAAACTTTCCGGCAATGAAATACTATATGGAGTGACACTTTTAAGAATTCCAATTGTGTGTGCTTCAACACACGTGTGTTTATCTGTGTGTGTAGTTTTAAGTTTTTGTTTTTTTTTTCTGGAGCTGAGGACCAAACCCAGGGCCTTGCTCTTGCTAAGCAAGCGCTCTACCACTGAGCTAAATCCCCAAGCCCAGTTTTAAGTTTTTAAACAGCTAGAAATAGAGATTTCAATATTTTAATTATTAAAAAAATGAAATGCAAAGTTTAGGATTGTTATGTTTTGTTCATGATATGTTTAATGGGGGCATTTTTTTACATCACTACCTTTCTTAGATACTATCCTGTTACTGTGGTGATAGTCCATGACCAAGAAAACTTATAAAAGTAAGCACTTATTGGGCACTTGCTTACAGTTTCAGAGGATTAGTCCACCCACTATCATCATGGCAGGAAGCTTGGCAGCACGTCAGCAGGCATGGTGGTGGAGCAGTAGCTGAGAGGTCACATCTGACCCACGAGTTGGAGGCAGAGGGGGCAGGGAATTGGTCTGGCATGGGCTTTTGAAACCTCAAAGCCCACCCCAGTGACACACCTCCTTCGACAAGGCCACACCTCCTAACCCTTCCCAAACAGTTCCACTAACTGGAGACCAAACATTCAAACATATGAGCCTATGGGGGCTGTTCTCACCCAAACCACCACAGTGCCCAACAGATCACACTGGTAAACAATAGACTAATATCTAGATTTCAATCATTGTTAGAGTTTGAGTTTGGGGCGGGAGAGATGGTTTAGTGGCTAACAGTGTGCACCATTCTTACAGAGGACCAGTCTGGTTTCTAGCACCCAGGTTGGGTGGCTCATAGCCAGCTTCCACTTCAGCTCCAGGAGATCTGATGCCATCTCCTAGCCTCTGCAGGCACACAAACAGACATACACGCATACACATAATTAAAATAAAAATGCAATCTTTTTACAAAAGAGTTTAAGTTTTTATTATCTACCTGGACTATGTATGGCTTCTGTCAGCAAGGAGTTTGAAAGTCGATGCTACTTAGAAGCAGAGTGTTTCAGTTTAACAATGCAACAAAATAAAAGCCTTACATGCGTTTTGCAGCTTTCAAACCATGTCAGCTTAGTGTGATATTTGAATACAAAAGGGACAAAGCATAGTGAAGTGTGCATAGAAAACTCTGATCTGCAATACGTCTTAGCATCTAAAAATGAAAACCTATTTTCTTTCTTTTTTCTTCTTTTGGTTTTTTGAGGCAAGGTTTTTCTACTCAGCCCTGGCTGTCCTGGAACTCACTTTGTAGACCATTCTGGCCTTGAACTCACAGACAGCTGCCTGCCTCTGCCTCCCAAGTGCTAGAATTAAAGGTGAGCACCACCACTGCCCGGCGAAAATCTATTTTCAAGGTTCGGTGACTACTTACTGTGGTAAAGGGCATTTGAAAATTACTTTCAACAAAATTCTTGGAAACATTTGTCAAACTTACAACATCTGAGTTAGTAGGGAGCCAGAAAGGAAAAAATAAAAAAGACATTAAAAGATCAGTAGCAAGTGAGATGAAATAAAATCTGCTCAGGTCAAGTATGAGCAACCAAGCACTCTGACGTTGGACACCCTGGGGATTGAATCTTAAGTCCACCACTTGATTTCTGTCTTAGTCTCTTTATTCTTCTGCAATATTTTTATGTTAATGAATAAAACATACATCCTACAGAACTTTTAAGGGTCAAATGAAAAGGACTTTGTACACTGTATGTAATAACTCATCGGTTAGGTGATGATGTCTAAGGCAATGAATAGGAAGCAAGGCATGCAAAGGGCAGTGTTTTCTACATCTGGCTCAACAAGTCTCATCTCTAGATCTATTAAGGTACAACTCTACAGATTAGGACCTGGAAATATATGTGTATTTGTTCAAAATTCCCTGGTCACCATGGTTAATGGATTAGTTTTGACAGCCACTGGAATGTAATAGAGGTTGCACAGCTCTGCTGACTTGTGGTGTGAAGGAAAGTTCAGCTCCGCCCTGCACACTCAAAGTAAAACAGTAATGAGAAAAGGGCTATGAGTGAATTGTTAAATGAACTCACGTCTTCCCACACCCGTGCAGCTAGCTCAGATGTGGGAATACCTTTCAGCTATAGGCAAAGCTAGTATGTAAGTTTAAATAATCTGTCAATTAAAAATAAGCGCATATAGGACAGGCGGTTTGGAGATAAGGACCTTGATTCATGCCCTCATCTATAAGCAAAAAATGTCCTTGTTTCTGTCATGACTGGAGGCCAGAAATACAGAAGTGTTTGAAGCTCTGATCACTGCTTTGGTTGCTAACTGAATTTTGCCTCTTCAGACTGGGGCAGGTGAGAACAGGAGAATGAAACTGATAAGACCAGGTGGGGACCTCAAAGCAGAAGGCTAGAGAACATTCATGTTGGAGCCTGGGACCAGGTGGGGACCTCAAAGCAGAAGACTAGAGAACATTCATGTTGGAGCCCAGGAATGCCAGGAGAGGGCTCTGGTCCTTGTGTCTTTCTTATCTCCTAAAGAGGCATGTTCGTCTACCTAGAGGCTCGTGTAACTGAGACCAAGAAAAGGCACCTGGATGCATCGTGGCTGCATTGTCAGAATGGCCAACTCACTCTTCCAATATGTTGCTGCAGTTTGTACCACAAATTCTTAAAAATCCCCCAGATTGGCACCCCATGTTGCCCTGTTTTCTGGGACTCTGCCTGCTATAAGAGAACTCTGTTCACTAGCCCTGTCTCTTCAGATACCACCTGTGAATGGATAATAAACTGCTCTGTTGTGGGATAATCTTTTTGTACACTGTGAAGATGTGTCTTTGCCCAGGCGCCTTTTGATTGGTTTAACAAAGAACTGAATGGCCAATAGCTAGGCAAGAAGAGGTTAGGTGGGACTTCCGGGCAGAGAGAGAAGGAGAGGGGACGAATCTAGGCACGGGAGAGACACCAGAGGACACAGAGAGGAAACAGGGTGAAAAAGAGGTAAAAAAAAAAAAACCACAAGGCAAAATGTAGATTAATATGAATGGGTAAGCCAAGCTTTCAGAATTCATAAGTCTCTGTCATTTTTTTTCATGAGCTGGAGGCCCAAAGAAAAATCTATCTACACTGCTATCTAAAGCTTTTTTTTTTTTTTTTTTAATGAAAGCATATAAGCAAATACTAACATTTCCTATAAGATCTAAAGATACCAAAAAGGCAAGTGACCAAGCTTATATTGCTTTGTAAAGAATATCTTGGGGCCTGAAGAGATGAGCAAGAGAATTTGCTGCACAAACGTGAGGACTCATGTTTGGATCCTGGCACCCTTAAAAAAAGAAAAACTGGGTGAGACCTAACCTCACACCTGCAACCTCAGCACCGGGAGTGGATTCAGAGACAGGAGGTCACTGGGGTTTGCTGGCTGCCAGCCTAGCCACAGGTTGAACAAGAGACTCCAAGAGAATAAGTGGATGGTAATAGATGACTAAGATGCTGGACATAATCCTCTATTGTCTGTGTACACATATGCAGACGTCACACCTACCCCCACCCCACCTCCATACCAAATGAATAAACACTCTGACCTCTGAAGACAGCACTATACCTATACCGTGGACTGCCTGGGACTGGAACGAGACTTCAAGAACAGCCACAGCTGAATTGGAGTGTGTGTTCCCACTAGTGGGTCTCTAATTCTACCCCACAAGTTGGCCACCCACCGAGAAATGACTTCCCTAAGCCATGCTGGACCTATGACTACTTGAATAGACCTGTAGCTTCATGAAATTTGGTTCCGCAAATCTGACACATTTTACTCCAATCCGTACAGTGGATTCATTGTAGTGATTTTTGCTACAATTTGCAATCTATGGACTCAATGCCATCACATCTCAGATACATTCTAACCGAGAGCATTACCTACATTCAAGTTTCCATTCAGAGTAAAACATTCCCTGGTGCACACAGCTTTACAACAGTTACTTCTAGGACACTGACAAAGGAATATAGATAATTCTCTCTCAGCAGCATTTTTTTTAAGGGATATTAACAATGTAGCTTTTTAAAACTTTTTTTTTTTACAACAATACAATTTGTAAAAAGCTTTGTAAATGTGGTTTCACTTTTTTTTCTTTTCTTTTCTTTTCTTTTCTTTTTTGATGTTTTTTTGAGACAGGGTTTCTCTGTGTATCTTTGTGCCTTTCCTAGAACTCACTCTGTAGCCCAGGCTGGCCTCAAACTTACAGAGACCCGCCTGCCTCTTCCTCTGAAGTGCTGGGATTAAAGGCATGCACCCCACCACCACCACCATGTGGTTTCATGTTTTGAGTTTTCAGAATGCTCATTTTATTTAGTTTGGTTTCTGTAATCAAAAGTAAGAGGTGGGAAAAGAAACAATTTTAAAGACTTATCCAAATATTTTATAGATGCCAGTTGCTAAAGTTTGGTCCTAAATTCTAATGCTCTATTCACTAAGTGATAATATGAATGAGGTTTAATATTTTCACTGTTTAAGGTAATTTGAGCATAATTTACATGGTAAGGAAGTGTGATCTTTCATGATGAATTCAAAATTAAGTGTGCAGGAAGACTTATTGAGTTAGCTAAAGGAAGTGGCACTTCATGAGAAACCTTAGTATATTAAATATTCTGTGTTCACACACAATTATTCATTGGGTTTGCAGTTCTTTCTCAATAAGAAGTTAGAAAAACACTGCCATATTTAACACAAACATCATATTGCAAAGTTTTTCTTTTCATGAAGAACAATAGACATTTTTATATAAAATCTTCAGAGGCAGTGGAGAGTTAAACTTTTCATTTTCCTGATGGCTGTGATGGTGTTTATTATTCACTTGCGTGTTTCTTACTTTGAGAATTCTCTTTTCAGATCTACACTCCATTTCTACTAGTTACTTGTTTTCTTGACGTTATGTTTCAGTTCTTTTTATATTCTAGATATTAATCCTCTGGTGGATGTATATCTAGCAAAGATTTTTCTCCTATTCTGTGGGTGCTTCTTCACTTAACTATTTCCTTTGTTGTCCAGAAACTTTTTAATTTCATGAGGCTCCATCTGTCAATTGTTGCCTTATTTCCTGAGCAACTGAAATCCTATTTAGGAAGTCTTTCCTTATGTCTATAAGTTGTAGTATATTTCCTGCTTTTTCCTCTAGCAGTTTACTGAGGTTGGTCTCCCCCCACCCCCAATTCAGAGTTGATTTTTGTGCAAGGTGAGAAATAAATGTCTAGTTTCATTCTTCCACACGCAGACATTCAGTTTTCCGAACACCATTTGTTAAAGATGCTCTCTTTCCTCTTATGAGTATTTTTGGCATCTTTGTCAAAAATCAGTTGGTTACATTTGCATGGATTTGAACCTCAGTCTTCTATTCTATTCCGTTGATCTACGTGTCTGTTCTGAACTACTACCATGCTCTTTGTGATGGTTAGCTTTGGTTGTCAACTTGGGGGTAGAGGAGACAAGTAGACAGGGAGGGAGGGGGCTTAACAAAAACAAAGGTCTGATAAAGCCACGTGAAAATCTTGTAACCAAATTAAAAAATAATGTATTAGTTTAAGGTAATTTGAAGGAGATACTGTGCATAGTTGGAAAACTCTACTCCAGAAATCATAGATTATTAAACAACACCATTTATGTCATGTGTCCTGGCTGGTTTTATGTCAACTTGACAAACACTAGAGTCATCTGGGAGGAGGGAACCTCAATTGAGAAAATGCCTTCGTAAGATCTGGTTGTAATCAAGCCTGCAGAGAACTGTCTTAATCAGTGATTGATGGGGAGGGCCCTATCCATTATGAGTGGTGCTACAGGCTGAGAAAGCTATGAGGAGCAAGCTAGTAAGCAGCACTCCTCCATGGCCTCTGCATAACCTCCTGCCTACAGGTTCCCATCCTGTTAGAGTTCCTTCCTTGGCTTCCCTCAATGGGCTATGACTCGGGATATGTAAACCAAATACACCCTTTCCTCCCAAGTTGCTTTTGGTCATGGTGTTTCATCACAGCAATATTAACCCTAACGAAGACATGTGTAACACTTTATGAGTTGTTTCATACACATACTCCAAAGGCTCCCCTTGAAATATAGCCTCTCACCATTTTTCTTGGTTTCCCACCACAAGTAGAGGATAAGACTCTATTACCGAAGATACCATAAAACAAGCTAGAACTGATCTGGAAGCCACCTCTTTACTGGTAAGCCTTCCACAGTGCTGGAGGATGCTATACAGACTGCTGGGGAGAAAAGACATCAATGGTTCTGTTCAGCTGTGCATCCTACTAACTTCAATGCAAATCTGCCAGCCAAGGTGTGACCACTTGGACAATGGTGTTATTACTCTAATGTGGAGAGCCAGCTGTAATAGTTACAGTTCTACTGTGCTTAACATGGTGACTAAAAATAACCTGGAGAGGAAATGGTTTATTTGGCTTAAAGCATACCGTTCCTCATCAGGGGAAGTCAAGGCAGGAACTCAAGGCAAGAATCTAGAGGCAGAAACTGAAGCAGAGACCATGGAGGAATACTTCCTGACTGACTTCCCAGGCTTGCTCAGTTTGCTTTCTTACACAAGCCAGGACCACCTTTTCAGGAGTGGCCCCACCCACAATGAACTGGGCCCTCCCATATCAATCACTAATCAAGAAAATCCCTATAGGCTTGTCTACAAACCAGTCTTGTAGAGGGGTTCTTCTCTATTGAGGGTCCCTTTTCTTAGATGACTCTAACTTGTGTTAAGTTGACAGCAAAACAAGACACAAAAAAAACCCCCAAAAAAACAAAAAACAAAAAACACCCTGACCAGGACACCAAATTGTTCTTGGATTGGGTTTTAAGTCTATTTATAGGAGGGAGTCCATGCCTGATTCTGTCAACCTGTCAAAAAAATCATCCAGGGAGACATAGGCCCTGGTGGAGAACTTCTAATTGTTATTTAGCTAAACTGACAATGTCAAGCTGTCATTCATTCATTCATTCATTCATTCATTCATTCATTCATTCATTCAGAGACAGGGTTTCTCTATATAGCCCCGACTGTCTTGGAACTGACTGTAAACCAGGCGGGCCTTGAACTCAGGGATCCACCTGCCTCTGCCTGCAAAGTGCTAGGGTTAAAGGTCTGAGACACCACACCCACCTTTCAAACTGCCTTTTATATCCATAGCCCAATGCTACTCTCACCCTTAATCAGAGAAGCTAATCCTTCCAGCTGATGGTGGGGACACAGGAACCTGTGGTTGCACAAGGTGCTAAGAATAAGTGGCAGATGGGTGTACAGCCCTGAAGAAGACAGGCACACACCATCCCCTCTAAGGCTTCGGGAACATTGCAAAAGAAGGGCAGGGAGGATGGAACAGCAGGAAGATAAGGAGGAAGGCTGTAAAATGTCATCTTCTGGACAAGGCTCAGCCATTATTGCAATCATCACAGCATCCATGGATGTCTGAATATTTATGGTGCTACAAAAGAACAGCCTGTTAACAGGAAGGCACAGTGGAGGATGGGATCGAGGGTCCTACCCTCCTCTCCTGAATGATTAGCAGCTGACAGGTTCAGGGGACAGGGACATCATTGCCCACTGCAAAACCACTGATGACCTCACCAGTCCCCAAGGGCCACTTCCAATCCAGTGATGACACAGATGACCCTAGTTAATCTAAATTTGTCACAAAGCAAAACCAAAAGTCATAAACCTGGGAAAGGGACTGGTAGAGATGAGGTTAGTTGATAGGGATGAGAGAGATAAAAGGGTGTGGGGAGAAAGTAATTATAATACCATATATAGTATATTATATTTATGGAATTAAAACAAAATTAATCAATACAATTTTTTAAATAAATAGAGATGACTAGAAAAATAAAATACTTTTTTTCCATTTAATTACATAGGATAAGATGTACATTCAAGAGTAATTACATAGTATGTTTTCACCACCCTCTACAGTTTCTAATTAGGTAGTCCAAACATCTTCCCTATGAGGTAAGGTGAGTAATATCCTCCTTGCCTTGCTTGTCTCTGAGGAAATAAAATGCAAAATGACACCAGGACACACCCAGGGTCTTCCACTGAGTCATAATAAACTGAGATTAGAACCCACAGATCTGATTATGAAAATTCTACAACATGGTACCCTTCTTCCCATATTTTATGCTAAAACATTTTTTGTGGTTTATAATTATTATTTCTGGTTAAAGGATTTTTACTAAGATCATGTCACCCCATTGTATTGATAGTTCACTTTACTTGCTCTGATATTACACCTTGGCTGTAGTCATTCGAAGCAAAATGATGCGTGTAAATCTTCATAAGCATCAAGATGACGGTATCAATTCTCCTGACCATTCCCAAGTCAAAAGCCATAACCGAAAAGCGGGGGGAATCTAAAAGAAACTATTCCTGAAGAATGGTGGGAAGCTGGCAGTGTATAAACACCAAGGCTCTGCCTCCACGCGGGGCACTGCCCTGGCGGACTCTGGCAGATGTAAATATTTTGAAACTCTCGAGTCTATTGGAGGCTCACAACTTACAGCAGGAGATGTGGAAGGCAGATGTGTTCATTTTAGTAATTTCAGCTTTTAGTACAGTAGCTGTTTATCTATCTCTTGCCGTTAGATCCAGCATGGATAGTCAGATTTGGGAATCCCAGGTAGGCTTGGAACCACATACCCCAAATTCTGATGAACTTTGACCTGGGTTTCTGGCTGCTGCCTCTCATCACAGACACACAGACAAAGAGATAGATGATTACTCTTATTACATCTCCACTTACTGTCACGAGCCCTTATTGCTCCAGCTGAATTGATTTCCAGGACATTTAAAGGGCTGTGCCCATTCTCTTTCACTTAATTTCCCTCTTTTCACACTGTGGTGGTTTGAAAGAAAATGACCCCCAAAAGGAGTGGCACTATTAGGAGGTGTGGCCTCGTTGGAGCAGGTGTGGTCTTGTTGGAGGAAGTATGTCACTGTGGTGGCGGGCTTTGAGGTCTCATATGCTCAAGATACTGCCCAATGTCTCCGTCCGTCCACTTTCTGTTGTCTCTGGTCAAGGTGTAGCCAGCACCATGACTGCTTGCATGCCGCCATGCTCCACGCCATGATGATAATGGGCGGAACCTCTGAACTGTAAGCTGCCACCTCAGTTAAATGCTTTTCTTTATAAGAGTGGCCATGGTCATGGTGTCTTTTCACAGCAATAGAAACCTTAACTAAAACACATGCCTTAACTGAGACACTAAATATTATGAGAATATGAAAACAAACTGCGTGCATGGGTAAAACTAGAATGTGAATTCACTTGCCAGAAAGGTACTGGCTTGAAATAACTCTCAGCTTATCTCTCAGTCTAATGGTTGGTGTAGAGACAATTATAAAAATGACAAAATAGCAATCCCTGTGCAAGGAGGAGATACTCACTTTTAAAAGAACCCCATTATTGAATTCAAAAGTATATAAAAAAAATCCCAAAGTGTAAAGAACCAGGAAAGCATGACTCATTTAAAACAACAACAACAACAACAACCAAGTAAGCAGAAACTGTCTTTGAACAAAACCTAATGGCTGATACCAAGGATAAAAACTGACATCCTGAAGATTCTCAAACAACAAATCGAAGATGCGAAGAAAGTCAAGAAAAAAAAAAAAGTGAAAATAAAATTGAAATGCTAATAATGAAACGAGACAAAAAAAAAAAAGAAAGAAATGTTGTAGCATAAAATGAAATAACCGAAATGGAAAAATTCACCAGAGATATTTAAAGGCAAATAAAAGAATCCACAACCTTGGAGATAAGACAATGGAAATTATTGTCTTATGAACACACAGGAAAAAGACTGAAGAAAAGCCTTCTGGGCCCGTGGACATCATCAGGCAGACATTGTGGGACTATCAGAAGGGGAAGGTGGAGAGGAATGGGCAGAGAGATGATGAGAAAAAGCCTTCAATGATTTAATTATCATATAAATAACCAAGAACTTGTATAGACACCAAAGAAGATGAACTCAAGGCTAACACTGATGTTTATAAAATGAACTCATTTGTGTGTGTGTGTGTGTGTGTGGGTGTGCGTGCATGCAGGTGTGTGTGTGGCCCCATTTGCATATGCAGGTGCATGTATGCCAAAGACTGTGTGTGGAGGAGGACGGAGGACAGCTCTTGGGTTTTCTCCTAGCACCATGTGGGGTTCCATGACATAAGTCAGGCCATTGGGCCGGCACACAAGTACTTCTAGCTGCTAAGCCATCACACCAGCCCATGAGACTCTTTGAAAATATTAAAAAAAAAATGTTTAAAAGAGAAAAAAATCTTGAAAGCAAGAAATAAATAACCTATCATATGCCAAGAATCTCTCAGTAACATCGGTAGCAGGCTTCCTAATAGAAACTTTGAAGACGCAGAAGAATTAGGTTGATAGTTTCAAAGTGACGAAGCACACATTCTTTAGGAATCTGCTATCCAGCAGAAGGGTGCCTCAGAGGTAATGGAGGAATTAAAACGTTTCCAGACTGGCAAAAGGTGAGGACTTCCTTGCTAGTAGACCCACTCTGACGTAAATACTCATAGGACTGTTTCAGAGTAGAAAACATGAACACTCCCCTGTGATTGACAGCCACCTGAAGACAGAAGGATCCCAGGAAAGGTGATGTGAGAAGCCATGGAAATATCACTGGGAATTTAGTAGCACCATCAGTTTAGTTCTCGATATAATTTAAGTTCACCAGTTAATGGATTTTAAACTATTGTTAGCTCATGTTTAGGGGCACACAATGCCTAAAAGATATAATTTTGAACAGTACTCAGTTGTGTGTATCTATACTCCTGACTGCTTGGGAGATGGAGGAAGGTTCGAAGTTTTGGGCCAGTATTGGCTACATAGTGAGACCCTGTCTCAAAAACAAACAAAACAAAACAAAACAAAGCAAGAAATAACTACTAAATAAACAATATAAACAAGATAACCCTGCAAAAAGTTCACAAAATCACTACCTAATTGGAACATACAATTTGGAGTAACCTAAATCTGTGTTCTCAGGCCATGGTCACTCATATTTGTCTCCAGAATAAATTATCTCTTGTTTTTTTTTTTTTTTTTTTTTTAGATGAAAGTTGTGTTTTTGTGTTGAGGATAAATATTCATTCTTCTGGCAACAATATGGGGTAAGGACCAAACTCTAAAAGAGAAGAGTTTTGATATAATATAGTATAAAACATATATACATACATATAATATAAAAACATATGTGTTTATATAGAGTATAAAAGCATACATATGTTTATATATGTATAAAAACAAGAGACAATTCATATCAGCAACTTGACTACTGCTCAGTAACCTTTAAAATGAAATAACAACATAAACTAGTATAAATTCCAATCACACAAGCTATTATAATGTTTTCTAAAGATTTGATTGATTCATAGCTTTTCTTTTTCTTTTTTTTTATTTTTTATTTATTTATTTATTTATTTTTTTGGTTTTTCGAGACAGAGTTTCTCTGTGTAGCTTTGAGCCTTTCCTGGAACTAGCTTTGGAGACCAGGCTGGCCTCGAACTCACAGAGATCCGCCTGCCTCTGCCTCTTGAGTGCTGGGATTAAAGGCATACGCCACCACCGTCCGGCTATGATTCATAGTTTTTAATACAAAATACTTTCATCATATTTTCTTCTTTCCCCAGATCCTCCCAGATCCTCCTGAGCTCCTTAGTTACTCACCTTCATACTCTCTCTCTTCTGAAAACAAAAAACAAACAACAAAAACATATAAACTAAATTAAAAAAAATTCCCAAAACTGTGGATTCCATTTTGTGTTGGCCAAGGAACACACCTAGAGTATGATCGATATACTCAATGACGCTGCATTAGAGAAACTGATTTCCCCTTTCCCAGCAGGTATCAATTGCAAATAGCATCTTAGTTACAGGTGCAAAACCAAGATTGTGTCCCCCTTCACCTGGTTTGAATATGTCTTATGCATACTGTCACGATCTCTCCAAATTATTATCTTCATCAGTTTTGTTTTCTCTTGAAGAGACTGTTTCCTTGAAGTCATCCATCTCCTCTGGCTCTTACAATCTTTCTGTCTCATCTTTCCACTTAGATCCCTGATCCATCAAGGGAGGGGTTTGAAAAAGACACACCATTAAGGCTTGGGTTCTCTAAAGTCTCTCATCCTCTACATGTTGTCCCGTTGTGAGTCTCTTTGTTAATTATCAGATACTTCAAGGAGAAGCTTCTCTGATGAAGGTTGAGCAATGCTCTGATATGTGGGTACAGCAATATGTCATCAGGAGTAATGTTATTGCTCTTTTCCTTTACCAGAATAGTAGTAGTAAGTTTGCCCCTAGGCCAATGATCTAGTCTCAGGTTCCTGCTCACATCAACAGTGTCATATAGTGGGTTCCATCTCTTGGAGTGGACCTGAAATCCAGTAAAATAGTGGTTAGTGATTCCTATAATATTTCTGTCACTAGTGTGTCTTTGCAGGCAGGTCTCTGTTTTGTAGCTGGGTGATATTGATGATTAATTTTTCTCCAGCCATATGCAAAGTAAAAAAAAAACTTTATATATATATTTAATAGTCTGTGAATGAGAATCCCTAAAAGAAATTGCATCTGAAGAGACAAGTTTATTTAAACGTCAACGACTATGGAGAGATTTGGAGTGTGCCAGTTGCAGACCCTATTGCTTGCTTCCTCTCTGTGTCTGACCTAACATCCTGCTACAAGCCAGACTTAACATTCTGACAAACCTATAAAATCCTTTTCAGAATGGCTATTTAATACCCCAAAGATCACCCAAGATCAGTGTTGGGTGATTAGTGTTGTTGTTAGTCTCATTCACTTCCTGTATTCACCTCCTGGTTCTAGGTTTCCAGATGAGCATTGCCATGCCTGGTTGTTAACATGGGTGCTGGGGATCCAGGTCCTCATTGTGCAACACTTTAGGGACTGTTCTGTCTTCATAGGGCTGTAAGCATACCACTTCCTGATAAACTGCCTCTGCTTCTGCCATAACTTTATGTTCCCACTTAATTCTTTATTTGGGGATGTGAGAACCTGGAACCCTTTTGGGGGTTTGTCCACTGAACCCTAATGTCCACTGACATTATCAGAGTCCTATGCTCTGGCCTGACACTATGTCCTTTCCAGGCTCTACAAAAATTCCTGCAGCTCTAGAGGTATAACAGGCATTTAGAAACTGCTTTTGGGAAAAAAAAAAAAAAAGTATTGACTCCCCACAAGGAACAGTAAGGCCACCCAGGCAGAAGTCATGTAGAAACAAGATTAACGAATATAACAACTTCTTATTGAAGCTGGTATTATAATGGGTGTGACTACATCTTGACCAGGACTGATTAATTAATTACACCTTTCTCTTGTCCCGATTCTTCTATTTATACCTAGCTCTTATCAGTAACCCCACCCAAACACACATGCATGAACGCACGCACGCACGGACAAACTAACCTGTTGTTTCTGGACCCTTTATCTGTTCCTCTTCCAAGTGTGGACGAATAAATCTCCTTTCTCTCGTTGTCAACAGGTGAGTGGTGAAAACTAGCTTGTTGGGGTTGCCAGGTGTATCTCTGCAGCCATGCTGCCCACAAGCTCACCGGGGAACCCTATCCATCCTCCCCAACACCTAGCATTGGGAGGCATTTTAACGTTTGCTTCAGGTCCTCTTGTGATTATAAAACTGACTTCCTTGATCGACAGGCTGGACAGTCTCACACGTGACTGGACATTATAAATCTTCATGTTCTCTTTTATTAGCCATTTTATTTGCACTAGTCCTTCTTTCTTCCTGACAACTGACATGCCTCAAACACTTTTTAACCTAATAAGGTTGCTGTTAGGAGAACAATAGAAGAGAAACTACTGATAAACATGTGGAGAAATGTAAAATGGCACAGCCACTGTGAGAAACCATATGAAGGTTCAAATAAATAAATAAATAAATAAATAAATAAATAAATAAATAAATAAATAAATAAAATGAAGGATTGTCTGAGCCAGCAATTCTATCTCTGGGTAATAGAAAGCACAGTCTCAAGAAGATAATTATGCACCCATGCTGATAGCATCACTAGTCACAAAAGGTAAAATGTGGAAGAGACACCATTAGTAAGCAGAACGTGGTGTAGACATAGAATTCATAATATTCACCATTTAAAGGAAAACAGTTAAACGTGGAAGCTTCAGCATGAATGAACCTTCAGTGCACTGTGCTAAATGAAATAGCCAGGTACAAAAGGTAAAGATTTTTCCACCCTGAAACAGTCATCTAAGATAGTGGAAGGACAGGAAGTGAGAACACATAGAGAAACGATGTGACACACGGAGACCAGTATTTATTTCTGCCATTAAAAAAACAGGGAAAATCACTCCACCAATTTTGAAAGGGGTAAGAGGAAAGAAGCCCTTACAACCTTTGCTGGTTTTATTTTTCCATGTTGATGCATACCTTATGAAGAGTGAGCACCCCATTAAAACCCTGCCAAGTTTCCTACAAAATTATAGCTTAAGTTCGGCTTTAAGCCCTACCTAATCCTTTAAGAAACAGAAAGAAAAAGGTGTTGCTTAACAACAAGTTTCTTTAGGTTGAGTTTGAAATGGAAGAAGGCATTTGTGGTGAGAAGTAATAATTTATATCAGATCTATCCAGGTTATGGCATTTTAAAGAATAACTCTAGATTTGGTGATGTTCCTTATAAAACTCTTAATCTCTCTGATCCAAAGTAAAGTGGTTGCTATTGTGTTTATGCTTAACTAGACTTTGTTAAAAGACAAGAAAAGAACAGTTTGTTTGGGTATGGCAGAAAGATTAATACAAGGAGGCCCAGAAATTTCTGACCATTAATCTGCTGACCAGTTTTGAATGGTATATAGTTCAGGCAGGGGTTTGTAGAATGGGCTTCATGGGGGTCTATGGAACCCTTGGGCTATACACTGCCTTCCTGCTTTGATCAGATTATTAAGAGGACTGCATGTTTATTGTTGTGGGGACAATCATCTTTGTGGGTACCTTGGGTTTGGGAGGACATGCATCCTGAGAAGTCTGAATATTAAATGCTGTCTGAGCCTTCTTTATCTTACTGACAAGCCAGCATGACTCTCATATTTTCAGACAGTGGCTAGAGCTACTCAGATTGTAAACCACTGGATATCACACAATTCCAGAGATGATTAAGAAGCCTAACTCCCAAAAGCTTCCATTGCTTGATTTGGGGAAGATTTTTTCCCCCAAGACAGGGTTTCTCTGTGTAGCTTTGCGCCTTTTCTGGAACTCACTCTGTGGCCCAGGCTGGCCTCGAACTCACGGAGATCTGCCTGCCTCTGCCTCCTGAGTACTGGGATCAAAGGTGTGAGCCACCACTGCCTGGCTGGGGAAGATTGTTAATGGGTATGGGACAACAGATAGGACTGAAAATCTCAGTTAGTTGGATTAATATTCTGGGAATATTTGGGGGAAAGAAGCAATATTAGAAAGACGGTGTCAGGATAAACTGAAAATCAGAAGTGGGAGCAATTCTATGTAGAGGGAGAAAGTTTAGTGTGGCCCTAAGATTGCATGACTTGCTGTAAAGATGGTGTCTTAGAAATTAAGAAGTAAGGGAACAAATGGACCCTGTACAGTGAGCAGACTCAAGTGTGGTGGCTGGACGTGAGACGAATGGGAAGCTTAGGTATGGAGCTTCCCAGAATGAATCTGAGTGACAGAGATTCGGAGATACATCGTTTTTTTCTAAATCATTCAGTTTCCAGCACAGAACAACAAAAGCAAGCAAATAAAACAAACGAACCTGACATTTGAAAACATGTTTAGTGCCTCCAAGAGTCAGAGAAAAACAATGTAAAAAGCAGTTTGATGCTTTGATGCCGGATGTGGTGATCTGTTTACTTCTAATCCCAGTTACTGCAGAAGTTGAGTTGGGGTGGAGGTCACTTGAGTACAGGGGTTCTGAGCTAGCCTGAGCAGCTCAAGAGAAATTTCGTCTCAATAATAGTGACAACAATAATTGGATACTTTATGAGTTACTTTTCTGTTGCTGTGGCAAAACGTCATGACCAAAAGTAACTTACATATGGAATAATTTTATTTTGGCTGTGATTCCACAGTGATTAGAGCCCATCATGGCGGGAAGGCACAGCAGCAAGCGATAAACATAGTAACAAGAGCAAGAAGCTGAGAGCTCACATCAGCAACTGCAAGCAGGAAAGACAGAGTGAACTAAAGGTCGGGAGAAGCTGTGAACTTTCAAAGCCTACCTCCAGTGACACACTCCTTCCAGGAAGGCCACCCCTCCTAAACCTTCCCAAACAGCAGCACCAACTGGGGACCAAATGTTCAAAGGTTCGAGCTATGGGGCACATTGCTCATTTAAACCACCCCAAGTACCATGAGCAGCCACTAATGCTTTCCTAGAAAGAGACCCTGGCAATACATGTCAGTGCTCTGATACTAACTTATAGGGACTTTCTGCAGTCATAACAATATGGAGGCTCTCTGCACAGAGCTGTCTATTGTAATCTTCATAATAGTATAAAAAAAACACAAAAGCAAAATACCTGTCAGCGTTGGGACAGGTCAGCTGCAACATGGAATGATACACATCTACCCAAAAATGTTTGGAATAAATATTTCAAGGAAAGTATTGATGATGCATTAAGCAATTTCTTGAAGTTACAAAATTATAGATGGAATAACCAACAAATGGGAAGCAAGTTCTATATGTATTGATATAAAGACAGAGAAAGGTGTGGAAATGTACTTAATTTGATGGATTGTATTATAGGATAGAGTTAAAGAGAGGGAGAGATCCAAGGTACTTTCTTTATACATCTTTTTAGTTATTGCAAGCCATGGTTATTCTTTTTTTAAATGAGTTTACTTTTTATTACTTTGTAGGCATTGGCATTTTGCCTGCATGTATGTCTGTGTGAGGATGACAGATCCCCTGGAACTGTAGTTACAGACAGGTATGAGCTACTATGTGGGTGTTGGGGATTGAACCCCAGTCCTCTGCAAGAGCAGTCAGTGCTCTTAACCTCTGAACTATCTCTCCAGTCCCCGCCATGGTTATTCTTACCATTAATGATAAAACTCCTGGGGCTGGTGATACGACTCAGTGGGGGGAGGCACTTGCCTCCCAATCTCATGACCTAAATTCAGTCACTGGAACCCACATGGTGGAAGAAGAGAGCCAACTCCCACAAGTTGTCACCATATGCACACTCGGGCAACTGACCCCCTTTATACAAAACAGATAGTGACATAAATTACAAGGGCTATTGTGACGATCTAAGCAATATATTTCCTCAAGAGAGCCATAAAGTAAAACTGCTGAGATATTTATCTTAGCAGCGCAAGTAGCACCAAGGGCTAGGGCAGTTTTTGAACATTAAAGGAAATATTAAAAGAACAAATATATTTAAGGAAGAGTCTGAACAAAGAGCTCCAAGAGTTTTTCTTGTATTTAATAATAATTTAAGAAAAAAAAAAAGCCTTTAAGTTGTAATTAAAATGTTCATGTAAAGGTTTGCTAAAGTGAGGACTACATCATAGAAAAAATTCTCTATATATTTCTATGCAAATATATTTCCATATATATTCTATATACACATATATTTATTAGGAGTCAATTCAAATATTTCTTTTTAATTTTTTCATTTGGTTGAGATTTCATTTTTATTTATGTGTATAGGTATTTTACCTGCATGTAGTTCTGTGAACTACTATTTGCATGGAGTGCCTGTGGAGGCCAGAAGACTGTGCTGGCTCCTCTGGAAGTTACAGGCAGCTGTTAATTGTTATGTGGGTGATGGGAATTGAACCTAGGTCCTCAGGAAGCATAGTCGGTGCTTGTAACTAACTATTCTGTCCAGCCTCCTCAAATATTTCTTAAATATTACTTGATGGGTATTGATCAGTATTAAAGTGCTTACATATCATATAAAGGCCCTGGGTTCAATTGCCATCACTGTCAAAAATACTACTTTAAATAAATAATAATCTCGAGTTTTTTGTTTTGACAAGTGCTATTCAGCATTTAGAACTCAAAGACATCCTCTGGCACCTGTGTTGTTTGCCTGACTGAGAAATGCCACTGAAAACTATTCAGTGTCTCTAAGTATTGCCTGGAACCAGTGTGCTGTTTTACTAAACACAGCCCATCCCTAGCCTTTGGCTATAGATACACTATTACATGTAATAAAGGAAAAACAAGAGCATCTGGCCATTATGAAAAACTAAAGCTACTCTTCTTCATAAGTACACGTGGCAAAGAACTGCTTCCTGTGGGTGCTGTTCTTTGCAGAACCTGGAGAAGAGACATCACTCCTTTGGCTGAAATGGTTGTAGTATGTCCGAGTTTTCTTTCCACCTCCACCCAGTTAAACCGAGGTGCTGTGCTATAAATCTGGGAGTCATTAGTGCACTCCACCCCTGACTTCCAGTTCCACAGGAACATAAGTAGGTGGATAGGTGTGCAGCAGGGTGGTGGCCCTGTCACATCCATCATGCCCCTGCTAGTCCAGTTGTTGAGCCAACCACAGGTTGCAGCCCTGTAGACGAAAGACCAGCTTCCTTCCAGCTTATCTTCAACAACCACACTTGTTACATAATGTTGCAAGGGCCTTGACTTTGAAATTCAATACTAACACTATAGTTTCAAATCTGCTGTTGGGAATGCTACTTTGCCCTCCCATTCCTAATTCTTTTGCTTGTAAAAATAAGTCTCCACGGAATTTTTGTAGACTAATTAAGAAAATAAACAATAAGCTTATGGTACAAAGTCTGCCCAGGAAACACTGATCTATTGATACAATCTGTTTTATTGTATCCTGGATTTAAGCTGTCTGGCCCTGGCTTCTCGTTGAGTTTTTCTCTTAGTACCTAACTGACTTTCTATCTGTCCATCTATCCTCCCAGGCGATTTGCTTCTGCAGTCCATTCACCCTAAGCACACTGGGAATCAGAAACCTGAGTGTAAACAACTGTATGAAACCATCTAATCCACCTTCTAAGGTAAAGATGGAGAACTAGACACTTAAATGATCTATAAATCCATAAGTAAAAAAATAAAATTTATCCATGGTAAAAATAAATCTCAGGTCCCTTATAATTTCTGTGGTTGTTTATTATTTAAAGAAACTACAGAAGTTGCTATCTTAATTATTAAAAGTAAGTTTGACTTTATTTTAAAGTTTTCTCACATGTGAAGTATTTTTAATTATTTATTTTGCTTTGTGCATATATGTTTTGCCTGCATGTATGTCTGGGTACCACATGGCTCAATGGCTCCTTTTCTCAAATTTAATGCTGATATTCAATAAGAATGCAAATGCCTCTGTATGTACTTCTGTGGTGCCTGCACAGCCAAACGAGTGTGTCAGTCCCTCAGGAACTAGAGTTACAGATGTTTGTGAGCCACCATGTGGGGGCTGCAAATCAATCCTGGGTCCTCTGCCAGAGCAGCAAGTTTTCTTAAATGCTGAGCCACCTTCGGAACCTTGCAAACTATTTCCTTAAATATGTTTTAGAGCAGTGGTTCTCAACCTGGGGGTCGAATGACCCTTCCACAGGGGTTGCCTAAGACTTTAGGAAAACACAGGTATTTACATTATGATTCATAGCAGTAACAAAACTACAGTTATGAAGAAGCAATGAAAATCCTTTTATGGCTGGTGTCCCCACAGCATGCGGAACTGTATTGCAGGGCATTAGGAAGGTTGAGAACCACTGGGTTAGAGCAAATATTTTCCTTTCACAGCAACAAAGCTAGCTTGCGGATTGCATCTGTTTTGTTTTGTTTCAGGCAGGGTCTTTATGTGGCCAGTGCAGGCTTGGAACTAGTGACCTCTCCTTTGTCTCCTAGGTGCTGAGAATACAGGCATGACCCATCGTTTCTGGCTCAGTGGATCGTTTTCTTGAACTTAATCTTGATATTCAATAAGAATGCAAACATCACCAGGCGGTGGTGGCACACACCTTTAATCCCAGCACTCGGGAGGCAGAGCCAGGTGGATCTCTGTGAGTTCAAGGCCAGCTTGGTCTACAGAGCAAGATCCAGGACAGGCACCGAAACTACACAGAGAAACCCTGTCTCGGAAAACAAACAACAACAAAATGCAAACACCTCTATATAGAAAACACCTCAGGTCAATTTTTGTTTAAGTTTCAAAAATTTTTAAATTTATATTTACTTAGCTCTCCAAGCTACTTCAAGTATTAAAATAATGTCTTAACTTTGAGACATGGTTTGAAATGTATTGCTTGTGTAAAAATGTATTCATACCTAGAAACAAATACAAACTATAAAATATGATATCCTATACTGCCAAAATATGGCTTGGAATATAAACAAATAAATTAATGAGCCAGATATGGTGGCTCACACCTGCAATCCTAGCACTCGGGAAGCAAATGTAGGAGGCTGCTGTCATTTCAAGGCTGTTCTGGGCTACATGACGAGTTCTCGGCTAGCCTGGGCTACAGAGTGAAACCTTGTTTCAAAAAGTCAAAAGTGTTAAACAAAAAATGGCCTAGAAAGAACACTATATTCAGCTTTTTAATTTTATTTTTTTAGACAGGGTCTCATGTAGCCCAGGCTGGCCTTGGTCTTCCCGACTCTACCACCTGTGCTCTACAGGCATGTATTAGCACCTCAGGCTGTAATGAGCACATTTTAGAGAGTCCATATTGGGGAGATTTCGGTATTTCTCTTGGTTGCTCACACTATCCTCTTATTTGAACTATGTTGCTCTGGTACTTTGGGAACAATCCCGACTCCGTGTGTTCCGCTGTGCTGGGAGTTTTGAGGGTTCTGTGCCTGCCTAAATAAGATGGTTATACCCCTGTGTGTGTGTCAGCGAGCAATGCAGAAGAGAAGCAGGAAGTACGTCAGTCAGAATATAAGGAAAGGGCTACAGAATGTTCTTCTCCAGAGTCTCCACAATGACTGCAGCCTTTAACTCACCACAGCTATGGTTGCCCGCACTGGACACACAGAAGACAGGTCCTGCCAGGTCCAGTCATGGAAAGGGAGGGATTTATGGGGCCTTATCCTTTACCGCTAAACCATTGGCTTTTTTTTCTCTGATTACTAGAATTTTTATTGTTTTTTTTTTAAACCATCTTTTCTTTTTCAAAAAATTTTAACGTATTCACCCTCCTTCAACTTGACACAAGCGTAGACATCTGGGAAAGGGGGATTTTAAATGAGATGATGGCGACATAAGCTTGAACTGTGGACAAGCCTGTAGGGCATTTTCTTGAGTAATGATTGACATGGGAGGGCTCAGGCTACTGGAGTCAATGGAACCCCTGGGCCCTTGGTCCTGCATGGTATAAGAAGCAGGCTGAGCAAGCAATGGGGAGCAAGTCAGTAAGCAGCACTCTTCGATGGCTTCTGTTTCAGTTCCCGCCTCCAGGTTCCTGCCTTGAGTTCCTGCCCTGACTTCTTTCAATAATAGACTATGACAAGGAACTGTTGTAAAATGAAATAAACCTTCTTCTCCCCAAGTGGCTTATGCTCATGGTCTTTACCACAGCAACAGAAATCTTAACTAAGGGATGTCCCTTCCCACCCAACTTTGAGATTAATTTTTATTTTTTTTCCCCATCAAGTCCAGTTAGTGTTACCCAAATATCCTTGGGCATGGGCTTGCCCTGGTGTGTGGTCAACCTCTCAGGGTTCACATTGTTAAAGAAAACTGACTTTCTCTCCCAGTAGCTATCAAATGCCAATAGCTCCATAGTTAGTGTGGGACCTCCTGCTCATCTTCCCACTTCTATTCTGGGATTTTTGTCTGGTGGGTTTTGCACAGGTCCTATGTAGGCTATCACAATCACTACTAGTTCATATGTGTGTCTATCTTGTTGTGTCTAGAAATCACTCTTTTTATTTATTTACTTATTTATTTTTATTTTTTCAGAGCTGAGGACCGAACCCAGGGCCTTGTGCTTGCTAGGCAAGCACTCTACCACTGAGCTAAATCCCCAACCCCTTTAGAAATCACTCTTTTCTTGATGTTACTGGCCACCTCAAGCTCTTATAATCCTTCCGCCCCTCTTCCACAAAGATCCCAGAACTTTGCAGGGAGAGATGTGATCTAGATGTCCCATTTAGGAATGAGTACTCCATAGTCTTGTACTCTCTACATTGTGTACATTGAGTAGTTGTAAGTATATATGCAAATCTCCATATACTGGAAGGAAAAGCTTCTCTGATGATGGTTGAAAGGTGTTCTGATCTATATGTGTAGCAATAAATAATTAGGAGTCATTTTAATATTATGTCCACTTAGCAGAATAATAGTATTGGGTTCTCCCCTAGGGCCTATAACCTATCTAGTCAAAATTTCTTGACCTTGTTAATAGTGCCAGGTATGGATTCCATTTCATGGTGTGGGCAATAGATATGATTGTGGTTAGATAATCCCATAAGGTTAGAATATCTTGTCAGGCCAGTCATTATTATAGCTTACAAGGTTCACATCTGGGTGAGAGTTGAGATTCCTTTTCTCTTTCAACAGTGTGCATATTACATTTCAGCACCATGAACACTAATCAGTAGGAATGAAGTTTCCAGGTAAGAACCAGCTTGATTGCTCCATGTTCTGTGATTTAAGCATGTGGAATTTTTACCAGTAAGGTCTTACTGTCAAGTTCTGGAGAGTAGCCAAGAGTACTGACAATAGCCTATAACGCTTAAGGATGTATACATGACTCTGCTGGCCAACAACTCAAAAATAAGTAATCTGTGGTAAACTCTGGTTTTATTTTCTAGCATGGGGTGTCTAGTAGGGGCTATTATTTCCTTCTCATCTCATTGCAGGATAATTATATTAACTCTCTCTCTCTCTCTCTCTCTCTCTCTCTCTCTATATATATATATATATATATATATATATATATATATATATAATGTTGTACAGTAGTAGAATTCCACATGTCTTCTTCAAAAGACCTTTAGTGTTAGTCATTCCTATTATTATTCACTTCTATATCCTGCCCTCCAATTTCCCCACCAAAATTTAACCATTGTCATGCCACTGTTTTCCTCAACTCTTTATACCTCTGTGTTCTATCTTCCTGGTCTTGAAGAACCTTTCCCAATAGCCCCTTGCTAAATTCCTGACCTTTGTGGGCATTACAAATGTAACACCTATATATGAAGATGCAAAGCTAATATCCAGGGTTGAGAGAATGTTCAACATTTGTCTTTCTAGTCTGAGTTACCTCACTCAGGATGACTACTTATAGCTCCATCTATTTACATGCAAATTTCATAATTTCATGTTCCTTAATAGTTGAATAATATTCCACGGTGTAAATATACCACATTTTTCTTATCCATTCACTAGCTGATGGAATATAGGCTGTTTCCAAATCCTTGCTATTGTAAATAAAGCAACAATGAACATAGGTGAACATGTGTCTCTGTAGTAGGTTATAGAACCTTTTGGGTATATGCCCAAGGGTGGTGTAGCTGAACATCTACTTTCAGTTATTTTAGGAGCCTTCCCGGTGATTTTCATAGTTGTACCAGTTTGTACCCTCATCAGCAACGAATGAGTGTTTCCCTTGTCCAGTATCCAAGCTGGCATCTGTTGTCATTGTCTCTTTTATCTTGGCCATTCTGAATGGGGTAAAATGAAGTCTCAAAGTAATTTCAAATTGCATTTCCATGATGGCTAAAAATGAACATTTTTCAAGATATTTCTCAGCTATTTGTATTTCATCTTTTGAGAACTTTTTATTTAGAACCGTGCCCCATTTTTCAGTTGGGTTGTTTCTTTTCTTGACATTTAATTTTTTGGAGTTCTTTGTATAGTCTAGAAACTAAACTTCTATCATATGTATAGCTGGTAAAGATTTTTCCCATTCTATGGGCTGCTTCTTCACTTGAATGATGTTATCCTTGAATATACAGAAACTTTTTTAGTTTCATGTGGTTCAATTTATTATTGGTCTTAATGCCTGTACTATCAGGGTTTTGTTCAGAAAGTCCTTTGCTGTGCCTATTACATGCTTTTCTGTCAGATTCAGGTTATCAAGTCTTATGTCAAGGGCTTTGATGGATTTGAAATTGAATTTTTGGAGCTCAGTAGACATGGATTTATTTTCATTCTCTATATGCAACTATTCAGTTTGTCCAGCACCATTTCTTGAAGATCCTGTCTTTTTTCCAATGTTTATTTTTGGCTTCTTCATAAAAATCAGGTGTCCATAAGTGTATGGAGTTATATCTGGAACCTCAATTCTATTCAAATGATGAATATGTCTGTTTTTATGTTAATACTATGCTTTTTTTTATTACTAGAGCTCTGTAATACAACTTGAAATCTGGAATGGTGATTCCTTCAAAAGTTTTTTTTTATTATTCAGGGTTATTTTCAAATGAAATGTAAGATTATCTTTTCAATTTTCTATGAAGAATTGAGTTAGAATTTGATTGGGATTACATTGAATCTGTAAATTGCTTTTGATAGGATGATCATTTTCATGATGTTAATCTATCCAATCAATGAACATGAGATTCTTTTCATATTCTTATGTCTTCTTCAATTTCTTTCTTTATCATTGTTTTAAAGGTTTTATTACATAATTCTTTCACTTACTTAGTAATATTTATTCAATATGTGTATTTTCAAAACTGTTATAAATGAGATTGTTCCTCTGATTTCTTTTGGTGCCTGTCCTAGATCTTACTCTGTAGACCAGGCTGGCCTCGAACTCACAGAGATCCATCTGGCTCAGCCTCCTGAGTGCTCAGATTAAAGGTGTGCACCACCACCACCTGGCTCTTCCCACCACCTGGCTCTTCGTCTGATTTCTTTATTGCTATGTTTATCATTTGTGTATAGGAAGGGTACTTATTTTTGTGTATTAATTTTGTACCCTGCTACTTGGTTAAATGCATTTATCAGCTATAAGAGTTTTCTGGTACAGCCTAGGCTCTTTTATATACAGAATAATATCATCTGCATATGTAGATATTTTATTTCTTCTTCCCTGTTGTCATCCCCTTTATTTCCTTCACGTGTCTTACCGCTCTAGCCAAGACTTCAAGAGTTATACTGAATAGGAATAGTAAGAGGGGGCATCCTTGTCTTGTTACATATTTTATTGGAAATGTCTTGAGGTTTTCTACATTCAGAATGAGTGTTTTAGTTACTTATCAATTGCTGTAACAAAATACCATAACCAAGACAATTTATAGAAGAAATAGTCTAGAGTGTCAGAGGGTGAGTTTGTTACCATCACGGTGGGTATCACGGCAGCAGGCAGGTAGGCATAGTGCTAGAGCCATAGCAGAGAGCTTACATCTTAGTCCACAAGCATGTGGTGCATGCATGTGCACATGTGCATGCACACACACACACACAGTCTTACCAGGAAATGATTCATTACTACATAGAATAAAACAGTTCAAAATCATGATTTTTTTTTTAAATTCTGGTTAACTCATGAGGCAGTCTTTTCTCTCCCACCTTTTCAACTTGTTTCAAATGCCCAACCACTTGAGTTTTATCAACTTCTCCTGTGGGCTTGGCTTCGATCATGACTCTCAACTGGTTGCCAACTTCTGATGGCCACCACTTTCCTCCTCATCTTCAAGCCTGTTGTCTCTTTTGAGACTTCTTGAACTGCCAGCACACTTCATGTTCCCCAGAAGTTGCCAAGCCAAATGCATTTCTGAGTGTGCCACTTGTCTTCGCTGTTTACGACCCATTTTGTACTCAGATGAGACAACTGCTTTGTACAATGACTTTGTAGTTTGTCTAATATTTCCATAACACAAAGTAATGATGGAGTTGAGGGAGGAGATGCTATTTTCTCCAGTTGTATATTCACTCATAAGATGCTCTTGTTCCAGTAAATAACTCCTACCCATGCTTGGACAAGGGACTTTAGTTAAGCTCTGGACCACGAACAAAAAGAAGACATGAGCATCGGAGGGGGACTTGTTGAGAAAAGGGGTTTCATTGGGAGAGTGATGAGGATGACAGGAGAAAATGGGAATGAAAACAACTATTCATTAAACAACTATATGAAACTGTCAATCAATACTTATTTCAGAATTTAAAATAAACAAGTAATAAGTAATGAGCAAAAAGAATGCAAGAAATGTGCCTTAAAACAATGTACAACACAACCACTCGTATCAAAAATCTATTTCAATGCCAAATGGCAAGTTTCAGCCTTGCAAAAACTGAAATTACTTTTGGACCAACCTACTAGCTGATCTGTGATCTCCTTCCTCCAGGGAGATTATAGTAGACCTTAATAAAGAAGAGGGAGTTCCAGATGTGGTGAATGTTAAGAATACTAGACTTACGAAAATGAAACCGGGGAGGAGACAGACAAAGCTTCCCCGTGGGGCTGGATACACAACTGTCTGTCTGAAGAAGAATGAGTGGTAAGCTGGGGCAGCGGTGGAAGGTCGGAGTGGCGCAACCCTGGGAGACTACAGGGTGACCGAGAAGGGCTGTTCCCACCTCAAGCAAGGAAGTTTCCAGAACAGAAAAGAGAGTGAGGGAAGGAACTCGGAGGATGCCAAGCCTTGCAGGACAACGTACAGATTTCAGATTTTCCTATGAGTTGTGGTAAAGTGAGGATCTTGGCTTGAACTGCCAGCTCCACAGGCTTGGCTCTGTAGTGGGAAATGCCACTCTGGCTGCTATGACCAGAGAAATGTATGCAGGAATCGAGAAAGAGCTATCAATCTGTCAGTCCTGTCCGTGTCCAAGCCGGGTGAGGTTTCCCGTGCAGCGTGTGACATAGCTAAAGGTCTTCATAATGTAGTTCACTATTTTTTTTTTTTTTTAGTTCTTCTATATTTTTATCTTTCCACCGACATAATGTTTTTATTGATTATTGGGGAATGTCATACAATGCACCCTGATTGCACTCGCTTCCCATTCTCCCCAGGTCCACCCTCCCAGCCTTATGTCCTCACTCCCCACTCCAAAAAACAAACAAACAAGTCCAATTTATGTTGTCCATATACTCAGTGAAGCATGGTCAAACTCCCAGTAACCAGGCCCTTAAGGAAAACTGAATGCTTCCCACCTGAACCCCAACACTGCCTGGCAGAAGCCGTCAACTGTGAAGAGCTTCACTTTAGCATCTTTATCACAGTCATTAAGGATTCTCTTCGGTTGCTTCATGTTGTCTGGACTGTTTTTTTGGGCGGGGGTTGGCACAGAAGCCTTCAATGTCTTTCATTCTCAGTTATGAGTCTGCAGTCATCCATGCCACGGCGAAAGATGCCTCTCTGCCCATAGCAGCCCGCAGCACGGATTGTGGACATCAACCTGGTTTCCTGTGGCAGCATGAACCATAGAAGTCTCTTGAGGAGACAACACAGAAAATGAACTGTTCTTCAATTTGGGTATCTTGTTGCTCAGAGTTGGGGTGCTCATGTGGTTGAACCAAGTGTCTTGGGTCAGGCAGGACATGCACAAGCTCCGACTGCTGTACACCACCCTGCCCGTGGCACAGGCTACCCTGGCGGTTCAACCCTCTGGTTTGAAGCCCTTGGTGGCTCCATGCTCTCCCCCCCCTAAGCAGGGAAGACAGTGAACAGTTCTAGTAGCGACTGTGGCAGCAGCAGCCGTGGCTCCATGTCCCCGGCTGGGCTGTGGCACCGTCCTAACAGGTGGTGACAAGGGCCAGGGGGGCCCAATTGTGGCCCAAGTGTCCCCGCGGCCTGAGGACCAGCTCTACTTGGCAACGACTTACTCCTTTGTCCTCTGTGGCTGTGCTCCCGTAGCTGTCGCCGATGCTGTGTCTCTAGTTCTGCTTCTCTCGGCCACACTTGCTGCTCCATCCTCCATCTTTTCCCCCATGCCCTAGTTCACTATTCTTGATAGCCTTAAACTATGGCTATTCAACAGGAAACAATTTGTGTTTATGAGTTTATTTGTGTTCATGTACACAGTGAGTTACTCTATAGTTGTGGAAACAAACGAAACACAACTATCATACCTAACCTGGGTGAATCCCAGGGAAATAAAATAATCTAGAAATAACAACAAAATCCATAGAGCACAAAACTGATATGTTGTGGCAAAGAGGATGGTGGCTACATTAGAGGTGGAGGAACAGGTTAGTGATAGGAGGTTTATATCATGAAGCACCACCGGTGGGCTTTTTTCCTCAGCCTGTGTGGTAATTCGCCTGATGCTGGATTTGTGATGATGAATCAAACTGATATTAAAGTTTTGTTTTTATTGCAGTTTTCAATCTGTGTTTACTCTCCCATGGTATTTTAAAAATCCGTTAAGAACAGGTCAATGGAATTACTGAAGAGGGGTCAATGGCAGAAGCGTCACTAGGAGGAAACAAATGTTTCTTTAACCTGACCATGAATCTGGAAAGGAGCAGATAATTTCAAAAGCTATGATTTAGAAGGCAAGAGAAGCAGGGGTTTGTGTGAAGAAGATGCCAAAGATAACTCCTAGGAGCAACTGATGTCTGCAGGAAAAGAGGTAGGTCCTCTGAAAGGATAACATATGGAAGGAGTGATGGTTAAGGTGAGGGGATACTGGAAATGAAGGGTTTGTCAATGGCCAGCCATGGGAAGAGAAGAAAGGGTGCGTTTGTTGCAATTGTTCACAGAGCAGAGAATGTTTGAAACACTAGTTGTTGAGAAAGGAAGAACAAAAGAGCAAAAGAAATATAGTGGGATTGCCATGTGGTGCTGGGAGTTTCGAGATGAGTCACCCTGAGTGTGTAGTAAACCAAGGAGAACTTCTCCAGAGGCATCCAGCTACTTCTGTGTGAGTATAAAGAGAAGCAGTGATCCAGATCGTGGGTGTTTGGAATCTTGCCAGGAGGGTCTGGTCAATAGCATGTTTTGTTGTGGGATAATCTTTTTGTACATTGTTAAGATATGTCTTTGCCAAGATACCTTCTGATTGGTTAATAAAGAGCTGAACAGCCAATAGGAAGGCAGGAGAGGGTAGGCGGGACTTCTGGGCAGAGATAGGAAAACTCTGGGAGGGAATCATAGTTGAGCCAATGAGACACAGAGGAAGTCAATGTACAGTACTGAGGAGAGAACGAGCCACATATAATTATTATAATGTAATTAATACAAACGGGTTAATTTTAGTTATAAGAGCTGGTTGGGAAGAAGCCTAAGCTAAGGCCAAGCTTTCATTCTTAATAAGAAGTCTCTGTGTCGTTATTTGGGAGCTGGCAGTCCAAAGAAAGATCTGCTACAATGTTTGAAGTTGTATAATTAATTAAAATACATAAATAAGAGATTGAAACCATGTATGGTGGTGTGTGCCTGTAATCCCAGCACTTGGGAGGCTAAGGTAGAGGGATTGTGAGTTTAACTCCAGGCTAAGCTATGTAGTAAGACCCTCTCTCAAAAACTGAGCAAAACAAAACAAAAGCCCCAAATGATAATGTGCCAAAGTCCAGTTTTCCACCTCATTATAAAGAAAAAGAGAGTACTAATAGGTCCAGGCTCCAGAGTTCTCTAGAAAATGAACTTTCACTTGAGAAGGTAAGAAAGAGGAGGAGGTCTGTATCCAGAGTACTCTCCTCTCCTCCTTAAGCACTTTCCCCTGTTGTTGGAGCCTCAACCACGTGGGGACATTTCCTAGTCCCATCCTTATCTTTTACTCTTCCAACTACTCCAAGTCCCTTTCTCCTCTTTAAACCCCCTCTCCATGTGCAGAGTATCTAGAAGGAATAACCACGAAGTGGACATTGTTAGGGTCCCCAGGAGATTTGAGTTATGGTGCAGGTTTCTGTAGCTGTTGTTTTACATATCATTTTTAGAATTCTGTTCCAAATACAGAACGACCACACAATGTCAGCAATGCACCAGCATGAACTTGCAAAAGGGAGTTAGAGAGACAGACATAGGTAGTCAAGAAAAGTGAAAGCAGTCTCCCTGAGAGGACAGCTTTTAGTTCTCAGAGGAGAAAAGTTGGAAGAGGGTTGAGGAACAGGGTCCAGTATCTAAACAAGACCAATGGTGGAAAGTGGAGGACCCAGGGACCACATAAAATACCAAAGCCAAGTGGGTTAGCAGACTTCCAGCCTTAGGCTCCTCCCATCTCAAAGGGATAAAGTTGTTACTTTCCCTTTCTCTGTGTCTTGGTTTTCTGCCCTTCCTGGATATTTAACTATTTGTACTAGCCAGGGAATGAACTCTGCAACTCCCTAGACAATCCCCATCATCCTCATTACGTTTGGACTCTTGGAACAGCAAAGAAAGCAGCTTTATCCTTGGCTCGTACTTATCTCTTTCTTTTGTTAATACCCCACTCACATATTCATTCAGCCTCCCCATCACTATTTAGTCCACAAACATAAGGAGTAGCTGACATGACTCACGCATTGACCTCTGACCTCCAGCGACCCACATTTGGGGTATTTAAATCCAAAAGGATTTCTGGTTGCCCTGAATTCTCTTTCCCTCTTTCATGACTTCATAAAACACAACGATCTCCTGGGTGATTCTGATTAGATTTTTATTGACATCACTCATTTTTTAGTATGGGTGTAATTGGCAATAGCTATACTCACATGTCGATCTCTCTCCTAGCACTGTGCAAACACTAATATATTTAATCCTCACATCTAAGGAGTCTAAAACCTGAGGCACAGAAAAGCTAGTTCAGAAGCACGCTCACCCTGAGGTTATAATAGGATCAACCAAGAAGCCCAATCAGCTGTGGCCCAGGGCAAAGGAGAGTATCATGCTTCTAATGTGCTCAACTGTTAGTTAAATCCATTTCTGCCTTAATTTCTTATCATTGAGAGTTAGCCATCGTTATTTGTAGTTCGGACGATATTAAACTTTATGTAAATATTAAGAAAGTAGGAATCTGTCCATGTCTCTAACTTCTGTTACTTACAAAGACTTCTGAGATGGTCAGCGGGATCCATAAAAACAGCAAGGTATAGAGATTCCTGGACCTTGTCCTTATGACAAGGAATGTTGAGAAGCACTCAATGAAGCAGAAAGAAGAATGCACACTTTGGAATTTGGGGGGCTGGAGAAGAAAGAGAATGCAAGTGGAACTAAGTAACTCAACTAGAACGGTTAATATAACATCTATTTTCTGTTGTATCAGGGAATTAGAAGGGATATTTGCACCAGGGCCATGCAAATCTTCTCTGTATCATTGCATTTTTAGTATATGTGCTGCTGATGTGAGCAAAACCATTTGTAGTACATCTAAGAGCATCCTGTTGAAAAGATCAGAAGCAGTGAACTAATTCTTAGTGCAGAGAAGAGGAGAAAAAGTTGATAAAGCAAGCAGTACAGAACACCAAGAGCCTCAGCTTTCTGTTGAGAAAAAGGGAAAGCATGAACATTACAGTTCTAGTTACAGGGAGTTTAACATATAGGATGTGAAGGGAAGCATGAACTCTATCTCTCACCAGTGAAATTATTCATCATTACTTCATTTTCTTTTCTTTATATACCTTATTGCCACATTCCAACTCATTCATTCACTCCTCTGTTCATACCCTATCAAACAAGCACTTTTTAATTGTCTCCCAGCTGGCATGTGTTTTTCTATGTGTGATGAATATTGCAGTTGATAAGAGTTTGTGTATCATCTAAGAAGAGAAAGTGATAGGCAGACAAAAGAGTTTTTAGCACAGTGCTTGGCATAAAATGAAATTTAATGCATGATTTGAACTAATAGAAAAATTATTACTTAAGAAACCATTATTTGGGAAACGTTATGAACAATTTTCCACCATTTTTTGTTTTTAGACATGATCTTATCCTATAGTCCTGGATAGCCAGGGACCTACTATGTAGCCCAGGATGTCCTCAAACTTATGGTGATCCTCCTGCCTCTGCCTCTTAAATGATAGAATCTGGTGGGAGGCACCACCACCCAATGTGTAACTAAAGTATATGTAGTCACAAACCCAACAGTTGTAATACAGAAATAAGGAACTTTACACCACTGGAATAGCTTGTAGCTTCTCTAATAATCATGGTTTTTCATAGTAATTAAAGAATTTGTCATGAATCTTGTCTTAGTTCCTTTTCTGTTGCTGTGAACAGACACCATGACTGAGGCAACTTATAAAAGAAAGCATTTAATTAAAAACTTGCTTACAGTTTCAGAGGGTGAGTCCATGATCATCATGGTGGAAAGCATGGCAGTAGGCAGGCAGGAAGACAGGGGCTGGAGCAATAGCCGAGAACTTACATCTTATCCGAAGAGGGAGGCAGAGGGAGAATGAGACTGGGTCTGGTCTTGTGAGCTTTTGAAACCTCAAAGTCCACTCGCTTCCCCCATGAGATACCTCCTCCATCAAAGCCACGCCTCCTAGTCCTTTCTAAACCTTCCACCAATTGGGAACCAAATATTCAAATATAAGAGCCTAGGGGAACCATTCTCATTCAAACCACTGAAGGTGTTGAGCTCAAGTTCTGGCACATGAGGTGAGTGATGATGTACTCACAGCCACATTCTTACTTAGCTTTAGACTGACTCTCACCCCGACATATTTCTTCTCATTCACTTTCATCAACACAGCTCAAGTTCATAAGAGGACAATTGCTTCTGAAGTTTTTGCATTAAATGGTGTACCAGGTAATCAGAAAAGTCACCAGAAGTGAAGAAAATGTGTTTTTTTTTTTTTTTTTTTTGGTTTTTCGAGACAGGGTTTCTCTGTGTAGCTTTGCGCCTTTCCTGGAGCTCACTTGGTAGCCCAGGCTGGCCTCGAACTCACAGAGATCCGCCTGGCTCTGCCTCCCGAGTGCTGGGATTAAAGGCGTGCGCCACCAACGCCCGGCGAAAATGTGTTTTTAATTCAAAAACGTGCATCCATGTGAAAGCGTTCATGTGGCAATATTTAAAGTTCACATCCAAACTTTCAGACACTGCATGTCTGCATGTGGGACAGCAGCACTCTGGTGTGCTGCGCATGTGGAAGCACTCTACACTCAAACCTGGGGCGCTCTTGCCCACAAAGTAATTGTGTCAGAGGTATCTCTTTAAATAAATAATTTAATAACTGTTACCATGTTTACGACATCTCTAAGCATGTGACCTCCTCTGGGTTTTGGTTCTACCGCATAACAAGCTTTTGAGAGTACACTAGTTTAAAAAAAACACACAAACTATTTCAAACATCAAGATAAGCTAAATCTTTCACAAATACACACTTTTACTTGGAATTAATGCCTCAAATAAAAACCAACACATTTCTTCATACCTTTTTTGACACACCAAAATTTGGGGCAAAAGTCAAATTACCATCAGAGGAAAACCATTCCTGTGTAAACACAGGGTAATTTGGGTTGGTTTTCAAGTTAGATCAATAACCTTGTGATTCAAGAGCATTTTAGAGATTATCTTGTCTATAAGAGTGCACACAGCTTCAGATTCATGCTTGGCATACCATAGCATGCTGCAGAAATAGAATGTCACACTTACATGGAATGCAGCTTATGAGTTAACCTCCCAAATAATCAAGCTCCATAAATTCACACCTTTTCTGAGGAAAATAAAAGTAGTTTGACGACTGAAGTTATACTTCATTTTCCTTTGTCCTATTCAAAGAAGAAGATGCCTCAGTGGTCTCAATGTTTTCACAGTTGAGCCTGTGAGAATATCAGTTCTGGTCTCCCACTTTGGAAAGAGTGTTGTGGTACATAACACAAGTTCACATCAGATTGCAAGACAGTGGATATTTGGTCTTAGAAAAAGTAATTCAGATAATCAGTAGTTTTTTTTTTTTTTTAAGCCATTGGAAAACAGCTTGTTTGTCCTGAAATTTTAACTTTTAAATTCCATGACCAGAATTTTAGTATAGAATCTTAAACATCTAATGAGTTATCTTAATTTCACTTCAGCTCATGGTAACATCTATTAAATAAGGTCAAGTTTGTAGTATTGACGTTAGCATTCTTTGCAAAGCTTAAAAATGTAAGCTCTCGGGTCTTAAAGGGTTTAATTTTAAATCATGAAAATTATAGTTTCAAATGTGAACGTCAATGTTCCTCTGGTGCCTTTAAAAGCTAATGTAAGACACTTGCTTCAAACATTTCCCCTTTAGCACTGTAACCTGGCTAACTGCTGACATGGAATCCTTTTAAAATACAAGCATCACTTTCCAGTTCCACGCTTTCTCTAAAGAAAAATCTTCCATTCTTGCCCCACATTTCCAGTAGTAAGTAGCAGTAACAGATAAATGAAAAATCACTGATTTGGAACATATATTCTATTACTTCATGTAAGGTGGTTACATTTATTGACAATTCAAATCACCCAGTTTTGTGGAACTGAACAAGTGGACATGCTGTAATTTCTCACAGCAATCATTGTGAATGACTTCCAGGTAGTCTATTTCCCAGATAGCCTACGACAGATGAGCATCCGCTAAGATGATGTCTAAATGTGTAACCAAAATCTGGAGCCACTATGACCGTCCGTTTCTCTTAGTTTTTCATACATAGCGTCATGCCTGAGAGAGGACGAGGGTAAAGCATCAGGTACGGCTCTGTACACCAGCGCACACAAACAGGTGAGACCCATTTCACATGATGTACTCACATAGATTGTTTCTCATCATATCCAGCAATATGAGACTTACCAGAAGTACAACGTACTGCCCTTCCGAGTGCTGATGCTGCAGACGCTCCAACATCAAGGAGATGGACATAGCTGCGGTGTGCTGACTTCCTTGGTTCTTTCAAAGTCAAAGACCAGTAACCATTCCATTTCCTACTCAATTTTCATTTCTTGCAATCACTAATTAAATAATAATATTAACATTGCCAATTTTCATTATCATTACTATCTTTCAGATTTATTTATTTTTAATGCTATGTATAGGAGTGTCTTGCCTGCATATATGTATGAGCCCTACATGAATGCAGGGCCCTTGGAGGCCAGAAGAGGTCATCAGATCCCCTGGTACTGGAATTAGACATAGCTTTGGAGCCACCATGTGGGTGCTAGCAATAAAATTCAGACCTCCTACAAGAGAAGCAAGTGTCATTTCTCCATGCCCTCAACTGTATTTTCTAATCTACTTTAATTTTTCCATTACCTCCTGCTCTGCCCACAATTTCATTTCCGGCCAGCTACCTGCTCTATCTCATTTTTTTTTTATTGACATTACAGTCCAGTTAAATTGAAGGGGCAATAAGGCTAACAGCACTTAATCAGAGTCAGGAGAATCTCCCTTGACCGCTACATTGTCTTGCAAAATTAGTCACACTATTAAAATAAATCTGAGTGTCTGTTTTCTCAGAAACAAATGAGCAAAAAACAATATGCCTCAGAAGATTGCTTCAAAGGCAGAGTAAAATGAAAAGAATGTGGGAATAACTATGAACTCCAGGATCTGTATTTAGGACAGTAATCAAGTTTTTAAAATGTTTCTTTGGGCACAAAACAAGCAGGATTTCTGCATGAAAACTGAAGTGGATAGCACTGTAGATTCAAGCCACAGCCAGTACAAGCATTGTCTGGATCTTCCTCTTCTCTGTGGACAATTCTCTTTTTTAAAAATAAAAGGGTTTTTAATAAATATGCACAATTCCAATTAAAGTTAATTTTTTTGTGTTAAGATGCTCAAAGTCTGAAAATTTTACATACAGTACTTTATACTTGTCTAACCATGCTTGTTTTCAACCACTGTCATTAAAATACATTTTTTCATATTGAATTTTTTTTTAAACAAACTGTTGTTTTGTACACATGTTTATCTGGCCACTAGCAATGCCGATTATGGATTTCAGGTGCTGCACCTACTGTGCATGGGAAGTGGGCGGAAACAGCACTCCAAGTTGTAATTCTGAGCACCTGACATCAACCCAGGTGCTGCCTTTACTGTTTTGTTTCGGGGCTTTCTCCCACAAGAAGAATCTCAGACCGCAGGCATCCCCGTAGACAGTCCTGTTTTATAGGTGAGCTGGCCTTTCATTGGGCATTAATGGAAGTCATGACTAACCTTGACTAATGCATTTGCCTTTTTTCTTTCAAAAAGTTATCTTATACTTCCTTGATGCTAAAATCATACAAAATACTTTTTGCTGGCTTGCTTTCTCTGCACTCAGCTTAACAGATGGCATGCAGTGAAGAGAGAGTCTCTGAGGCTTTACCTAAAAGTGAACTTAAAACGTGTCCAGGCAAATCAGGGTGAGTCCTTTTCCTTTTGATCTGTTTTCAGCACCGAGTCTTCTCCCAAAATTTTACATAGTTCATTGAGTCTCTGCTGCATTTTGGGAATTCCAGCTAGCTGAGACTCTAACTTCTGCTTCTCTTCACTTAAGGTTAAACGGATAGCGGTGTCCAGCTGCTCAAAGCGCCAACCTCCTTCGCCATCAAATTGTAATAAATGAGTGTGGTACTTCCTGCACAATTAAAATGAAATGTTAGTAGCCATAATTTTGAAAAGCCATTTTAGCTATAGAATTTTCTAACTCATGTTCAAAGACAAGTTTTAGTAGAGGTGGATATTCTACATTTGAATTTTAATGTTGCCTGTGGTGGTATTGTGTTCCCCAAAATATTGTGTACTCTAATAAATTTATCTGGGGTCAGAGAACAGACAGCCACTAAATACAAAGGCTAGAAAATGGTGGCACTCACACCTTTAATCCTAGCATTCCAGAGATAGAAATCCCTCTGGATCTCTGTGAGTTCAAGGCCACATTGGAAATAGCCAAGCATGGTGACACACGCCTTTAATCCCAGAAAGCCAGCCTTTAATCCCAGAGAGTGGTGGTAGAAAGCAGAAAGATATATAAGGTGTGAGGACCAGAAACTAGAGGCATTTGGCTGGTTAAGCATGTGGCTGGTTAAGCTTCAGGCTTTCCAGCAGCAGTTCAGCTGAGACCCATTCTGGATGAGGACTCAGAGGCCTCCAGTCTGAGGAGACAAGACCAGCTGAGGATCCCGCGAGGTGAGATAGCTGTGGCTTGTTGTCTCTCTGATCTACCAGCATGGACCCCAATAACTGGCCTCGGGTTTGATTTTATTAATAAGAACTTTTAAGAATCCTGCAACATCTGGCGCCCAACGTTCGTGTTACGAATTCATGAAAAAGCTGTTTGCCTGTGGCCTTGTGAGCCCCAGCTCAGGCCCAAGCTACACTCAGCCGGTGGTGGTGGCACATGCTGGTAGGATTTGCTGAAGGAGACAGAGGCAGTAGGATCCCGAGTTTGAGGCCGGCCTAGGAGGCTTGGGAGAAGCTTTAGCCCGGACTGAACCACAAACAGTGATGGGACCATGGAAGCAGTGGCTACTCTTCCATATTGCCAGCTCCTTCTCATCATGTTGGTGACTGCGGTGATGCTGCTACCTGGAACAAAGGGTTTACTGCTGCTGGTTCAGAGAAGAATTGCTAGGACCATCGTGTTACAAGAAAGCATCGGCAAAGGTCAGTTTGGAAAAGTTTGGCAAGACAAATGGTGGGGAAAAATTGCTGTGAAGATTTTCTGTTCTAGGGAAGAATGTTCATGGTTCCGAGAGACAGACATTTATCAGACTATGATTGCCCCAAACCACAAAGAAGGCAAAAAAAAAAAAAAAAAAAAAAAAAAAAAAAAAAAAAAAAAAAGAAGAAGAAGAAAAAAAAAGAAAGAAAGTCTGCAGGAAACCATGACCATGCCTAACAGTGACTTTGAAATCTTCAAAAAGATGACAGGATCCTACAATGATGATTCCACATGGACTATGATAAAGCCATTAAGCTGATTAACAACATGGAAAAATCGACTTTGGACTACAAACTGGTCAGAACAATTTCGAGAGGACTAGTTGAGATGATCCAGCCTGACAGACTACTCAAACAAGGACTTGAAACAAGCCCTGAACTTTCCTATTATGCAGAGACTGGACAAATGAAAAAGGACTTGATGATTAACCCCAAAATTTTCTTTTCAAGATTCCCTAAAGATATCTTCACCCCTAGAAAGCAAAAAGAAAAAGAGAATATAGATATGAGATAGATCATCGAATCTACTCTGAGAAAAAAGATAAAGAAATAATAGGATAAATAGGTAGATCATTGAATCTACACTGAAGAAAAAGGGGAAGATATAAAAATGACAAAAGGTAGACTACTGAATGTATTATGAAAAGAACAAAGAGAGAATATGGATATAATAAGATAAAAAGGGAGATTATGGAATCTACTTTTAAAAAGGAACTACTTGTTTTTTTTTTTTTTGTTTTTTTTTTTTTTTTTTTTTTTGGTTTTTCGAGACAGGGTTTCTCTGTGTAGCTTTGCGCCTTTCCTGGGACTCACTTGGTAGCCCAGGCTGGCCTCGAACTCACAGAGATCCGCCTGCCTCTGCCTCCCGAGTGCTGGGATTAAAGGCGTGCGCCACCACCGCCCGGCTGGAACTACTTGTTTTAAATAAGATAAGTAATGAAAATTTTTTGGTCTGAGTTTATCAGATGTTACTGGATAAACATTGTTAATATATATAATGGAGTTTTTATCTGAATCTGTCAAATGTTAATGGACTAGATATCATTAATGTAATTTTTGGCTGTATATATTGTATATACTTATGGATAGTTTTTCTTGTATTAGTTATAAGTTTTTTTAATTTTAGACAAAAAGAGAGGAAATGTGGTGGTATTGTGTTCCCCAAAATATTGTGTACTCTAATAAATTTATCTGGGGTCAGAGAACAGACAGCCACTAAATACAAAGGCTAGAAAATGGTGGCACTCACACCTTTAATCCTAGCATTCCAGAGATAGAAATCCCTCTGGATCTCTGTGAGTTGAAGGCCACATTGGAAACAGCCAAGCATGGTGACACACGCCTTTAATCCCAGAAAGCCAGCCTTTAATCCCAGAGAGTGGTGGTAGAAAGCAGGAAGATATATATATATATAAGGTGTGAGGACCAGAAACTAGAGGCATTTGGCTGGTTAAGCATGTGGCTGGTTAAGCTTCAGGCTTTCCAGCAGCAGTTCAGCTGAGACCCATTCCGGATGAGGACTCAGAGGCCTCCAGTCTGAGGAGACAAGACCAGCTGAGGATCCCGCGAGGTGAGATAGCTGTGGCTTGTTCTGTCTCTCTGATCTACCAGCATGGACCCCAATAACTGGCCTCGGGTTTGATTTTATTAATAAGAACTTTTAAGATTTCTGCTACAGTTGCCTCAGAAAACACTGTAATTTTTAAAGTCCAGAGTCTTTAGTTTCTAAGAAATTCTTCTTGATGTTACTGAATTTATTTCATAATTCAAGTACATATAATTTATAAAAGGAGACTATTATTGTATTAATTTACCCCCCATAACCCAGTATGTCTTCTGAATCAATAACAGAGCCTTCTTAGAATGGAAGTAAGGACAAAAACTGAGGGAAGACCATACAATTTAAATGATCATATAAAGAAAAACTAAAGAAAACAAAGGAAACACAAAAGCAATGTCTTTGTATGTAATACTATCCTCTGGGATGGATTCCATGTAAACACAGCTTTCTCGGTAATAATAATTTAGAATCACTTTTACATGCCTGCCCCCCAGGAATCTTTTAAAGACATTCTGTTGTTGCCACACAGACTCCTTCTTCTTCCATGGCTCAGCTACATAGGAATTGCAGACAGGTAGAGAGATTTGTATTGAAAGATGGGAGGCAATCCATCTCCTAAGAGAAGGCAACCCCCCTAGCAGAGGACTTGTCGGGTGGGTGAAGTGAGTGCGGCTGGCAGAGCTGTTCCCATGGTGAGTCACCTGTACCTGGTGACTTCGCATAACTGGCTCACAAGTCTTTAGTTTTTCTGTCTTCCTTCAGTTTTTCATCTTATATTTATTTCACCAAATTATTATTTATTATAACTAGCCATCCTTTTCAATCAGCTTCTATCTTACATGTGGATGTTAGCTGTTTAGCTTTCAATAAACAAGCTACAATCCTTATAACCGTAGAGGTTAGGTATGGGGTAAGGGATTCGTAGGGAGGGAAGGAACTCCCAAGGAAGGGGAAATAGAATAGAAAGTTATGGATGGATGGATGGATGGATGGATGGATGGATGGATGGATGGATGGATGGATGGATGGATAAATGGATGGATAAATGGATGGATGGATGGATGGATGGATGGATGGATGGATGGATGAATGGGCTGAATGAGAGGATTAAATGGGGGAAGGGAAGGAAGGGGTGAAGTTGGGAATATGGGAGGAATAGGTAAAACTAGGGCACTTTGAGGAGTATGGAAAGTTATTACAGTATGTGAAAGCCATCTAAACAGAAACACCAAGTAATGGGAGAGACAAAGCCCCAACATCAACATCACTTGCCACCAAATGAAACCTCCAGTCCCAGGAACGGAATACATCCAATTGAATTGTTGGCCAAAGAGGCCCCATGGAAACCCATATCCACTTAGGCCATGTTGTTTGGTTGCTATCCACAGATTGATGGTAAGACCCCATTGCTGAAGACAACACTTACATTTGCACAGGGAAGTCAGGCTGGTCTCCACCTGGATCCTTAACTTCTACTGACTAGTGTTCATGGTACTGGAAGGTATTCTGCACACTTGCAGAGGAGAAATTAATACCAATCCAGCTGTAAACCCTGTGATCTACAATGGTGACCTGCCTGCATGTTATGCCTGAGCAATAATGGCATGAATATTGTGGGAGTAACCAAACACTATCTGATTGGATTTAAGGCCCTCTCCATTATTTGGAACCCTTCCCAACAGATGGCCAGGAACCTAAGACTAGATAGGTCATGATCTAGGGGAAAACCAAATGCTACAGATCTGTTATAGAAACTAACAATAAAATCGCTTCTAATGACATTCAGCTATATTCATAGATCAATGACTCACTCACCATCACCACAGAAGCTTCCTCCTGCAGTAGCTGGGAACAGATACAGAGACTCACAGCTGGACAATGTGTGGAGAGTAAGAGACCTTGGAACACTCAATCCTATATGAGATGTCTCCATCAAATCCCGCCCCCCCCCCACCCCAGGTCTCAGGGAACTCTGTAGAAAAGGAGACTGAAAGATTTTAAAAGCCAGAGAGGAGAGAGAACTCTGAGGAGTTGAGGCCTTGTAGATACAACAGGACTGATGCACGTACGAACTTAGAGACTGCCAGCATGTATAGGGCCTGCTAAGGAGGCCTAAGCCAGATGGGGTTCCCATGCTGAGAGAAGTGGACACAAGCCCCCACCTCTATCCCAGAAGCTATTTCCAATAGATAACCACTCACAAAGGAAAAAAAAAAAAACTTTTCTCCAATGGAGTCTCACTGGGGCTACAAACCCCACTTTAGGGCAGGCCCCATGTCCAGCAGTAGATGGCCAACACAGACCAAACCCAGTGATATTCCTGGAGGGGGTTTGTCTAATAATGCTTTCTGTGGTATTTTTGTAAACCTTACAGGTCTTTTGCTGGCTGATATATTGTTGTTTCCTATTTTGCAATTTTATGGGATTTCTGAATGAACCAACAAAGTTATCCTTTAAGAAAAACAGACAGAACATCCATCCCAGAGTAGGATCCTAGAGGCACCTACCACAGAGAAGGTCTGTGCGTTATGGACAGTAAGGAAATCCCAGCCCCTACAGCAGCCTGAAATATCTTTCCTTCAACATCAATGCTCACAGCACTGGTACATTCATCCAGCAATGCATACTTTGGTCTGAAAGAAAAAAAAAAAAACCAAATAGGTGAGTGAGTTTGCTCTGGAACTGTGTCGTTCTTTGGGCAGCAGTTGTATCCTGACAACCTCAGAGGTGATCAGGAGAATGTGACATCATTGGTCATGGTGGTAAGTGACAAAGCAAAAAGCAGCTGTTTTTTTATTATTTTATTTTTCTGCTTGGTCAGCAACCCAGCCTAGCTTAGTTAATGAGACTAAAGTCAACATGAACACTCTCATTTGATGTTTTCATTTTAGTTTTGAAAAGTAGTTTCGACATTTTCCCGGACAGTTTTTTACCATGAAATTACTTTTATATATCTATTTTTAATTTTTATTTTTTGAGATTATAATTACATCATTTCTCCCTTCCTTTTTTCCTTTCAAGTCCTCCCATATAACCCATCCTGTTCTCTTTCGAATTCCTGGCCTCTAACATCAACTCAGTAGAAACTTCTCATTTTACATAAATAATCACTTAGTATTGTAAGTTGTTTTCTAACACGTGTTTGCCGATTAATAGGACCCTGTTACCTGTTCTGGAGATGGTGGTGAAGGCTGATAGATAGAGGAGCAAAAGGCGTTTCTAACACCCTATAAGATTGTGAAACCATTTAGTAATAACTGCCCCTTCCCCATGACAACAGTGGAGTTGTTTATTATATATCAAATATTGTTGGTCTCTGTGTCAACTATTGTGATTTTTATCTAGTAGAAAAAGTGAAGAAAAGTATACGAGAGAAAAATTTAGGTAACATTTTCTTTTTGTATGACGCTCTTCTGGGCACTCTGTGTATTGTATTTTGTCTTGCTTTTTAGAGTGCTTTGAACTAGAGAAGATATGCTATTTTGAAATAGAAAAAGTATATTTTATATTCTGTTGTTATAGCAACTTCTAGTCTAAGGAATGTAAGATGAATCATACACTTGTTTTCTTGGCAGGGTTAGACTGTGTGTGTGTGTGTGTGTGTGTGTGTGTGTGTGTGTGTGTGTGTTTAAATATACCAAACCACACAGCTGGGACTGAGCACTTACAGAACTAATACTCACAGTGTTAAATGATATCATCTCTTAGATTTTTGTTTCTTTTTTGCCCCCTTGCTGTATCGCTAATAGTGTAGGATATGTGAAGGAACAAAGCTATTCCCCTTAAGGCAGGATTTTCCTGGTCATTCTTTAAATATTAAAATTATAAGACTCTCATAAAGTATATTCTATTGTAATGCTTAGTATAATTTCTGGCCAGAGTTCTCTGTTGTCGCCGACTCAGATCTTTCCTATCAAAGCTCAGTATGTATTGTAATCTCCTTGTCATAACCTTATTGTTGACCCTGTGAGGATGGGAAGAAACAAATCCTCAACATCACACTTTTCCTTCACTGTATTTAATTTTCTAATTTATCTGATAATTTTGCAAAAGTGCTGCCTTTTAACCATGTGCTTGTCTCCCTTCATCTCACAGATTTGACCTGAACGTCACTCATTATTACGTTATACCTACTACATTTCACAATCACAAATACCAATTATTCCAAATTAGAGGTACTTGAAATGTCGGGTTATCTTATTAACACAGAGAAATGGAAAACTGGTCACATTTGTAATCTACCGCATCACCCTTCACAGGCTGTGTTGCTGATCATATTACTGAGTATTTATGGATGAAACCCAAGCCAATTCACAGAGATGGACTAACAGCTGGTCATAAATGTCAAGCTGCAGTTTGCCCTTGAATCTCACTGGAGAGAGCAGCATTTCAAAACACAACATGAAAAGTCCAGAGGTGGTAAAATTCAGTTCTTTTTTTTTTTAAAAAAGTACTCTCTATTCTCATACTAACAATGTAAAATTAAGTAATACATATATTAAGACAACTATTTTTTTCTCACTAAAAATCACAGCTATACATAAAACTGCATAGTGTATGATTTCATTTAGGTGAGATTATAAAGCAGATAAACCAGAACAGATATGGACATATGTATAATATGAAATATAAAAGGGGATTAAAAGTCATTTCCAGGTTATTAAAAGCATTCTCTATCTTAGTTGAGATGTTGGTTATATAATGTACCTACATTTATAAAAATTATTGAATTATATACTTACAACATATACTTAGTACATACATATTATAACAATGATAATGAACTCAGGCTAACTATTATATAATAGCAAAGAGAGGCATATGATAGCATATGAAACTAAAGGAGGGATATAAATTGGAAATTATGAAACACATGAAGACAATTAAGATTATCATCAACTTGTGTGTACTAAGACCAGGAAGAAATTTATTCAAAATGTTAACAATGTTTTTGACAGCTAATGAGATAGGAAATTTCTAATTCTTTCTATTCATCTGTGTTTTCTAAATAAACATATAATTATGATATATTCTTCTAATGATAAATAATATGTGCTATCATCTTACTAAAACTAAAACTAAACTATTTGGAGAGTCTAATACCAGAAAAAGTAAGCAAACCTAAAAGTATAAATTTTACACATCTTTAGTAAGATATAATTTTTAAAAATGTCATTCAGTTCCTCTACCTTTGTTTTATTAGATTTATTTACTTACAGTTATTTACTTGTATGTGTGTGAGTGTGTGTATCATGTGATGTGTGGAAGACAGAGGACAATGTGCAGTAGGTGTTGGGCTTCTCATTTCACCATGTGGGTCTAAGGCAGTGGTTCTCAACCTGTGGGCTATGACCCCTTTGGGGGTAGCATATCAAATATCTTTCATATCAGATATTTGTGTTACAATTCATAACAGTAGCAAAATTACAATTATGAAGTGGAAAAAAATAATTTTATGGTGGTGGTGGTGGGGGTCCCACAACATGAGGAACTGTATGAAAGGGTCATAGCATTAGGAAGGTTGAGAACCATTGGTCTAAGAGATCCAAGTCAGGCTGTCATTGGTGGAAGGCACCTTTAGCCACTGAGCCATCTCGCCAATCTCCCAGTCAGATATTATTTAACCTAAGATGGGACTACTCAATTCTGCTGAATACTTTGTCAGTAATGGATCATAGTTCCCTGAACACAGCACACTTACTTATGATAAAACATCCGTGCCATACCCATTCTCTGCTTTTCCCCTCCTGATAGGACATCTTTCCAGTCCATAACAGCATCCCATCCTGAAAACAAACAAACATAAACAAATAAACAAAATGCATACATACATATAGTTTATGGATACTTTGTTCATTTGTTACTACTTCTAGTTTGGACAAGCGATTCCTGGCCTGTTCTGATTGAAAACAGGAAGAGCTTTGTGTTTTGGAGATCATATGGATGGATTCCAGAGCCATATGCATGAGTATTTTATTTTAAATATGATATTCTTTAAAGAGTAATAATTATTTCCATTGATAGACATCTTGAAAGAGTTGTAAATACTGGCACTCAGTAACATCCATTTGTTTCTCAGTCTGTTCAAAGGGTTGATGTACATATGCTGATTTTTGAGGGTAGTGGGAGAAGAGATTTAACAATTTGCATAGGACAAACAATTTGCATAGGACATTCATCAAGGCCTAAAACAGTGTGGGAGGAGCTAAGTTAAACAGTTCCCACATGCCTGGTATTTTATGCAAGTCTTTTCACTCTTCTGCAGCTTACAAGATAGCTGGTTTTATTTGCATTTTACAAGTGGGGCATGCAGAATTCATGGAGCAATAGACACTTCTGAGTTTAGAGTTATCTAGCAGATTAGAGCTAGGGTTTATATTTAGGTTTATTTAATGTTTTCACAGTTGGTGCAGCCTATCTGTTAAAACTTCTTAATTACTGATTGTTTGACATTCATTTACAATGTGAGCTTCTAATTTTAAAATTAAGGGATATATATGACAACTATTTTTTATATTTAATGAAAATAATATCAGAAAAATTTAAATGAAAGCCCAAATTTCAGAATGGCATATATTATGGCTACCCTTCTGAAAATGTGCACACACATGTCAGACACACATCTGGGAGTGGGATTATGAGAGTTTTGTTTTTGAAGTCAACACATTTGTAATATTTGATTATTTGTATGACTATTTTATTTATGACATAATTAATTAGAAAATATTACTTAAGAACAAAACCAAGGTCTACTTTTTTCAGACTCCAATTTTCAGAGAAGAAAATGACTGTCCAAACTTGACAATACTGAAGGCAACATTTCCACATCTTCAGTGTTTGTGGTTTAATTATCCCCTTGGAGAAGGGCCACACTCTATGCATCCACCATTCTCTCTCAGCTGCCTTTCATAATTAATAAAATTTCTAAGTAGAGTTGGTTATTGGTTACAGGAAGAAGTAGAGTCTTTGTTCTAACTCTGGGTGCCTGAAGAAAGAAATTAGCAGATCAATTATTTAATTCTTTTGCTAATCAAAAGGCAGAATATGGGATTTATCTTTTTTTTTTGTCTTTTTTTTTTTTTTTTTTTTTGCTTTTTCAAGGCAGGGTTTTTCCGTGTAGTTTTAGTTCCTGTCCTGGAGCTCTCTCTGTAGACCAGGATGGCCTCAAACTCACAGAGATCCGCCTGCCTCTGCCTCCCGAGTGCTGGGATTAAAGGCATGCGCTGCCACTGCCCGGCATGGATTTATCTTTTAGCATGCAAAAGGTAAGAGTCTTGGACAGAATAATGTATGTTAATTGACAAATTAGAATTCATCTTTATTTTTTAAACATTTTCCTCTTTTAGAAATTACTGTAAAGTGTACTACAAGTTTTAGAAAGTGTAAAATTAAAGCAGGCACAGTGAAACTTGCCTGTAATCCTGGGTCAGCAGCAAGGGCAGGAGTGTCAGCAGTTGGGGCCAGCCTGTGCTACACCCTGATACTCTGTCTCAGAAAAAAAAAGCCTGAAGTTATAAATGAGAAATTAAACAGAGTACAGAGATAATAATTAGAGAGAACAAGGATGGAAAGACGGTTTTAAGGATATATCTTCAGTTATTTTAAAAATTTTAATCATGTGAAAGTGTTCTCTCCTCCAAAACTTAAAAAGGAAAAACAATAGAAGTGACATATAAAACAGTGCAGGGCGGGGAATAATCTAGAAGGAGTTAGGGGAGGTGGAGAAATGAGAGAGAAGAAAACATAATACTGGGACCAGAGAGATGGTCCTGGGGTTCACTGCTCTTGTGGAGGACCCGAGTTTGATTCCCAGCACCCATGGCAAGTGGCTCACAACCACTTATAACTTCAGCTAAGGGGTTGGGGATTTAGCTCAGTGGTAGAGCGCTTGCCTAGCAAGCACAAGGCCCTGGGTTCAGTCCTCAGCTCTGGTCTGAGGGAAAAAAAAAGTCAAACTATAACTTCAGCTCCAAGGGATCCAACACTCTCTTCTGGCTCCCTAGGCACCTGTACTCAACTAGCCTTACCTCACAAAGTATATACACAAAAGTAGAAAGGAATCTGTAAACAATAATCAATAGAGTAGCATCTAGAGTGTAACATTATTTCCCACTGACAACAATCAGTCAGCATCTTCAGAGGGATCACTCTTTCATTTCCTTGAGTAAATGCCTAGAAATTATTTAAAAATAGATCCTTATAAGATTATATTACAAGACCCCTCAAAATGCCAGCTTGATCCTGGGGAAAACTGTTGAAATCATAATTTTATGTGTCCAAACTTGATAGCACTTATGAAATGAAAGTGAGGACTTGAGGAACAGATTTAGATGGCAGCGCTATAAAGGATTCTCTGGTGAGAATGATTTGTTCCCTGAACTGAGAAACAATGTTTTCAGTCGAGGGAGAGTTAATTTTTACATATTTTAATAAATTGTACCCTTTGTTCTACTGAACCCAGAGGGCTCCATCAGCATCCTTGGCAACAGCCATGATGCCTGATGCTCATTCACTGAGACTAAGACAGCTAAGAAGAACATCATTCCCCTGCTTCTTGAAGATGTATAAGCTTTGCATTTATGTCTGTTTGTTTTCATTCTACTCTTTTCTATTTTGAAACCTACTTATGGGAATGAAATGTAGGATGTACCTCCATTCTTTGCTAAGCCAAGAATTAGCTAATCTAAATAATTCCAATGGGGAGTTATATACTAGTAAGTAGAAGTATTTTCCTGCATTGCTTGGTGGTTCTCAACCTGTGGGTCATGACCCATTGGAGGTTGCATAGTAGATATCCTGCATATCAGATATTTACATTACAATTCATATCAGTAGCAAAATTACAGTTATGAAGTAGCAATGAGAATAATGTTATGGTTGGGATGGGTCACCACAACATGTGGAACTGCATCAAAGGGTCTCAGCATTAGGAAGGCTGAGAACCACTGCCTTAGATGCCTTATGTTTAGAGATTAAGTAAAACTAGTTTCTTAGGAAAGATATATTTATGTGAGATGACATAACAGTTCTTATGTCTAAAAAGCTAAGAGACATACTGTGTGCTGTATGCTATATGACAACAGAACACAGGTCATGCCTAGTGTTGAACATGGTCATTCAAAGTTAAATATGTGTTTGAATTCTGTTCTACCATCTGTTATAGGAATTACTGTAAAGTAACCGCCCCGAATTTAATCTGTACAATGGAGATAGCAATGCATCATCAATGGACTTCCATGAACATTGAAAGAAACAATAGGTACTTGTTTGAACATGGTATATTCTGGGCAGCAAATACTCAACAAACCATAACTGTTGCTATTATATCACTAAAGTCCAGGTACTCCTTTCTTTTATTTATGGGAAAAAGAACAAACAAAATTTGGTATGTATCCAAGGAAAAGGGGTATAAACCTCTAGGCTTGAAACTTAAAAATAGTTCTAGAACATCCTGACTTCTAAAGAATACTAGAATTTTTGTGTTTATTTTCAATTTCTATTTAATCATGGAATTCCAAACTTCATTAGTTTGCCCATAATATGTAGAATCTATACTGTTAAAATATTTTGAAATTGGGACAGGATTGACCATCTGATGCTAAATGAAAAATCTACTTTCCTCAGAGGGCAGACATCATAAATAGAAACACAGTCATAGCTTTTTTGCCTGCTTTATTTACTTATTGGAGGGATTAGCTCACTATTCATGTTTACTTGTTACACATCTGCCACCACAGTAATACAGCACAGAGAGTTTCATTTAATATTCACAGAAGCCTTGAAAAAAAAAGAAAAAAAATGATTCATCATTTTACCATTGAAGACACAGAGAGCTATGCTAACTAGGATTTGTCACTCTGAATAAAAGTCCATATTCTCAGGTATTGTCATATACGGCTCCCCCCCCCCAATAATGTAATTAGGCTGGGGAAGAAAAGCATAAAATCTATGCATGTACAACTCAACCTAGACTTCTGGCTTGCTTTTTAAGTAATTTTCTGGGCTACTAAATCATATGACTTACCAAATATTTGAGAGAATAACTTTTAGGAAATAGTTGGATTAAAAGCTCATATGTATATATATTCCCACTCTTTCATATATGTCTTATTCTAAAGAAACCCACAATGAAGAAGTTTTACTCGCTATTTAATCATATATATATACATACATACATATATATATATATATATATATATATATATATATATGAAAGATTGTGGGACTGATGACAAACACGTTATGTGAGATCCACTTTCCAAAATTATATTTAATGTAAACTGAGAGAGCTTGGCAAACAAATAGTTCATCGTAGACTTTACATACATCTAGAACAATGGAGCTATAAGGAATAGTTAATACATGCAAATATCAAGGTCTTTAAACACTAAAGGGGATGTGAAGGTGACTGGTAAAAGTGCAGTGTGCCATATTAGTCACAAGACCGGCAAAGCCAGGGTATCTATAAAGGAAAAAGAAGAAATTCTCCTTATGTACCTATGGTCTAATAATATCATATATTCAGAAATCACAGACTTCGTACACGCCTGGGACCGTCATCGCTGTTGTCACCTTGACTAGAGTTGGAGTCGCCCATTATGTAGCACACCCATGTGTCTCAGTGAGCGTGCTTCCAGAGAGGCTTGGCATACAAAGAAGATACGGTGTGCAAAGCTCAGGAAGGACAAGAGGGAGAGAAGGAGAAAGCCCGGAGCTTTCCCAGGAGAGCACTGTGCTACAGCACACCCTTTACACCATCACAAAGTGACACCTTCAGCAGAAGGAGAAGCCCAGCCCCTGGGCTGTTTCTGATGGGTATTTGGTACCTAGTATAAAACCCAAGCTTATTTATTTAATTAATTGATTTCTTTTTTGAGACAAAGTTTTGATGTATCCCAGGCTCGTCTCACATTTGCTGCATAGGGGAGGGTGACTTTGAGTTCTTGATCTTCCTGCCTCCATGACCCAAGTGTTGAGATTACTGGTGCACATCATCACACACAGACCAAACTTTCTCTGTAAATAAAGTTAAACCACACTTAAAAAAAAAACAAACCACATACTCTACCTCCTTCTCTTTGAACTATGTGGTAGAGGTGGACACTGTGCAGAATGCCTTCCAGGTCTTGGTCAGTGTATCCTTTTTCATGCATGTCATCCACTGAGTCAGGATAAATGACTTGATCACGAAGACTTCCAAGAGACATGTATGGCCTGTAAAACATCAAGCACATGTGAGTCCTGGTGCAAAGGTATGCTAGCTTACCCAGGGTGACGACACCCTGCTGGCTGGAACACACCAGACTTTAAACCCTCAATTTATAGGATTATATTATGTTTCTTGGAAAGACTTCAAAATAATACCTGGTTTATGAAAAAGATACTAAGATATCCATACAGAAAAGCTTTTGTAAGAAACCATTTGATATTTTCTGTAACAAAAATAGTTTGTTTCACCATTGTGATGGGTATTCTTGTTTGTTCACTTGACTAAACCTGGAGCTAACTAAAACCCATGTGTCTGGGTATGCTATGGAGGAGTTCGTTTTCTTAATTAAATCATTGGAAGTGGGGAGACCCATTCTCAATCCTTTTCTTTTGATCCCACATTTAACCTGGGCCACCCCTTCTGGTGACAGCCTATAGATAGGGCATTGGAGAAGGAAGCTTTTTCTCTTTGCCTGCTTGTCATCACTTCCGTTGGCAAGTCCACTCCCCCACTGGTATTACAGCCTACATCTTGGGATGCTGGCACATACTGAAGACCAGCTAAACCATCCAGCCCTGGAGACTGAACAACTGGAATCTTGGACTTCCCATTGGTAGACAGCTGTTGTTGGACTGGCTGGATCACAGCCTGTGAGCCACTCTAATAAATCCCCTTTATGTATTTTTTCTTAATTAAGTCAATATTTATCTGTCTGTCTGTCCATCTATCTTCATTCTGTCAGTTCTATTCATTTAGAAAACCCTGACTAGCACAGCCGTATTTAATAAATATTGTTTCTATACATCTAAAATTATTTGCATTAAACAGAAAACTTGGAGTTCTGACAGCAATATAGACAAACAAACTGAAAGACGTAATATTATTAATAATAAAATGTAAATTAATATGCCTGGGTTTTCTTGTTTATCAGATTAGCAAAAAAAAAAAAATCCAACAGCTTGATAATTCAGTCAGCTGATGGGCCCATGGGAAAAACAGATGTTTCCAAAAAATGGTGAAAATCCAACCTCCTTGGAGGAAATCTGGCAAATTGACATGTCATTTGCCTTTTGACCTACTTCTGGGAATTTTCTCGGAGGATATGCTCCTAAAAATGTCAAAAAGGAAAACTTGCCTAAGTTTACCCATGACAGTGCCATTTGTAGTCTCAGAATATCCAAAACCAAGTTAAAGGACCAGATGGAGAGAATCCTTGAATCAACTATCTGCACCTACGATGAGGATTTCTATCTGTACCTACTATGAGGCACTAAAGAGTCCAGGCAGGAACACATGGAGTAATACAGAGTGAGTTCTGTGATCATCATTCACTGAAAAGGAAAAGGTGAAAGTGGACCTAGATCAGGATGTCTCACCACAGCCCTGACTCACTGACTGATGGATGACTTGTCCTTGCCAATGGCATCCTGTTCAGGGAAGGTTAGTGGCATACCTGGTCTCTATCCACTAGATGTCAGCAGCATCTCCTCAAACATGATTTTAAAAGTTGTCTACAAGTCTCCACAAGGGACAAATACCCCTAGGTTACAAAGCTGTCCCCAGCTGAGAAACACTGGTAGACAGTATATTACCTTTTATGAAAAGAAGATGAAGGATGATATAAATACACGCATTTGGTTACACCTACAGAAGGAAACAGAAAAAGCAAGCCAGAACCTCATGAAAAGGTCACCCAAGGTGGTGATATGGATAGAGTAAACATGCTCTCTAAACATTTTTTTCTTTCTTTTTCTTTTCCTTCCTTCCTTCCTTCCTTCCTTCCTTCCTTCCTTCCTTCCTTCCTTCCTTCCTTCCTTCCTTCCTTCTCTCTCTCTCTCTCTCTCTCTCTCTCTCTCTCTCTCTCTCTCTCTCTCTCTCTCTCTCTCCCTCTCCCCCCTCCTGTTTTTTTTTGAGACAGGGTCTTACTATGTAGCTCTGGCTGTCCCAGAAGACTGTCTTTGTCTTTGTAGGCCAGGCTGGCCTTGAACTCACAGAGATCTACCTGCCTCTGCCTCCCAGTGCTGGGGTTAAAGATGTGCACCACATCCTTTCTATACAAGCTTTGACTTTATAGTTATGTTAAAATGTTACTATTTAATGAATAACATCAAAGAATTAACTAAAATTAATTGAAAAGCAAGGAACTGGATGTTGTTTATAACTATCAAATAGATAACATGACCCCAAAAGAGAGGAGGAAAAAGGATAGGAATGGAATTAATTAACGTAAGTAATATTGGCTACATAGTTTCAATTCATTATTAAAATGATTAAAAACAGTTTGCTAACTCCACTCTCCTCTGGACTAGTGGAAGGCCATCCTTTCAAATGAGCAGATCATGTAGGCAATAAAGCAGGTTTCAACAGCAAGAATTTTTACATACTGCATCATCTTCTCGGCCTTCCCCTTCAGCTTTCACACCAAGTGTAAGCTGATTCTATCTTACTCTGCAAGTCTCAAACTATGAGAGAATGACTCTTCATGTATTCAAACCATCAGTATTTCAGTGACTTGTGACGGCAGCAGTGGACACTAACACAGGCAGGGACTCCGCACACCATACACAACTGGAGTGGTTTCGTGGGGGACACCAGGTCATCCGAGCTAAAGGGCCTGTCTTATACAGACAGCAAGCACTAGGTGCTGTGGCGTGGCAGCTAAAAGTGCTGGCTGCTCTTACAGAGGACCCACATTTGGTTCCCAGCACCCACATGGCAGCTCACAACTGTCTGTAAGTTCCAGTGGATCCAATACTTTCTTCTCATTTCCATGGGCACCAGTTATCATGTGGTGCATAGAAATACATGCAGGCAAAACACTTACACACATCTAAAGATATTTAAAAAAATTACACCAGCCCTGTGTGTTTGACTGAAGAGAAAAGCTTTAAATACAAAACATGCTTTACAGACCAAATGTCCACCTATTTTTTTCACAGTATTCACAAAGTATTTCTGTGAGGGACACATAATGCATAATTGTTTTGTAATATATTTAACTATTATTTGAAATAAAAATGTTTGTTTTCAACTACACACACACACACACACACACACACACACACACACACAGATCTTTATAAATACAAAGAACCACTTAAGTATTTTTGTTTAACTTGGCATGTGATTCAAATTTCGTATCAGCCTTTAATGTCTATAATTCAATGGTTTCCAACACATCCACAAGCTCAGGTGACCATCATCCCCAACTTGAGAATACTTTTCTTGGCTCCTACCTCCAGAAGCCCCGTAGCGACCATCACCCCCAACTTGAGAATACTTTTCTTGGCTCCTACCTCCAGAAGCCCCGTAGCCAGGATCAGATGCTATCTGTCTGCTCCTTGTAACCAGCCTGTTTCCTGTCTCCATGGATTTGCCTGTTCTGGGTATGCCAAATACACAGTCTCACACAAGATGTGCTCTTTTGTGATTGACATCTCTTTAATGGCAAAATGTTTTCAGGTTCATGTGTGTTTTAGAATGTGCCATATTCCTTTTTAGAGACGAATGCTATTATGATGTTGTATTGTAGGGGTATGCCACATTCATCCATCCATCTCTTGAAGGATATTTCATTGTTTCCTACTTTGGGGCATTATGCATACTGAGTATAAATAAGTAAATGGAACTGTGGGGGTAAAGAACTTTCTAAGGAACTGCCAGGCCATTTTCCAAAATGGTCGAACCATTTCCAGTCTCATTTCCATACATTTAAGGTTTCTCCTTCAGCCCTCTTCCCTTTTTCTTTCCATTCTACCCCAATTTTCTTCAAGCAGAATACAGTCTGTGTTCATTTACTTACACACAGCACCTTAAGCAATCACAAACGGAATTACCTTAAATTCACATCTACAAATTGTAACGGGAGCACTGTTACACTGTATGAAGTAGGGCCACTGAACGGCTGTCACAAGGTGCTCAGTAACTATTCAGGACCTTAGGAAAGGGAATGTTGACTGACTTTACATTGATACCAGCTCCAACTTAACACATATCAGTAGGTGCAGAGCTCCTTCCAACCCTTAGCATAAAGCACAGATATTGATTCGAAGAGCAGACCTGTCACACGGCTCAGTCAAGACTGCAAGGGCAAAAATACACGTATGCATCCAGGCTATGGGTACCTCTAAAGGCTCTGCCATGCACCCTGACAAAGGGCTAGGATTTGATGACGTCATCATTTCCATCTGCAGTTCAGTGTCCAGGGCTTTATGCTATACAGTGTAGAGTAATGGTTGTGATAACGGGCTTTAGAGAGGTGGTTCTGGGATATACTCCTGATCTCACTACTGTAGTACTGTTACTCAACTCTGAACTTGACCTAATTCGTTCGTGAAGTCACTTATTTTATTCCATTTATCATGAGTGTGGAACGAAACAGCTAAGTGAAGTAATGTGGTAAGATTGTTTACTATAACGTAGGGGCAAAGGAAGGTACTCAGTAAGTGATCATCATTTAAACAAGTTCATTTCTCTTGCGTTCTCTAACTAAGGGAAAACAAAGCTCAGAGGAGTGACTGATGGAGCACTTGGCTGTCATGCAGTGCAGGGTGATCCCCAGCAATGAAAACAAAAATCTTGTAGAAAAGAACAAGTAAAAACAAAATAATTTGCTTTCATCAGATAATTGTCTGCTTTTTTTTATAATAAGTTTTATTATGCTTAATGTGATTGATGGATAACAGGTTTCTGTATAGATATTAAAGATAGATCCTGTGAAGTACTCAAGAAAGTACTTCAAGTTTATCTAGAAGATTTTCTTTGGGCAATATCTAGTTCACTGGTGCAGTTTACAGGGTTTCAAAGGACTCAAAATATTCAGAGTCCTCAGATGCCTTCATTGTTATAAAAGCAGGGGAAACATGGAACTTCATCAAAAGACTTCATACTTATGATTTCTATAGATTTTTCAAAGTTAGCTAATTTTCTCTGGTTTACACATAGAAATTTATCTCAAGAGGATTCTTCACTGATGAAGCAAAATAATTATAGCTTTGTAATGCTTCATTTCCTACTCAGTTTTCAAGATGCTAATAGAAATATCTGAAATATAGAAACCTGAAGGAAAATTTGCTTCTCCTGGGAAAGAATTTTAGCAACAAACTGTAATTGTTTTTCTGTGAAATCATACATCTGTACCTACTTAAAAACCTATTAACTGTCATACTAAAAGTATTTGAGATCAAATCCATCCCCAATAATTATATTTTTATAGTTACTAGTTATTACAAGCATCTTAGATATTTTTAAAATTTCCTTTGTACTTTCATTTTCCTGTGCTAGCACTGAACTATTGGATATTTCTTTTTGATATAACTTATTGTCTACTAGATTCCTCTGGTTTTTGATTATTCTGTATTTGAGACAAAGGAGGAAAGAACAAGAGAGCACAGAAAATCGTAATCTCTATCCTTGTGCTCAGAGTTGAACATTTTAAAACTATATAGTTACCTGGACAACAGTGATAAAAAAATTCAACAACATTTTTATCTCTAAGGCATGGGAGTCTCAAGTTGAAGAGTAATATGTCATTTCTCCAGCTGTGGCCAAACAGTAAGAACGTGGAACAAACCATGAATATTCACTGTCAATCATCGGAAAATGCACAGGTTGAACCAATCATGTTGTCAGGCTTTGTGTGTGTGTGTGTGTGTGTGCACAGAAAGCTCAACATTTGAGTTCTGAATGCATAAAATCATTCCTCACATTCTTATGCTTTTTAGAAAAACAGATACTTAACTCAAAACAGATATTTACATTATGAAAATTGTATCATCCAATTTTTTTTTGCATCTAGTGCTTATAAAGCAAGAAATTAGCCTCAAGAACTCTCTTGAGCCCTCATCACTGCCCCAGCAATTTCCTTAAAAAAGAACTGTTAATTGACGGGCATTTATCCATCACAAAGAGGATTAGGCAATATACCCAGTGCAAGTAACAAAATAGACAGATGGTTCATAGTGTAAGACGTGGGGCAGATGGGCAAATTTGCCAATAGACAGGAAATCTGTCAGCCATTCAGTACCGGGGTAAAGCCCAGTGGGAGAGTGTGTGCTCGGCATGCATGAGGCCATGGACTCGACACACGAACCACCCACCCACTGGAAGGTTTGTTTAATTTAATACAATCCTTTGTGGTTTTGGTTTTTTGAGACCTGTGTAGCCCTGGCTGGCCTAGAACTCACTCTGTAGACCAGGCTGGCCTCAAACTCAGAGATCTGTCTGCCTCTGCCTCCTGAGTGCTGGGATTAAAGGTGCGTGCACCACCATGCCTGGCTTAATACAATCCTTATGAGTGCAATCTTTCTCTCATTTTCCTTATGTTTTATTTCTCAGACTCAGAGTCAAAGATGGACAGGATTTACACATATTTATACTATATATAGTAAGATATTTGTTAGCACTTCTCTCCTGAGATATTGCTTTCAAGGAAGAATAGTGAGAGCAGGAACATTTGAAATACAAATCCATGCTGGATTTTGCCCAACCATAGACTGTTGCTGAGAAGAGAGTGGGATGTACACAAACGATCCTCTGGGGGTTAACTAACGCAGCATAAAGAGATGAAAAGTCACCACCCTGCCACTCTTCCTTCCCTCCAGGTTCTCCCAAATCCCATATTTCAATATCTCATTTGGATGACTGATGGTGCATTTGAAAGTGTTAATTAGCAAGAAAACTAAATTAGATATACGTAAAGCTGGCTTTGGGGGCCGTGACAGCTGCACACAGAAACTCTCCAAGGGATAAGTAAGTGAGTAATAGGCCACAAATTAGTGAAGAAATGAAAGCAGGAGCAGAGGGCCATAAGCCTATCTTTAGAGGCTTGGGAAGAAGAGAAAACACACTAATAATTGGCAAAACAATTCGGGAGATTCATCCAAGTGGAAGGTGCTTCTTAAAAGTCATGAAAGACGGTCCAGCAAGGGGTGACAAGCATCAGGCATCTGCTGGAAAGTGCCAGGGTAGGTTTCCAGGTACTACTGGAGCAAAGCCCCAGCCTCTCTCCATTCACCACACCCCAGAAGGCAAGTGGCTAATGCGCTTTTCAGATGAAACATTCTGTCCTAAAACCAACAGATGCTCCAGTTCTTATATTCTGTCATTGATGAAGACAGGGTGAGGGAAAATAGTTTGGACTCAATTTATGCAGACCAACTCTGTCTTCCTGTACCAAGGCACGGCTTCCCAAAGAATCTGGTTCTTATTATTAGCATTGCTAAAGCATAAGAAGACATCAACTGGGAAAATACTGGGCGATTTCACAATTTCTCAGGAATTCATGTTTCCCAATTTACGAAGTGAGCCAAAGGAGCATTTTTGTTTGGGTCTCTGTGTGTGAAGGTTTGGTCAAAAACCAAGAGTGTGCTTGCTTTTCCCGGGTAGTTTTGTTTTGCTTACTACATAATATAAGAAACCCACTGCCATAAAACCTGCTTCATTTTCACCAGTGAAAGTAGCAACACATTTTGCATTTCATCACTGCATAAAGAGTCCCATCCTCTAAGAAGAAATACTTCGATCACTGTAAAATCTGTTTAATGACTTAGAGAGTTCAAACTTGGGCTTGAGTTCTGCATTGGTTTTTTCTGCCAAACTAGTAGTTAGCTGACATTCCATTGCTAGAGAGTAGCAGAAAAGTTAATCCTAGCAGCCATTTATGGGATGACATAAGTTCATTTACTGACACGTATTTTAAAAAGAAGTCATGTTCTTATCTTCTTTTACCTGATAAAAATCTCCTGTGATCATTACAAAACTTACTTGAAAAAAAAATCACTGGCTTTTAGAATACAAGAAATAAATGCTACAATTAGACTTCCTTAGATTACATTTGTGTGTTAAGCAGAAGTGGGAGGACCATGGCTCTATAAAAATGGTAAGTGTAAATATGATTCCCTGTGCCTCTAGATGCATATAATTAAGGTGAATTAACTTAAAACAATAGTCCTTTAAGAATGAAAATATAGACTACTCCTGCTTATTTTTCTCCTTAAGTAGGTTAGAGTTGACAGTTTTGCTTAGGCAAAAATACATTTCATAAGACAAAATTTCCTAATGATTTCTATTGTAAAACATCGTGGTTAGCTCACTCTGAGGGTAAAGGTTGATTTAGTCACTTTCATAAGCTTGCCCACTGCTTGGAAAACTCTTTTGACTATGTCAAATGTATATTCAAAAGTTGTTTCATTCATACAATATATGAAGCATCTAATGGGTAAAATGTAAACTTTATGTGGTTTCATTTTCATCAAGAATACATTTCTTGATAGACCATTTTTCTCATGGTTCTATACCTTATAGCTTAAGTACAGAATTGAAATAATGCTTCTTGCTATCATTCATTTGTAAAACTTAAACCGAGGCAATAAAACTGAGGTTTCATTTAAAGCTTTCCAAAAGTCAGAAAAGAAGCAGTGTTTATGGTGTCACAGGACGTTTGTGTTGTGTTAAACTCAGGTACCAACAACACTGCTCATATTTAATATTTTCAGCTAACACGTGTCTTCATCTTCCTATACACCAGACAGCAGCCTGCTGCTACCGCCATGAGTCTTTCTTCAGAGAAAATAAATTCACAGAACCTAACTGCTGCTTATGGCCTAAAACTCAGACCAAATGGCAGGATGATAGCACCCTTTACCTACAAAGAAGAGGGAATGAAAGTGTGTGATACTGCCTGGCCTCAATGTGACATGTGCTTGTGCTCCAGGCCCACACTTCCGTCCTAGGTGCTCTGTTACAGGCCTCAGTGAAGTCCTCTGATCCAGAGGGAACACTGTGTCCTGTCTGCTTAACCCAGGTGATACACAGGGTGACCCAGAGCGTATGCATACAATGCAGTATCTATTGAGCCTGGGTGACATTTGAAGAAATCACTGGGCCACAGGAGCTTATCTTTTCTTTACAGCTGATTTTCTCTCACCCACAATAAATACTCCAAAGTCCCAAGTATATAACTTTGAGTTTAGATACTTCTGTGTTGTTATGAGGGAAGATGGCTACAGATTTTGGCAAAAAACAACGAACTTTTCCATGCTTATCTTATTCTCATTCTTAAAACAATTTTGATTAAGGTAGTGGAGATTATTAATTACCTAGCATAATCACAATAAAGATGCTAAAGGGGCTCTTGGGCATGAATGGATAATTTTAGGATGCATGAGTATATGCAGCACGATGGAAAGACCCAAATAAAACCAAAGCACTATATTTTTATCTGTAAGAAGATCATCTGACATCTAATTCTTCTTTGGATCCATTTATTCTTTCCTAAGACATCTGAAATCTTTGACTATTCTTAGCATCTTGTCAAGGATAAAAACTACAAGAAGTGGCACTGATTCAGAGTCTATTATGGTCAGAATGGTAAAAGAGAACTCTGGGGACAAGTGAACTCAGGCCCATTTACTCAATAGCTTCTCTCAATAAAAATATCCTTAAATGAGCACAAACCAAAGAGCCTGTGAAATGAGCGCAATTCAGGAGCAAAAGCAATCGTCTTCATTTGATATGAAAATGTCTTACCTCTGTGGAATGTAGAACATATGTTGGGGAGGTGGTTTATAAAGGACTCCTTCATACACAGGCCATAGCCCACTTAGGATTCTGAAGAGAGAGCTTTTTCCACAACCATTAGGACCAGTTATCAAAAGATGCATCCCTTCTTCTACCTAAAGTCAGAAAAAAATATATAAGCTGCAATATTTAATAATTATTTCATTTGGTAGCATTTAAAGGTGATTTAAAAACATTGAATCACATGATAATCTTGGATGGTAAAAAAATAAAAATATATATCAGGATTAGAGCATCAGTTTGGCTTTGACTAGTCTCTGAAGCTAAAAGTATCATAAAATAATTAATTGCAAATAAAATGGATCTTCTTGGAGAGAACACTGACTCTTCAACACTTTGATTGAGGTATTATCAGATTCATATATATGCAGAGAAATGAACTACACAGGAAAGAAGACAAATCGTAAGGTTTAAATTAAAGACATTAAATTTTGTTTTATTTATATTACTATTTAAATTTATATAAATCCAAATGCAACTGAAAATTGAATATAGAATACAGCAGTTATCCAAGGAGCCAGCTGGGGTCTTAATTTTGTACTTTAGTGTCTGAAATGCTACGAAAGCACATAATCAAAGAGAAAAGATTATTCTAATTCTGCTTCGTTCACAGATGTTAAAACATATGCTTATGAAACCAAACCAGATGAAAGCAAGGCCACTGTGGCATAAGGTAAGCTGCAGGTTGAGCTTAAACACATGTAGGTAAGTCCCCATAGCCAGGACTCCAGTTCTGAAGAGTCAGCCAACTACGGACTGAAAATACTTGAAGGAAAAAAAAAAAGGTTGCATCTGTATTGAATATGTACAGAATCTTTTTCTCTATAAAATTTTACATAAAGGATTTGAATGTTATCAGATTTGGATGTCATGGATATCCCTCAAGGATACATAGGAAGACTGTACACACATAAAATATTCACCCTCTCTATATAAAGGGAGATCATATACATGTATTATCCATTGATAAAACAAGTTACTTATTAGTCACTTATCAGAAGCTCCCCTTTTATCATTTGTCTTAGTTATCAATTAAATTTAAACAGTTAGAGTTCGCAACTTCGCATTCCGTTCAGTAGGGCGGGGAGGTCGCCTTCCTATCACACTTGCAGCGCGTCATGAAGAGCAAGGGGCGAGAACACTGCTTACAGACTTGATTTGTTTCATAACCAGTGATGCAGAAGATGAAGATAAGATGAAAAGGCCAGAGCTAGAACTCTGCAGGATGTCTATGCATTTATATTTTCATTGAATGGATACAAATATCTAACTTTCCATTGTACAGAAGACACAATGCCAAAAATCAAAGGCAAAGGTGAATTGCTAGCATTCCAGAAAGTTCTCAGGAGAACGTGCAAAGAGTGAACTCTGACCTGCTTCTTTTCTTCTTTCACTAGACTCCTTGATGATGGATGATTAATTTGAGATGCATGAACTCTCCAAAAGAGTTTTGGAAGATACATGCCATAGTGAGTGGTATATTCATAAAATGTTTTCAAAGGGTCAGTTTCTATCAGGAGTTCTTAAAAATTTGACACTTTTTTTTCAAAGTTGGAAATTGGAAACTTTTTCATTTTAATATTTCCTTAACTCACACTTTGGATTTTTTCCAGTAAGTGAAAATTTAATTTTGAAGTTCCAACAAAGGATGAAAATAATTTTCCTTTAATAGTATGTATTTCCAATTAATACTGAAAAAGTATAACTTCCTGTTCTAGAGATATTAGAATTGAAATAGAACTTCCAGAGGCAAATATAATAGCAAACAGTATGTCATAATAACATACACCTTCATAGTATCTTAAAAATCTGTAAGAATCTTCCACTACATTATTTTTTATTTTCTACAAGAGATTGGGCTCTGTGTTTTCCTTCGTGGCGTGATGGCTCTACATAGGCATCATTAGAGGACAGCAACATTCAGGCCTTGCCACCTGTTTATTAAAGAATTGGAGCAAGAACCAGTTTGATATTACCTACAGTGACAAAGTAACAACACAAACCCAGAACCATATGAAAATCACAGGTTGGTTTTGTTTCCTTGTTTTCCAGGGTGAGAACCGAACTCAAGGCCTTTGCATGCCAGGAAGCTCTCTATCCACTTAGCTTTATCCCCAGCCAAATTGCTAAAGTATTAATAGATAATAAAATATTCCATATTTGCAATGAGTAGCTAATTGGTACTCATGTCATATCCTAGTAATAAAACCGTTCTATAGGTTTATAATGGAACAATAAATCATGACTAAACAATTTCTCTCCAATTTATTAGCAGGATTTTCCCTATGCTCAATATATTGCATCCACTCTTTTCAACACACAGTAACCTTCATTAATTGCAAATATATGTCTAATAATTAAGACTAAAGATCTATTCCCAAATCTCTAGTATTACGATGTTCATAATTTGATTATGAAGTTTCATTATAGCTCAATGGCCTTCATTATAGTTGGTATGATGTGACTCTGAAATGTCTCCCATAGCACCACGTGTTGATCACCAAGTCTCCAACTTCTGGGACATTTTGGAAGGTGGTGGAAAGCCTCAGACACGGAGGAAGCAGGTCAGTGGGAATGTGTCCTTAGACTGTTCCTTGACCTATCCCTTTGTGCATTCCCTTCCTCTGCTTGCTATCTCGCTTGCAGTGAGGACCCTCCTTTGCTTCACATTCCTGACAGATGTTCAGCTATTTCTCGGGCCCACAGCAGTGAGACAGCTCAACCCCAAGTAAATGCCCTGAAACCGGGAGCCAACTAAATGCTTCCTCATTTTAAGTTGTCAGTGTACTGACCTAAAGACTTAAGTAACCAACACAACATGTTTGCCACTTTATACTTATTTCCAAAGGTATGTTTCAACTTCACAAAGCTTCATTAAAGCCATGGCCGGGGAGCCAGTGGCTCGCGCCTTTAATCCCAGCACTTGGGAGGCAGAGGCAAGAGGATCTCTGAGTTTGAAGCCAGCCTGGTCTACCAAGTGAGTTCCAGGAAAGGCTCCAAAGCTACACAGAGAAACCCTGTCTCACAAAACAAAAACAAAAACAAAACAAAAACCCACCATGGCTGTGGGCTTACAAATTTGTTTTGTACTTCTTAGTTTTGTAATTATATGTAGAATAATAAATTATTTTCAACAGTATTAAAAACTAAAGTTGAATCCATGAATCTTCTGATTATTTAAAGTAGAAATTAAGTTAGAAAACATGTATTAGTAAAACTGAATTTGATAATGACCTTTGGGGAAAGGTAGTATTTTTAGAAAGTCTGTAAAAGTATAATCTTACAGATTTCTTAACAACTTTTATAAAAAGTTAAAATTCATTTCCAGATATTAATTTCTGCTCTTTCCTCTTGTTCCCCAAAGCTACCTTGAATGGCTCTCGGTGGTCTGTAATTTGATGTAATTTCTGGCACTAAAGCAGCAGAAATGAAAGTTCTCTTTTCTCTCTGCTTTCTGGGGAAGGTACTGCCTCGGTAACTGAGCTACTGTGCGTACCTTATCGACCTCCCCTCTTCTACACGCTCCTCTCTGAGTGTTTAACATAAAGTACTGGGTTCTGAGTTGTTTTCTACAGTGGGAGGCCAACAATCAGAAGACTCTTGACTAGGATCTTACTTTGAAGTTCAGTCGAGAAGCCACGACTTCTCCTGCTGGTGTGATGATGGGCACATTCTCACAAATGATTCCATGATCCACGTCAATCACTGTCCCTGGAATCAAGGGGGAGTTGATGTCACAGAGGCTGTCACAAGTTCCTGCTAACTAGCTTGAAGAATAATAGGACAGAATGGGCAAACTCGGTTATAAAGATAATTCACATCTATAAATCATAGGAAAAAATAAATAGGATGAAGTTTAATATCTATCTGTATTTTTAATCTATTTAGAAAACATTCCCAAGAAAATAATTTTATAATCAAATATCAATATCTTTATCCTTGCAGACATCAACTATATCTGATACAACCTAGCCATACAATTTAGAGTTATTCCGTTGCCCTATTTCCTACAAGGAAAAAATACACCGTTCCAAGAAGGGAATTAAGAAGTGATATATTTTAATACATGACAAACATTTAGAAACACAGAATAATGAAAAACAATTTGGCACTAGCACTAATTCTATTCATTTGATGAAATCTGAAGAGCAAACAATTCTTTCGGCCACGTGTGCTGTCTCCAGACACAATGCGAACACCATTTCCTGGCTGTAAGTGCCGTATTTCCTTCTTACTGTGCTATTATCGCTGCCACTCAAACTGCAGTACTAACTATAGACTGCTGTTTAAATAATGTTTCCTACTTAAATCCTAGTTTCTTATAACTGTTAAAAGCTGTCTCCTAGAGAAGAAACCTTCAGATCTTTTCGTAAAATGACGCTGAACTCTAAGGAAAATGTGAAAACGCCCAAAGTTAGTTACCTTTAATCGTTAGGGTGTCACTGAGGGGTAGCTCCATGTCACCTCCGCTCTTGCTATGCTTTTCAGGCTCCGGAGTGACATTTCTCTTATAAATGCCTCTTTTCACTTCGTCAAAGACCCAGAACATGTTGTACACTCTAGCAGTATAGCCTGCTAGTTCAGTGATCTAAAATCAGTATGTAAAGAATGAGTTAATACAGCATGACAGACACCTTTCAACCTTATGTCATATATAAACCTCTTGATTTGTTGCTAAGGATTCTACTTTACTGTATATGACAGGAAAAAATATACATCTGATTACTGAAACAAACAGCAAGAAGAACTCATTAGGTACAATAAAGGAAGACATCGGCGTAGAGCTCATGGGAGTTGTAAAACTAAAATATTGATTGACCTTAGTGTTCAAAATGAAATGGGACGCTTTCATAATATGAATGACTCATAAGGGTCTTTTAGTCACATTTCTGACTTGGCCTGTTTAAATAAAATGACGATCCTTCATATTTGTTTTCATTTGTTTGTTTGGGTTTTTGTTTGTTTGTTCAGGGTTTTTCGTTTGTTTGTTTGGGGTTTTATGTTTGTCTGTTTGGGTTTTGTTTGTTTAGGGTTGTTTGTCTGTTTGGGTTTTTGTCTATTTGGGGTTTTTTGTTTGTTTGGGTTTTTGTTTCTTTTTTTTTGTTTTTTGTTTTTTGTCTGGTTGGTATTTTGTTTGTCTGTTTGGGTTTTTGTTTGTTTAGCATTTTTCGTTTGTTTGTTTAGGGTTTTTGTTTGTTTGTTTGGGTTTTTGTTTGTCTGGGTTTTTTGTCTGTTTGGGTTTTTTGTTTGTTTGGGTCTTTTATTTCTTTGTTTAGGTTTTTTGTTTGTCTGTTTGGGTTTTTTGTTTGTTTGTTTAGGGTTTTTGTTTGTCTGAGTTTTTTGTTTGTTTGTTTGGTTGGTTTTTTGTTTGTTTGTATAGGTTTTTTGTTTGTTTCTTTTGTTTTTGAGTCAGTGTCTCACTGTGCAGCGGCTCTGGCTGGCCACAGACTCACAGAGATCTGCCTGCCCTACCTCCTAAGCACCGGGATTAACATTATGTATTACAATTACCATCCCTTTTCTCTTTCTATTTAAAATAGATCATTCATCTGGATATGTAGCTTAGTGATAGAACACTTGTGTAGCATATAAGAAGTCCCGGGTTCACTCCTCCCCAAATACACATAGATATTCAACAATTCAAAACAGAACAATAAAAACAATATGACATTGACTCTAATTCTGTTTCTTAGCTATATATTAAAAAGGCAAGCAACTCATTCAGCCATATTTCCTGTCTCCAAATATAATCCGAAGCAGTTTTCCTAAACACAAGCAGCATCAATAAGCAGGTGTGTTTATGTGCATGTAGATATGAATATCTTAAATAGGAGAAAAGTACTTTTTTGTCTTATTTATAAATGAGTGTTGCTAAGTCAAATGTTGTCAAAGTTCCTGTTTGAGCAGAGAAATATCTGTGCTAGAGGGCACACATTGTGAAAGTGAGCCCAGTGAGAGGCTTCACAGTAGAAATCCCACAATCCAGCTTCTTGTCAATCTAAGTATGGTTTCAATGCTCAGGGAAAACTGTAAATACATGACTTTTTTCTGGATAAGATTATGAGAGAAGGTGAAATAAATTTCTGCTTTAGCCCACAAAGCTCTGTAGAAAGATACTTTCTCTGGTTCTACCAGCTGTCCATCTGGGTTAAAGCCCTGCTGTTTTTCTATTATGCCAGAGCAGCTTGCTACCAGGGGACTGTGAAAGGTGACTTGTCTTATCCGTATCATTTGTCTCTCAAAAGAACTGGGAAACTGACACCAATAAGTATGCATGTCACAAAAGATGTCTCGTAACCGTCATATGTAGATTAGCACATGAATGCTGGCAGATGGCTGAGACCTTTGTGTATAAAATGTAAGCTATAATGAATAGGTGTTGGTGCCACGGGCCTTCTACTGAAGAAGAGGCTTGTAATTCGATCATTTATTGATGAATGTTAATGTTATAGCTATCTAAAGGATGACTTTGAAAATGGTATCTGGAAGGGAGTCTTGAGCTGTTAAGTAGCGACAAAGAGAGACATGGTTTAACAAAATATGGATTTAAAAGAAACTTGTGTGTCCTAGTTAGGATTTATACTGCCATGATAAAACACCACAACCAACAGCAACCTGAAGAGGAGAGGGTTTATTTTATCTTACAGCTTGTAGGTCACACTCTATCACTGAAGGAAGTCAGGGCAGGGACTCAAGGCAGGAAGCTGGAGGCAGGAACTGAAGCAGAGGCCGTGGGGAGTGCTGCTTACAGGCTTGCTCCCATGGCATGCTCAGCCCACTTTCTTATACAGCTCAGGACCACCTGCTCAGAAGTGTCATGCAGCACCGCTCACCCATAAAAACTTATAAAAACTAAGAGTATGCCAGAAGATAAGTAAGTGCTTTGGGGCACCAGGGAGTTTGTTGTGGAATGTAGAATCCCAAATAAGAAGGAGCCTCTGCTCCCCTGCAGCTGGTGGAGAAGGGATGATGAGTTGTTCACTCACAGTAGCACAATGTGCTTTTAAGAACTGAATATTCTTAGATTCAATACATACAAAGTCAAGATAATGACAAATGAAGGCATGTTTATCATTGGAGATAATCTAGAATGGTTAAATGATGGTCCTTCTGTGACTTAGCATGTTTTTATGTGAGATGGGTAAATTATTTTGTCATATTTATTTATTGCTTTTTTTCCTAACTCAAGACAGAGTTTTGTTGTGTAGCGCTGGCTGTCCTGGAACTCACTCTGCAAACCAGGCTGGCCCTGAACTCCCAAGAGATCTGCCTGCCTCTACCCACCAAGTACTGGGATAAAAGGCATGTGCTACCACTGCCTGTCATCATTTAATTTTAATAGTAAATATCTTATTGCTTAATATTAAAGTGAACTACTTTTAAAAACTATCCCCAAGATTATGCTCCCAGGTTATTAAAATTACTGTTTGAATTTTTAAAAATTGAGTAGTTTCAATAAGTGGTACCAAACTATTGGTTTTAAGGTGGAAAAAAATTCAATTCAATAAATCAGTTCTGTAATAAACTTAGAAACTTTGAAGCTGTATCATGCACTGTACTTTAATTAAATTAGAAGATAAATTTGCAATAGTACTTGAGCAATTCATATTGTTTTATGATCTGCAAGACTAATTAATAGAATGTTAGAAATACCTGAATTGAATAGTCTTTTTAATCTTAACCCAGTGTTAGCTACAGGTTTTTTTTTTTTTTGTTGTTGTTGTTTTACCATTCTTTTAAAAATACTTCTTAGCTACATTCCTAAGTATTAGAATGAATTCTAGGAATGAAAAGATGAGCATGACATTCCCTGTGATCAGAGAGCTCAGGGTCAGGTACAGGGGAGAGAACCATATTGTGGTAAAGTGACAGAGACAGAGAAGCCCACCCAGGAGCTTCAAAGGCTGCTAGAAGAAGTGGAATCATGAGGTTTTATTTATGTATTATTGGTGAGACTTCACCAATGAAGGATGAGCAAAGTTTACAAGAGTAAAGTGGTATTATTAACTAACGCTGTTGAGCACTGAAATGCACTGACATGAGTATCCCACATTATGAACTTTTAACACCCTGTAAAATCCTTGCTGTCATCACCCCAATTTACAATGAAGGAAACAGGGATCCAGACGGACAAGGAGCTTGAGGAGATCGTGTGATGTGTAAATGATGAAGTCTGAACGTAGATTAGGCATGGGCTCTAGAGGCCACACAAGAGCGATTATTTCTTGTTCTCTTCATTTAAAATCATGCTTGTAAACAGAAATAACTGAACACCTCACTTCAGAGTTGCTGCCCTTCATCTCAATTATACTCCTGGCAGTTTTGAATAAAGAGAGAGAAAAAAATGTTTTTAAAATATTATGCATTCTTCATAATTTACACTTTGCTTTATTTTCAGATGTATTCATATTTTAAGCAAATTTGCAAGAAATTCAAATACCTCTTTGTATGAAGACATAATTCTTTCAATGGCATCAGCACCAGAGGCCAATAAATTTCGGGCAGTGGTAAAGGCTTCTGTCCGATCGCTAACCATAGCCTGCTTTGGGCCATCCTCCAGATCTAAGAGGAAAAAAAGCACAGAAATATTGAGGTTTTTTTTTTCTTTTTAAGTAATTGTCTTATTTTATATTAATTAAATTATGGCTAAAATAATAATATTTCACTACTACCAGCAACTTCCCAGAAATATATTAATTATTATATATTATTAAATATAATGAATTTAGGTTTTATTAGAAGTTCTGGCTGAGTGGTGGTGGCACATGCCTTTGATCCCAGCACTGGGGAGGCAGAGCCAGGAGGATCTCTGTGAGTTCGAGGCCAGCCTGGTCTATAGAGCGAGATCCAGGACAGGCACCAAAACCACACAGAGAAACCTTGTCTCGAAAAACCAAAATAAATAAACAAATAAATAAATAAACAAATAAATAAAGTAAATAAAGAAGTTTTGTTCTACATTATTTATTTAGAACAAGAGTTAGCACAACTCAATCTATAGGCATTAGGCTATTCTCTTTTAGCTTCCTTTAGACCATTTCCGTACCCAACTTTCTGCTACCATCACAACTGTGTAACAAACTCTCCTGACAGTCTCAACAGAAGTTCTAAACTGAGGGACCTGGGACAATGGCTCAGTCAAGCGCCTTCTGTGCAAGCATGAGGAGGACCTGAGTTTGGATTCCCTGTACACACACACACTCTATAAAGGAACCTGGGCGTGGCCATCACGTTAGCACTGGAGGAGGAGGAGAGTCTCTGGAGCTCACTGGCCAGCCAGCATAAATCAATGAGCTCTAGGTTTAAAAAAAAAAAGAAGGGGAGGAGGGGTTGCTGTTGAGATGGTTCAGTGGGTAAAGTCACTTGCTGCCAAGCCTAATACTGGAGTTTGATCCCCAGAACCTACATGGTAGGAGAACCATCTCCCAAAAGTTGTTTTCTCACCTCCACATACATGATGTGGTACATATGTGCCTGCATTCAGACACAAACACAGACACATACAGAGTAATATATGTATACATGTATGATAATTTTAAATAATAAAAAAAATTATTTTAAAAATTGAAAGCAAATCAACATTAAAAAATAAAGGTGAAGTTATTTCAAGAGATGCCTGACATTGACTTGTGATCTTCACACACATGCACCCACACACCCCATGCATACATACACCCATGTGCATACATGCACAGGCCCATGCAAACATGTACATACACCACATACCCGTCCCCTTGCACCAACCTACTAACTAGAATACAAATTAAAAATAATTATGGTCTGGTTGCTATAACAGGAGTTTGAACTAGTCTGGCCCTCATAATTTTGGTATTTTCCTCTTTTCTCAAACATTTTCTACCCCATGGTTCAGCTGAATCACTAACATACCCATCTCTGTCAGTCCTTTGGAATGTACACATTTGATTTCTTCTCACTACATAGACCAAACTGACTGAGTCTTGACGTTGTGATCCTCCAGTCTCCGTTCACCTGAGTTCTAGGGTTATGGTTGTGCAGCACGTGCTTGGCTCTAGAAGTTTTGATGATGTATTGAAATGTATAATGGGATGTAGATAACCAACAGAACAATCCTACAGGGTTCTCAACCCGCTACTGACATAGTGAATTGTCTGTGAGCTAAAACCAAGAAAAGGTTTGGATTTTGACCATCTGGCTAACCATCTCAACTAATCACTGGATTTTTATGAATGTGGGTTAAAAGGGGTTTGACCTTTCACTGATCTCCGTTAAGAACAACAAAAACAACAAAAAACTATTTGCACAGATGGACTAGAGGTTGATAAGGAATCATAGCCCTGGTGTTGCTTTGGCAGATGAAGGCCTTCTGGGTTTTCTTTATGCTTTTAGCAACAAAGTAAATATTTTCTCACAGTGTGTAACTTTCAAACTACCTTGTTCTTTGGCAGGTACCATGGAAGCAGCGCCAGTAATGATAACCCTGCATGAACCGTTAAGGGCCTGGCCTCTCTGACAAGGCCAGATTCCTTAATGTCAGAGATATAAATCCATGACCTAAAATGCTCACTTATCTTATTTTTCAGGTCAGCACATTCGTTTCTTATGTGAAGAACAGAATCGCCACTAACATGTTTTCTTGCCTATTTTGTCTTTCTCTTAAAAGAAAGGGGTGCATAGCCTTAAAATAATAAACAGAATAATAATTGAAGACTCCAATGTTTCCACTTCAGTGGTTGGGACATCATGACTGTCAACTTACAGGGCACATCTCAGTGTGGTGGCCGTGGTGCAGGGGGAAAGGCAGGGTACCAGGAGTTACACAGTGTCTCCCATCCCCAGAGCTCCACCTAACTACACATCTGAATGTAGACATGCAAGAGGCTCTGAGGCCCTCTTCTGAAGAGAAAAACAGTACGTTCTAGAAGTGATTTTGTTTTCAGTGTAAATATCCCGTCCTTACTGTGAATGCTCACTTGACAGTGTAAAAGCGTGGCCAAGTAGACCTACAACAGCTGCTGCTTACCTTTTCCTCCCTCCAACAGAAGCTATACAGAGTCTTTCTCCTAAACAGCCTGACTTCTGACTTCCTAGTCACTTTCATACCCTCGCCTCTTTCAGCAACAGTGATGATATCAGCAAATGCCCATTCATTATTTTCTATGAGCAGATGCCATACTAAGTTTTACATTAATCCTTACAACAACACTGCTAACTTTCCCTATTTTGGGTATGAGGAATTTGAACCACAAAACAGTGGAATGACTTTCCCAGAGTCACTTGTAGGCAGGAGAGCTTGCCTTTAAGCTCAAGCACTCTAATCCAGATCCCACAGGCTGGTGACTGTACTAAATGCTGACAAGAACTGGTACCTTGCTGTTTACTACTTAACAAGGACTGTTTCAAAGCACACCAGTACATTATAATTTCACAGCAACTCTGAAAGACAGGTGTTATTATCCATATGGTTAAACTGGGGCCTCTAAATTTAGGTAGTCTTCCCAAGGCTTGGTTAACTGTTACATCCGGCCAAGGATTTCCCTCCTTCTCTTTTTCTATCCCCACCACATATACCCATTCCCCCTATAGATTGCTCATTCTCTTTTCTATTCTGTTTCATACTTTTTAAATTTTTAATCATGCATATGTGTGGGGGCAGGTGGGTATGTGCAAGTGAGGACAGATGCTGCCCACGCAGGCCAGAAAAGGATGAGAGAACCGGAACTAGGGTTACAGGCACCCATGAGGTACTCAACAGGGATGCTGGGAACAGAACTCTAGTTTCCTGTAAGGGCAGCAAGTGCTCTTAACCACTAGCCATGTCTCAAGCCACTGTTTCACTCATTTTCCATCTTCTTATGCCTTAAAACCTATAGCACCGTGCAATTATTTTATCTGTAATGTGAGAGACAATTAAGTGATTAGAATATATATATATATATATATATATATATATATATATATATATATATATATATATATATATATATCTTTCTACATAGCCTTAGTAGTTGTCCTGAAGCTTGACTTATAGACCCTGGATGTCCTGGAACTCACAGAAATACACTTGCTTCTGACTCCAGAGTGCTGGGATTAAAGGCTTGCACCACCACACCTAGGCTTAAATTAAAATTTAAGACTATATTAGAGAATACAACATATAATTTCTATATCTGAAGGTGATGTCAGTATCCGAAAAGAAAATGTTTCACTGAGTGAAATGGTATTTTTCACTTGGTAAGTCACCAGAGGCCAAATATAGTTAGTAGAGTGGGCACACCACACACATACAGCAACCTCAAGTTTACAGACTTCGAAACATTCACTTCTCTTCTGTGAGGATTTTACCTTACCCACCTCTGCAAGATCGTCTTTGGGATGAGCTTTACATGACACTTTGTTTCACTTACGATTCCAACATAAAATGTTCCTTTCAGCTGGTATTGTCTAATTTGTAGGAGTTATTTTTAGACATCCCATTACCTCTTGGTAGGTGAGCTAGTTAGTTTCATAGCATACATGTTTACTTCTTACTAGCCTCAGTGGGGTTAATTTGTCACCATTAATAACTGCATTTTTTTTTCTATTCTGTGTGGATTACACTAGGGTTTTCTAATAAGACCAAACACTGCTAACGGCATTGTATTATAATCTTCTTATGGGGACTTATCTCTAACGTACATTAAACATGGAACTTTCTGATGGATGTTATTAGCTTAAGAGATAACTTTTTAATTTATATTTTGCCAAATTCCTTAGCAAAGTCGGTCTTAAGAGCATATGCTCGTCAGTGTCTTCCTTGTCACTGTAGATGCTCCTTTGGAAAGGTTGTTATGTCTTGAACACTATTACGAAGAACACCTTTCCCAATACAAATCTACAATTATTTCTTGGTAAATCTGAACACATCCAAGCACTAACAATCAATGCTCAGAGCTCTGATTTGGCAATTCACTCGTGGAGTGTATTCATTATGTGTTTAGTGCTGATCACAAAGAAGGACCGACAAGTCACAGCTCACTGACATGACTATATTTAGCTTAGTAATGAGTCAAATTTGGCAACGTTTAAATGAAAATTTACAATATTTTGTAAATAATTTGCAATGCTTCATGTGATGCAAATGCTATGGAAACAGTTGTTACACTGAATTCTCTAGGGAATAAAAAGTACGTGTTGATTATGGACAGATTTTTCTCTGTGTTGGCTTTGGACTCCCATGTCTGCTCTGTGCTTGGCTGAATCCTTGAATGTGGATCTATGGAAGCTGAGCTATAACTGTCATCCTGTCATTCCTAACAGTAAAGATCCAAGCTTTCATACAGGAAGAGCATTGTAACATTGTCCTTCTTGCCCATCTCTTCCTTAGCTATACCAAAAGAAGAATAGTTGCTTTAAAAAAAAAAAAAAAAAAGAACTGTTCAGAGAAAGAGGACAGAATTAGATAGCTGTGGCTTTGATATGCACTGCCCTGGCCACCACAAACATCACCAAATCATGTCATGGGAACGTCTCTATGTAAACAGAGAACCCATTCCATGACACTTCCATGCACCCTAAAACAACATTCCTGCTTATCTAACGTAAGCCAACCAACTTCCAAATCACAAATCAGGGCAAATTAAGTTACATAAAATTTATATGCTTGATCCATAAGATGTTAAGGACAAAACATGAGGTGAGCTTATGTCATACCCTTTTTGAAGGAATATGTTCTCTTTGTGGTTAACTATAAACTGAAAAGTCATTGGGCAATGTAATTAAAATTATTCCAGATAGACTTCCAGAGACATTATGTCAGAGACCTCCTTGGCAAGGTCCTTTGAGCCGCCTGTTGCTCCTTTCATACTGATGGTCTCATTATTGAACACTGAAAACTGCCACTGTTTCTTAGTACAAATAACTACAGACAGTGCCTGTCTACACAGCCACACATGGGACATTAAATGACATCTTAAAGGGAAACAATGTTAAGCATCTAGTTAAGATTAAGTATGGATGTTATTACCACCATCTGCAAAGCCTGTTGCAGTGATAATGGGTATTGCCACCATAATCAGTCCACAGCTGCTCCACACATATTTCATCAAGAACTGTTCTATCATGATGTACCACAAACGCTTGGATAAAATAAGGTTCATCTGGGAAGCTAAAGCCTTGTAACTTTTCTGCAGTTGCTTCATTTCTACCTGAAAAGAGAAAAATATAATAATTAATCCTGCATGAACTACGGGAATAAATTCTGTAATTACTCAAAGATTCTCTTTAATGATATGAGTATACTATTTTGCTTTATTTAGCATAGCCATTGTTGCTACATTTCTATAACCAATAAATGTAACTAGATATTAGAATTAGTCATTATATAGTTTAGCCTACACTGGTGTTATTTTTTAAAACGTGGTATTCAGTAAATATTGTTTGAAATGCACATGAGTGGGATGGGGTAAAGTTCAGTGTTAGAACACTTGCCTGTTGCTGACATACATGAGGCCTGAGGTACAATTCTCAACAGTTAACTCTCTTTCTGTGTGTGTGTGTGAGAGAGAGGGGGGGGGGAAGATGGGGAAGACAGACAGACAGACACAGAGAGCCCCCCCCACACACACACACAGTGAGAGAGAGGGGTGGGGTGGGGAGGAAGGCAGTTAGACAGATATAAAATGAACAGAGACAGAGAGATACATAATTTGATTTTAAATTTTAAGATGTTAAAATTAAATAATATTCTATAAATATATGGGTGAGCAATGTTAAACCCATCATCATTCTTGAGGATACTAAAATTATCCAAAAACAAACAAAACATGTATAATTAGACTTTCCCAGATTTTATCTTTTAAGCAAAGAATCCACTAATTTCCACTGAGTTCAATAATTCAAAAATAACAAATCACCACAATTCATACAACACCCAAGGTCAATTTCAAGTGAGAATAGAGGTCCTAAATTAGTTTAAACTTTTCTTTGGGTTTGTTCTGCTGTTGAAAAGAAACAACGATAATTCTTGATGCTTTAAAAAGTACACCACTCTGTTTGGTAATTAAAAATATATCTTTAAGGACTTCATTATAAATTGTCAAACCACTGATATTAAGATTTCATACGTTCCACCCCCAAATTTATATCATATTCTACATTCTGAAGCAACTATTACATGCTACAATTTTATGTACCTGGGCTAATTATTTTCCTGTTGAAGATCCATAACATTTAAAAATACCACCCTAGTGCATCTACCTACTTCTGTCCTCCTAATCTTTGTTTTCACTTCTCTACTATGCAAAATGTAATTATCTCTGTCAAAAGTACATGTTCAACATGAACTAAAAGTAAAGGAAATGCCATTTCATTAGACACCCCTCTGCATTTCTTACATTTTAGGACACTTGCTCATTGATCAGTCTTGAAAAAATGGTCCAAACTGTTCTCTCTTTGAAAGTAGTTTCCCTCTCTTGGACACAAAAGAACAAAGAATACTACCCTAACACCTCCATCTCAATCCAAAGAAGTTTACTCTTAGTTCCCAAATATGCATTTCCTTCACATGTACAGAGCCACTCACCAAGCTAGTATTTAATTTACCAGGAAATGCCTTTGAGGCCATTTCAGTTATATTTGAATAACAGGCTCTGTAGGCTCTCTTTTTTAAGAGTCTGAACTTTTATTCTCATGAAACTTCATAAAGTTTGGGCTCTTTAATTCTTTAACAGTTGGTGATTTAAAGGGCTCATGCAATATATATATATTAGAGCCAGTTTAGCTACCAGCGGACTCTGAAATGCCCAGAAAGTGGGCCTGTCAATAGGACAACAGATGGTATCTAGCCGTGCAGCGGCTGCTTGGACCGGCTCACGTTTCACCCGTTGCTTTAATTCATCCGTTGTCTTACCTTATGTCCTCTGTAGAAGGCAATTTCTTCCACGTTGGCTATAATCCTGGAGTGAACATAGCGCAGGTAGCCTTTCCTATGAGCTTCTTCAGCCACCAGGGTACCAAATTTGGGAGAGCAAGCTTTTAGCACTTTTGCAGTGGCATACACCACAAGTCCCGCTAACAGCGTGGGCCCGATTGGGCTTGCTCCTCTCGATGTAGCAGTCCGGATGAGGGTATAGGAAGTTAGGATTACATCTAAAATAGGTTTGGTAAGGTTGGAATACAAGTGAGCCACGGACTGTGAGAACATCATAATGTCTTCAGTAAGGGACTGGTCAGGGTTTGCCAGCCTCCCATCCATGTTTATCACCTTATAATAGGTCTGATTCGCAAAATAGGTTTCATAGGCATGGTCTACTAAGCGAGTTCTGAAGGCCAAAGCCAGTTTGCACTCCAGGTACCTTATAGCACTGTTGACAAAGGTGGCGGGGATGGCAATCATAAGCCACTTGATTAGTTTGATGATGAAACTCCGAGGCTTCTTTTCCACTATGCTTTTCACGATTTTCCCATCCAGACCAGCCACATAGATAGAAAGAAATGTTCTTGAGATGAGAGCCACCGAATGGAGGCAGAGCCACCCTGTCTCAGTGGTCACAAGTTTTGGAAAGAGGATTTTCCGAAGTTCTAGTAGCTGTTTGAAAAAATCTGCATTCAGTCCCGGCGCAGGCTTTTTACAGACGATCTCTGTGCAATGCAGTATTTCTCTGTTCTCTGCAGGCGGGTAAGCTGCTGCTGCTGCTGCTTCCTTCCTGTGGCCAGGCTGCTTCAAACGCTTGCCAATGATGGGATAGAGGGTTTTCAGAGCATATGCCGCAGCCACCAGGCAGGCAGCCCTCTTAGCAGCACCGGATCTGGTCCATTTCACCCGATAGGCTGCTGCATTTAGCATATGTATCATTTTCCCAGCTACACAAATGAGTTTCTTTTTAAAATAAAGAATTCGTTTTAAAAGCTCATGCTCCGCGGAAAGCCCAGCAAACGTTTCAGAAAGCCCCACTGCCTCCCATGCTCTGCAGCCTGTCTCCTCTACTCTTTATTTTGTTCTTCAGTGACGGATGCAGCAAAGCTCAAACTCCACCGCATCTACTGGGGGCGAGTCTCTCATCAGCTAGAGCTCGCCAGGCTCCTCCCCCCGGGCTCCCTCATTGGCTGCGAGGGCGGTAAGACCCTGGAATCTTCGCCTCTTCCCTTTGAACCTTAGAAATGAAGAGAGCGCCCAAAAGAATTCTATACTTAAACAGGGGTTCAGAGAGTTAAATGTCTATTTCTGGAGAGGTCGAATCAGGTCAGCGGCTGGAGAACAAACCTTGCCTTTGAGCTACTGAGCATGCTCAGCGTCACTTAGAAACACTCAGAAGTTTCAGAATATACATCCCGTCTCTAAGATTTCCAGGCGGACGGGAAGATTGGCAGGAGCTTTCAGGAGCCCAGTGAGAAAGAACCAGAGAGAGGAAGGTGGAGTCACAAGAGGTTTAACGGAACTGGCCGAGTGAAAGGAATCAGACAAGAGAGTGATAAACGCTAGAGCCACAAAACCAAGTAGCAAAGGCAGATCCCTGAGAATGTTTTGTTCTGAAAATGTGTCTCCACCCCTCCCACCCCACCCCCGCGTGCCCTTGTTTCCGTTTTCTCAGATCTTCCCAGAACCTATTAGATACATTGTGACCGAGGGTATCCCTTGTAAATAAACTGGAAGCAAGCTGTGTATTGCAGAAAAGGGTTACCAGTAACCCGCTACACTCAGAGCCCTTCTCCCCCACTCTCCCCCGCATTAACTTGTCTTGATAATGAAAATCTCGCTCCATGATTGTCACGTCTAGCAATGTTGACCTGACACACTCATATTTGTTTACAAAGTGGCTTTAAAAATTCCCTTGTGTTTTTATTTGGAGGTAATGTAACCCTATAATAAGAATGTAATCAGCTGGGAATTGAGCTGGAATTAGATGAGGGAAAAGACTTTTTAAGGGATGCATTGCTTCAAAACATACCCCCCCCCCAAGTTTTTCTTTAGGTTTAGAGGTAATCTACTGGCTTCTCCCTATGGACATTTTTGCTATTTGATAAAATTCAAGCGTGTTTAAAAAATTATTCACAATCCTAGCGAAATAGTCAATAGTCAAGAAAAACTTGCCATATTTAAAAATGTGAAGGTCTTTTTTGAAGGCAAAGCAAATGTGGTTTTGCATGATAGACCTTTTTTTCTACTCCTTTTTTCTGTCTTCCCAACAACTGACTTGCACATCTACTTATTCTAAAGATGTGTGTGTGTGTGTGTGTGTGTGTGTGTGTGTGTGTGTGTTTAAGCTAGAACACAGCCTGGTAAGTTAGAACTGCCAATTTTAACCTGTTACATGTTATATGACCCTTAAGCTAAGAATCCTTTTCTATAGGAGACTGCAAACCTCAGTGCTAGAATATGTGCCCCAATGCTCAGTGATCTTCATTGTTCAGTTAGGCATGAACCAAAGAATTACAATAATTTTTTTAAAATAATATTCTTTTAAGCTCTTTGCTATACAGATATTAATTTTAAGAATCACTATACGAAGGTAATTTGTTTACATTCTACTTAACAGATTTACCAATATATGAGTGAGAAATGCATGCACTCATTTTTGGTATTTGGCCATATTAGCAGCACACTCAATCATGCTATTAAGACTTTCTGGTCTGTCAATGAATGTAACTACAGCATATCTCCTGCACCTAAGGTCCAGCAAACATCAAGATAGAGGTGCCAGAAGAATGGGAAAGCCAGGGGAACAGAAAATCTGCAGTGAGAGTATGTTTCCTAGAAATAATAGGGAAGCTTTACTCAAGATTCCTAAACAGTATATTTGCTTAAACAGGATCTGAACAGACACAACACCAATAGACATGCTAATGGGGAAGTGGTACTCTCAAGGGGACCCTACCCCTAGACAGAGAACTACAGGCAACTAAGGAGATGAGAGAGAGAGAGAGAGAGAGAGAGAGAGAGAGAGAGAGAGAGAGAGAGAGTCAGTCCTCCCCAGGGATGAGCTCCTTAACTGGTTATCCAAAACTAAGTGCTCAGCCCTGAAATCATATACATTCAAGCAACACTAAATGGACACAGCAGGCTTTATTTATATATTTATGCAGGTGTGTGTGTGTGTGTGTGTGTGTGTGTGTGTGTGTGTGTGTGTGTGTTTAACAAAAACAATTAAAGAAAAAGAAGCTATGAATTTGAGAGGCAGTTGGGGACATAGGAGGGAGATAAACTTTGATGGCAATTTCATTATATTTTAACTTAAAAAAATAAAAAGACTTTCTGGGCTGTTGTGTGGCTTTGTAACAAAGTGCTTGCCTAGCATGCCAGAGGCTTTGAGATTGTTGAGTCACAACACTGGGGAAGGGGCTGATTTTCTAAGCCCAAATGTGAAGATCACTGAGTCATAATGGCTACTGAAAAGGGCATTTTACTTCTTGGATCATGCTATTGATATGTGGACAATGAGACTGTTTTACATGCATAAAACCGAGTCATTTATGTCACATCTCCTGGTAGCTAAACATAGATGGGTTCACTGTAACTGGACAGGACAGGGGCCAGCATATACCCAACTGGGGTACAGGCAGGATGTTCCTTCAAGCTGGATGCCTAGGTTATACAGCAGCTGGCCGTGGAAGAAGTAGCTTATATCACTGGCAAACAAGAAGCAGCCATATCAGAGAAGAGACAGTAAGCAGGAAATCTAGGTGGAAAGAACACTAAAGCTATATAGATACTATTTAGTTGAAGTAGGAAGGTGTGTGGTATGAACAGGAATGACCCCCATAGACTCGTGTATTTGAATGCTTGTTCATCAGGAGTTGTACTGTTAGGAGGTGTGGCCATGTTGGGGGAAGAGTGTCACTGGGGGTGAGCTTTGAGGATTCAAATGCTCAAGCCAGGCCCAGCTTCTCTCTCTCTCTCTCTCTCTCTCTCTCTCTCTCTCTCTCTCTCTCTCTCTCTCTCTCTCTCTCTCTCTCCCTCTCCTGCCTTCAGATTTGGATGTAGAACTCTCAGCTTCTTTCTCCATCACCATGTCTGCCTGTGTGCTGCCATTCTTTCCACCATGATGATAAATGATTTGACCCTCTGAAACTGTAAGCCAACCCCAGTTAAATGTTTTCCTTTATAAAAGCTGCCATGGTCATGGAATCTCTTCACAGCAATAGAAATCCTGACTAAAACAGCAGGACAGATGATGAATATATTGGTATATAATGGGCTAGTAGAAGCAACCTTTGAATGACAGAGGGAAGAGACTTGTGAGAAGAATTGGGTAATCAAGATAAAAAAAAATTGGCATGAGAATTGTAGTACAAGGGAGCTTGAAGGTCAGTTATTTGAATTATGAAAAAGATCAGTGTGTGATTTGACTTGAGAGTGAGCCAGTTTAGCACAGACCTATGATAATTTAAATCCCACTATTATCCTCCACTCTGCACTGCTCCAAATGGGGGAGGGTGGGTACTAAGACTTAAGACTAGGCTCAAGGCTTCAGATAGGGCAAAGGAATGGTTCTACATGAGGGAAAAGAAGATAGGAAATATGCCACAAAACATTCCAGTCAACAATAGACCACATTTACATATGGTTCTGTGACAACTAAGAACTGAAAAATTTCCTATTGACATTGTAGCTTTAAATGCCATAGCATAAAGCATTACTTGTGTATTTGAATCCATGATGTAGTAAAGTGAATTGCTGTGCTCTTGAACATAGTATAACATAAATACCATATACTGGCTTATTATGATAATGTTGCTGATTCATATATTTACTATACCATTTTAATTGTTGTTTTGCAGGGTACCCCTGACTGTTTAAAATGACTTATTATAAAACAGTATGCTATGCTATACCAGTGGCAGTTCCATACTTCTCATGTTAATTGTATCTCTTAGTTACATGCATCAAGAGAAAATACAAAATAACTTATTCATTCTAACTAGTTTTGTGCTAATTCACTTTATGTTTGACCTATGATAAAACCATCTAAAATTAATGCTCAAGATTTATTCCCATTGTTAAACAATGCATGGTTACATATTCTTTTAAAGTAAGACATTAAGATTGCTTATAGTTGGTTGTTTTTATTTTTTGCTCTTTGACTCTTTTGGAGACCTGCCACCCAGCTTCCAGATAAATATACACATGGAGTCTTATGCTTACTTATAAATGCTCAGCCTTAGCTTGTCTTATTTCTAGCCAGCTTTCCTTAACTTTAATTTTCTTGTCTACCTTTTGCCTCTAGGCTTCTTCCTTTTCTTACTTCTGTGTATCTTACTTTCACTTTTACTCTGTGGCTGGCTGTGTGACTATGTGGCTGTGTGGCTGTGTGGTGGCTGGTCCCAAGTGTCCTCCTCTCCTTGTTCTTGCACCTCAATCTTTTCTTCCCAGATTTTTCCTCTTATTTATTCTTTCTGCCTGCCAACCCTGCCTATCCCTTCTCCTGCCTAGCTATTGGCTGTTCAGCTCTTTATTAGACCAATCAGGTGTTTTAGACAGGCAAAGTAACACAGCTTCACAGAGTTAAACAAATGCAACATAAAAGAATGCAACACATCTTTGCATCATTAAACAAATGTTCCACAGTATAAATGAATGTAACGCATCTCAAACTAGTATTCCATAACAATTGCTAGGAAGTTTCTTTTAATTTTTTATATTGGTAGTAAGCAATTAAAGCAAAGAGAAAGTTAATTTTAGTTTGATATCCAAACTAGGAGAGAAAAAAGGAACTGAAAAAAATACCAATTGTTATTGTAGTAAGCATTATTAAATTTCCACTCAAGCTTCTGGATTTTATGAAATTCCATATGGGAAGTATTAACATTTTTCTTAGGAGGATAAATAATCTGAGAAAAATATTTGACATTAATTTTTATAATTTATAAATGCAGGAGGCTGGAGAGATGGCTAAGCAGTTAAGAGCACTTGCTGTTCTTGCTGAGGACCCAGGTTCCTAGCACCCACATGGTGACTCACAATTATCTGTAACTCCAGTTCCAGGGATCCCATGCCTTCTTATGGCCTCTGAGGATATTTAGGCATGAAAGTGGTACACACATACATATGCACAGGGAAAACACCCATCCACACAAATAAAATTTAAAAAAATTTAAATTTTTTCAAAATGCAATAATTAAATCAATCTGCTCTAAAAAGTGTGATATTCTCATGGATCACCATTATCAAGAGCAGAATTAGAAACTGAATATATATAATGTTTCATAAAGTATGAAACATCTTTCTAATGAAGAGATTATATCTATAGATAAATATATGATGCAGTTTGTCTTTGTTTCCATTATAAAACAGTAGACAATATTTAGAAATAAAAGATAAATTATTTAAGTTTTAAGAAGTTTAAATGGCCTTTTTTCTTCTCAAAGATAATAAATCATATTTTATTTGTACAACATTTGTTTTCTTGAATTGCCTTCAAACCCAAATGATTACCTAATTGATATGTTGGCCCTTAAATAGTGGTGTTTAAACCTTATGTATCAGTTATAGTAGCCTTACTTATTGAAGGCATAAACAACATTGACGATAACATCCTAGGTCAACACTTCAAGTGTGCCTATGTTCCTATGGAGATATCACGTACTGTGAAGGAAAAATGGCAATATCTTGTCTAAGCTTGTGTCTCAAGGTTAATCTGTAGCCTGGTTCAAACTGCTGGTGCACCCCTGCGATTAAGAGCAAAAGAGGAGCCGGGCGGTGGTGGCGCACGCCTTTAATCCCAGCACTCGGGAGGCAGAGCCAGGCGGATCTCACGTTCGAGGCCAGCCTGGGCTACCAAGTGAGTTCCAGGAAAGGCGCAAAGCTACACAGAGAAACCCTGTCTCGAATAAACCAAAAAAAAAAAAAAAAAAAAAAAAAAAAAAAAAAGAGCAAAAGAGGGATTCTAGTCAGGGAGAAGAAATAATTTATCTAGGTTCTCAGGAAACAAGCAACCTTTTTGTGTCCCTTCAAGCAAAAGAAAAAAAAAATCTATTACCTAAAATGTTTCCCCTTTTAGTTATTCAACAAAGTTTTAGAACATAAATAGGAGATGTAGGTTTATTGTTCATGCTTTGACTGCATGGTTAACTAAAAATCAACAAGCATTCCATGATTTTTCTGAAATGCTGAATTCACCTGTTTTGATTCAATTACATATACAATGCGGCTTTTATTATAAAAATTAGGATTAATGTTATTAAAGAAGATGTATTTAATTTAGGTACTATTCTTAACAACTTATGCATTATATTTTGACGCTTTTCTGAAAAAAAAATTACGGCAATTTGAAAAAAAATAATTTGTGCATTATTCCGGACAAGAAACTTCTCATTTTTAACCCAAACATGACGATTTGGAAGAGAAATGTTTTGTAAAGACTACAAAGCCACACAGAAATGAGCAGGAAAAAAAAAATTCAATTTTTTTGTTTTGGGATTTTGTCGTTGTTGTTGCTCAGAGAGGAATTTAAAGTCTTAGGACTTTCACGGCTCATCAAAGCTCTGTATAGCTCTTTGGGGGATTCACAAAATGTACACAACCGTTAAGTTTGTCGGGCGTGATGTTTCTTCTCAACAATGCTTTCTAAATATTGAAACTGTACTCCAAATTCGTGCCAAGAACTTGGGTATGGTGTGACCAGTCGGAATGGCAATGTCACCTCCGCGTTCAGACACCCTTAGTGGCCCTTTCCAAGTCCAGCCCGTGAGCTGATGGCTGATGGCCCAGCACAGAACCGGACGGAAAGCACGGTGGTCGTGGGCGCCTCGCCGGAAGTGCACGGAGGAGGACCAGGTGCCACACCGGAAGGTGCTCGCACGCTCGCACGCAGTGGCTGTCGGGAGAAACCCAGGCTGCTGTCTGGCTAGCGTGGGTGGCGCTCTGTGTGCGAGCTGCGAGGGCCCAGCACCGGAAGCTCTAGAGAGATGAACTGGGTCGGGGGCTCACGGTAGGTAAGCTGTGTCCCGGGGTTGAGACTGTGGTCCAGGCGCACTGCCATCTTCCTAGGCTCCAGGGCGAAGTCACAGCCTTCCCTGGCAGAGGCCCTGATGGAGGCCTCAGCACTGTCCAGGTCCCAAACTACTGTTTTGCACTTTCCACGGGGTTCTCTGAGGGCCCACAGTGGGCGGGGTGAGGTTCCTGCTGTATTTCCTTCAGCCTAGACACCCGCTCTAGTGAGGACCCCTGGGCATGGGATACAGTCTACGGGCGAGTTTCAAAACAACCCTAAATCCAGTTGTACCTATATACGGCAAGGCAGCAGACCTACCACATTTTCAAATTATAACTTAAAAAATATTTATTATTATTATTATTATTATTATTATTATTATTAGTTTTGTTTGTTTGCCTCACTATTGAGCCTAGGCTGGCCTGGAGCTCAATAATCCTACTGGTTCAGCTTTTGAAGAACTGGGTTCACATGCATGTGCTACCTTGCCCAACTCATAGCTTGTTTTTTACAAGACAGTGAAAACTTACCTTGAGTAAAGAGGATTTATAATTTGTTCGTATATTCATGATTAATAGCATAAATTATTCATTATAAATTCACAATTTTTTATATAACTATAGATTGATATATATGTCTATGATATATTTGATATACGTATATACATTATATATACACGATATACATATATATCACAAATTGATCCCAGGATAGCAGGATATTAATATAAAACACCGAAGAATTTTATAGGTGAAAGATGACTAGTAATTTTAACAGGAACACCTTTGTTGATTATGTTTGCCTTGTATTTTAGAAATGTGCGTGTTTTAAAATGCGTGTGATGACTCGTGCCTGTAATTCCCTGTAGAGAGGGCATGGTGAGAGAGAGGGTCTCTGCCAGTTTCAGGCCAAAATGACCATCTCAGAAAGCAAGACAGGGGCCTTGAGATGGCTCAGCATACAAAGATGTTTGTCATACAAGCCTGATGACCTGAGGTTATTCCCTGAAACCCACATGGTAAAAGGAGAGGAATGAGTACAGAAAAATTGCCCTGTGGTCTTCACACACAGGATGTGAGGAAGTTCCGTGTGACAGAACTGTCCCTGGGGAGACACAGCACACAGGCCTTCTTATTCCAGATAGGGAGTTCATGACAGACCAAAGTGCAGACAGCACCAAAGTCCAACTTGGTAAACCAATGAATTTTATTGATGTTTCTTTCAAAAAAATATGGGTGAGGGGTTACTTGCAGGAGCAGAACTGACTCAAAGACAGCTGAATCACCAAAGTCCACCCCAGCATAGGTGACAGAAGCTGGGAACCTAGAGCATGCTGCACATCTTGCTGGCAGCTCAACAAGTTGGAGAGTGTCCTTTCCAAGTGTCCCAGTCTAATTCTCTTCCAGTCAGCTAGTCTGGTCTGAGAGTCCTTGCTTCAGCTTGTCTTGTTTACTGGAGGGGGGCGGGGCTAGTGAATTTGGTCAGTTTCCGGTATTTCCTAGAGCTATTTCTAGTTGTTTACCTTCGGGCTTGAGGAGGTTCTCTGCTGGAGATTATGTTTCAATCTTGGATGGATAGTATGTTTCAATCTTGGAGGAAATCGCTACAAAACAATGTAGCATGTACATGTTTACAAGCTATGTGCATGTTTACATGCTAAGCACAAATAAGTAGGCAAACAAATGTAAAACAAAAATCTACCCGGTTATTTTGGCTAGTATTCTACTAGCACACCTTCACCTTAGGGAAAAGTGGAAATTCACTTCCAGGCTTCCCTAGGATATAGTTGATACATGACTATAATGTAATATATTCATATTTGACTTTCTTTGAAATGAATATTAATGGCCTGTAACTCCACCTCCAGAGGATAAACACCCTTCTCTGGATTCCACAGGCACCTGCGCTCATGTGCACATACACATAATTTAAAATAATATATATATTAAATATGGCAGAAGTTTTAAAGTGCAGGTTGCTGGTGGAAGGGTGCAGAAGCAGCGTCCTGAGGGGAACTCAGTCTGAGATTGCTTTTCTCAGCATGAAGTACTGCTATACCAGCAGCGTTAATTACCATGGGGCGTAAACCGTATGGTAAATAAACATAGTTACCACTTCTTAGCACTTTGGTTCTGATGAGCGATTAAGAGAGTAAAAGCAAACCGGCATGGATACATTGTAGAGGAAATGTAAAGGAGTTGAAGTACTAAGATCCTTGAGGGCTGCAGGGTGGTCCCGGGAGTCAAGGTGCTTGCTGTCAAGCCCTTTGACCAGAGTTTGATCATTGCACTCCATAGAGAAGAGGGAGAGAACTGACTGCTGAACTTGTCCTTTGACCTCTAACTGCATAAATGTTCACACATACATACAAACACACATACACAACACAAATATGTTAATTTTTTTAAAAAAGAATTAGTATGCGATCTTAAATGCACCTTTCTTGGAAAGATGAGGCTCTTTAAGATGAAGCCCTATACTGATTATGAACAAATGAGTATCTCCTGTGTCTACTGTGAGAGCAGGCAAGGGTAGATAGGGTCGGCTGGGCTCAGGACTCTAATCATCTAAAGGGCCTCAGCCTGAGACAGTACTTTTGGTAAACAATGGGAGCCAATTAAAGCTGCTGCAGCATCAAATTTTTAATTCCCATCTCAAACTGTCTTGAGTCCTTGGTTACTAGGGGCCTGTTTTAGTTGAAAAAATTGAGAACTGTTAGCAATTTAACATTCTGATAAACAACTAGAGAACAATTACAGTATTCTGCTGTGGATATTGTTCTATATAAATAAAACACTGATGGCCAGTGACCAGGCAGGAAGTAGGTTGCCAGTCAGGAAGTAGGTAGGACAAGGAGAGAGGAGAATTCTGGGAAGCGGAAGGCTGAGGGGAGAGAGACTGCAGCCACCGCCAGGAGAAGCAGCATGTGAAGACGCCGGTAAGCCACCAGCCACGTGGCAAGGTATAGATTTATAAAAATGGGTTAATTTAAGATAAAAGAACAGTTAGCAAGAAGCCTGCCACGGCCATACAGTTTATAAGTGATATAAGCATCTGAGTGATTATTTTATAAGTGGATTGTGGGACTGTGGGGCTTGGGGAACCTGGAGAGAAGCCCTCCAGCAACAGTATTCCTTTAGAACAATCCCAGAGCATTCTAAATTAATCCAGCAAGAACAGTTTTATATGCATGACTGTTAGCTAGACAGGGGGATTAAATACATGTAAAATTTTGACTGCACAAGGCACCTTATAGCATATTGAGTAAATTGTGTAAATCTAGATATTAGTAGAAACTGAAATAATCAAAATATGTAACAAGTATTGTTTTGAGTATAAGAACCTTGTAAAGTGTATGGGGAACTGAAGCATAGTTAGTATTAAGTGATTTTCTAGTAAGTAGCAGTTGGGTATTAGTTCAATGTGCCTCATCAGTCAGATATGTTTCGTAGAAGGATGAATACTGTAAACATTGCACAAGTAGTGGTGGAAATTCAAAGCCAAGAAACTGGAGGTTCCTAAGCCTTGAAGGACCTCAATATTGTTCAGGATAAGTGCCCACTGAAGCAATAAAACAAAGGTTCTTAATGTTGAAGGGAAGATAAATATATGGTAAGACTGAAGTCTTATTTTTTAGCAAGATTTCCAAAAGAAATGGCTTGGGAGGGGAGGTACTTGTTTAAAAAAAACTTGAAAGGAATGTTTGGAAAATAATTGGTGGATCTGCATTAAGATGATTTTACAATAAAGAGCTATGTCCTTTTTTGTTACATGAATGAAGCAGGGTACAATAAGTTTGTTTTTTGGTAGCGGTCATCTGACAGCATGTACTCATTGGAAACAATGTTCTCATATGCAGAAATGATACAGTAAGTTTTATTGCAGAATTGCTTGATGGCACATCCTCACAGTAGCTGAAAGGTCTTCACCACTTGTCTCATTTAAAACAAACTTGACATTTGACCTTTAAGAGCTCTTTGGCTTAGGAATTCTATCAGTTCCACATAAAGTGTCTTTTATGAGGGCAAGAGCCTGTAGTTAGAGAAGTAAGCCCTTCCCCTTAAATTATTTACCTTGTTGGATTTAGTGTTTTAGTTTTTGGTGTCTTTACCAGATGTAACAATTCATTTTAAACAAAATCTCAAGTGTAAATTGATTAAGCCCCAACAAATTCATGTGTTTCAAATTCCTGTGGACTTAATAGTCCACAGCAATGCCATAATATTTTATTTGAAATTAAAAATAATTACATGATTTTCCTCCTTTACTTTATTCCCCCCAATCATTCCCATGTACCCCCTTGTTCTCTTTCAAATTCATGACCTCTGTTTCTTTAATTTTCATATATATATATATATATATATATATATATATATATATATATATAAAATCAACTGATGAACTGATGAAGGGGTTATGAAAATGTAAGACTTTTTTTTTTATGAAATCTCAGGCAGATGGCTAGAACTAGGAAAGATAGTTCTGAATGAAGTAAACTAGATCCCAAAGACAAATGTCACATATTCCCTTTCATCCATCTCCTAGCTCCACAATTCAAATGTGAGTGTAACCTGGAGTAACTACAGAAACCAGGAGAGTAAGAAGGGACCTTGGGGTGTGGGGAGCAACAGGAGGGGAATAGCAGGGTACAGGTGATTTGGGGAGAGGATGGGACAATAGAAGGGCTTTACTTAGGGAGGGGAGGAGATAAAGAAGGAGAGAGGAGGGTAAAACAGCAGTGAAGATGTCTGAAAGGAAAAGTTATCCACCTAATATTTCATATAATACACATAGGTCTGTGTATAATATACACATATGGTTTAAATGAAAAATATTTCTGGGCTGACAATGTTTGTTCGAGAACTATAAACCATCTAACAAAAAAAAACCCAACACCAGGTCTGAGAAGCCCCCAATTTGAGTTGTTGGTCAGGGGAACCCAAGAGAATCCCCAAACATCATAGGCTATTGCTGTTGCTTTTGGTTGCCTCTTAGAGGTGGAGGGTAAGTCCCCATTTCTGAAAACACTATGCACTTAGGACACTGGGCCAGAAGGACACAAGATGGATCTGTCCTGAGAGCCTCTTCCTTGAGGACTAGCTTCAGAAGGTGCTATGTAAACCTCCAAAGGAGAGAAGCAACATTTAACTTTTGTGCAGTATTTAGATGAAGCTTGGGCAAAAATCAATCGTTAAAACAAATCTAGATGTTGGTAAGACTCAGCTATCCGAGTAGTTATGCTGATCACACATACTTTTGTTATTGAAGCCAGTCCTAAATTCTATGATGAACAAAGCAATAACTTAAGAGAAACTCCATTGATTTTTAAAAAAGGATTGCACTTTGGCCTTAGAGATTTTAATAGCCTTTTTATCTTCATGTATATCATATCCAAGTCATCTTTTACCTTATATAACCTACTTAAAACTTTGTGACCTTCTTGGGCTTCCAAGCTTTGTCTTTATCTTTCCCATTCTAGAACTATATAACCATCTTACTTTAGGACAAATCTTTGTTTACTAAAAATATCTTCATTTTTCTAATATTTACTTCTCTTACTTACTGGTTCTCTTTTACTTTATTGTCTTTCTTAATACCACAAGACATAGTGACACTGACAAATTTACTAACTTTTTTGGATTCCAGTGACATTACACTGAATCCAGAACATTTGTCCTTAATGTACAAATTTGTTCATATGAATCTAGCCACCTGCTGTGTTGTGTGTTGGAATCAGGTATTGACAAGAGACAGAAAAGTTCTTTTCCAACATCATAGTGCTGTCAGAGAGGGGGGATTTTATTTTGAAGAGCCACCATCTGATACCTTAAATTTGATAAGGTCATGGGTGTATGATAGTAAGCATCCATGGTCGTGGAGAATCATGTTGACTGAAGAATGTGCCTTGACAAATGTCATAACTTGAAATATTCCCTTGATAAACTTAATGTAGCAGGAATCTTAAAGAGTCTTATTAATAAAATCAAACCTGAGCCAGGTATTGGGGTGAACTGGAAGATCAGAGAACCAGAACAAGCCACAGCTAACCTTACCTGGCCAACTTCTCAGCTGGTCTTGTTTCCTCAGACTGGAAGCCTCTGTGTCCTTATCCCAATGGCTTTCAGCTGAACTGCTGCTTGAAAGCCTGAAGCTTAACCAGCCAAATGCTTCTAGTTTCTGGTCCTCACGCCTTATATACCTTTCTGTTATCTGCCATCACTCCCTGGGATTAAATGCTCGCTTCTTGGAATTAAAGGTATGTGTCACCATGCCTGGCTGTTTCGAATGTGACCTTGAACTCACAGAGAGTGCTAGGATTAAAGGTGTGAGTGCCACCATTTTCTAGCCTTTGTATCTAGTGGCTGTTCTGTCTCTGACCCCAGATAAGTTTATTAGGGTGCACAATATTTTGGGGGAACACAATACCACCACATTTCCCCTTTTTTGTCTACAATTAAAAAAAGCTTATAACTAATACAAGAAAAATAATATCCAATAAGTATATACAATATAAACAGTCAAGATTATATTAATGATGTCTAGTCCATTAACATTTGACAGATTCAAACAAAAAAACTCCATTAATATATAACAATGTCCAGTCCATTAACATTTAACAAATTCACACAAAAATTTTTCATTACTTATCTTATTTAAAACAAGTAGTTTCTTTTTAAAAGTATTTTTTCTTTTCATAATAGGTTCAGTAATCTATGTTTTGTCATTTTTATATCTTCCTCTTTTTCTTTTTAGTGTAGATTCAGTGATCTACCAATTTATCCTTTTATTTCTTTATCTTTTTCTCAGAATAGATTCGATGATCTATCTCATATCTATATTTTCTTTTTCTTTTTGCTTTCTAGGGGTGAAGATATCTTTAGGGAATCTTGAGAAGAAAATTTTTGGGTTAATTGTCAAGTCCTGTGTCATTTGTCCAGTCACTGCATAATGAGAAAGTGCAGGGCTTGTTTCAAGTCCTTGCTCGAGTAGTCTGTCAGGCTGGATCATCTCAGCTAGCCATCTCAAAATTGTCCTGAACAGTTTGTAGTCCAAAGTTAATCTTTCCGTGGTGTCAATCAGCTTAATGGCTTTATCATAGTCCATGTGGAATCATTGTTGTGGGATCCTGTCATTTTTTCAAGATTTCAAAGTTGCTGTTAGGCTTGGTCATGGTTCCCTGCAGACTTTTTTTTTTCCTCCTCTGTGGTTTGGAGCAATCATAGTCTGATAAATGTCTGTCTCTTGGAACCATGAACATTCTTCCCTTAGAAGAGAAAATCTTGACAGCAATTTCTCCCCACTATTTGTCTTGCCAAACTTTTCCAAACTGACCTTTGTCGATGCTTTCTTGTAACATGATGGTCCTGGCAATTCTTCTCTGAACAAACAGTAGTAGATCCTTTGTCCTAGGTAGCAGCATCACCACAATCACCAACACAAAGAGAAGGAGCCAGCAACTCAAAGCAACAGCCGCTGCCTCTATAGTGCCACTGCCACCGTTTGTGGCTAGGTCCTGACTGAAGCTTCTCCTTAGCAAGCCTCCTAGGCCACCCTCAAACTCAGGATCCTCCTGCCTCTGCCTCCTTCAGTAAATCCTGCTGGTGTGCCACCACAACCAGCCGAGTGTAGCTCGAGCCTGAGCTGGGGCCCACAAGGCCACAGGCAAGAGGCTTTTTCATGAATTTGTACCACAAACATTGGGCGCCAGATGTAGCAGGAATCTTAAAGAGTCTTATTAATAAAATCAAACCTGAGCCAGGTATTGGGGTGAACTGGAACTGAGGAATGGCCAACAGTTTAAAACTTTGTACCTACAATCAGCATGTACCTGTAACTGGAAGCAGACAATCTGAAAAATTAACACGTAAGTGTCCTATCGCCTACAAAAAGACAATACTATGAATGATATTTCCCTGTAGAGGCCATCTCCCCCCACCCCCCATCACCCAATTTAAATTTAGGCAAAGCTCAAAAATGCAGAACAATATAAAGTGTGTTATTTCAAGGTCTGTGGGTCAAATGAGTGATGGATAGTTATCCATCTATTGTATCAAAAGGAGATATTAGAATGTCTTCTGCTCTCTTCTTTTCCCCCTACACCAGCACATTCCCTGATAATCCCATTATTTCTCCTCTCCTCATTAGTGAGTGTTAGAGAGGTCAACAAGAGCCACACTCACTGACATGACCCTGAAATCTGTGTTGTCTCCCTTCATAGTGAACATGAGGGTCAGTGAAGCTTTTCAGGTAGAGCCATCCTTATCCACATGGCTATTACCCCCTATGACATTGATGAGTTCTTCCTATGTTTTTCTAGGCTATCTTAAACAAATCAGTAGGAAAAAAAGCATGGAATACATCTGAGAGATAAATCAGTAAATCTGGGAATTAACAGTAGCATGCATTTATCAATTCTAGAGTTGCTTTGGTTGATGAGAACCAAAAACCACATGTTTCCTCCATTTCTGAAGAAACCTTAGCAAGGATTAAGATTCCTGACCAGAGAGGGTCAGGACCCACAGGCTGCTTTGATTGGTAGGGGTCAAGCTTTACTTTTCTTTTTTTATTCAAACTTATAATTGTCTCAGATAGGTCATAGGTTTCCTTTCTGTAAGGATCTGGAATGACTGAGATGAAATTATGAAAGAAAGCTGTTTATTCTGGCTACATTGTGTTGAAGGCACATGGCCGCAGGGACCAGATAATACATTATGTAAAGTAATGTCTCAAAACCAAAAGAATTCACCAAGGAAGTTTGTCGTTACTTTCACACTCTGATATAGAAAATGCATTGATCTTATCACATAGCAATAGGGACTCTCAGAAAACATTACATGTGAGTAGCTACAGCTTAATAAAAAGAGACATGAGTTAGGTTAGCAGTAGACATGGAGCAGGAAAAAGTAAGTTGTCTAGGTCTGATGTAACAGGGAGCCAAAAGCATCAAGGAATTTCATGATCTCCACTCAGAGGGGAATTCCAAAAGACAGACCACCAGCTATAACTGGAAATACTAAGGATGCCACCTGGATATTGTTTTGCTCTCCCTTTGGATTCTAGGTATAAGCTGCTGGGACAATTGCCCATTAAAGAACTGGAAGGGCCAGGGAAGTTCATTCAGCATGTATTCATGCTGCTCCTGCATTATGAAGGAACTGAGGAAAAAGAGTTCCACTGTATCATTTTGCCTCATGGCCCATGGTGAGGGCATCATGGACTGAGTAAGACCAGAAGGTCTGTGCCCCTTTCCATATCAGCTTAACAGTTGATCAGTCAAATCACATCCATCAAGTCCCTTAAAAATGAAGTTGTAAAAAACAGCTAACGCCGATTTAAGGCTTTAGCAGCTTTGTGTGAAAAAAGAAAACTGGAGACTCTAGGATCAGGAACTTAGCTGTAAGCACAGCACATACTTAATGCCATCAATTTTGGTCAGGGGTCTATGTGCCCAACCTTGGTAAACTGTTTCTTTTCTTCCTCTCTCTAAATATAAGCAGACGTCTGTCTGTCTCCAGGGGAATGGTGATAGCGAGGGGAAGAGGGATCTCAGTGCCCATGAGGAGAAGAGAGGAAATGAGACTTAGTGCTTTGTGTATCTCACCATGTGATTGTGTCTCACCATTGGCTATAGGTACATTGAAAAATACCAAGAGAAAACGGCATTATATGTGCACACCATGTCCTGCCCTTATCCCCAAGAAAGTCTGGGACTGGAGGAAAACAGATGCTCTTTTTTAATTCCCAGAAGACAGTATCAAGGATTTATATACCTAGGCAAAACTGGGAGATAATGCCTGGAGAGTGAATTATTCCCCAAAGGTGTCTTAGCCAAAGAGTCAGCCATTTCAGTTCTGATCCCCCGGAAGAGGTAACTGTCTACAAGCAGGAGTGTTCCCTTTGCTTCTAACAGGACAGAGACTTAGTATGAGTACACATAGTCAGGGTTGACCCCAAAGTGATTTTAGGTTCTTCTCTAACTAGTAGGATTCTAAAGTCAGAGCCCTGAGATGTGCATGCCAGCTCTGTGCCACAGAGTGTGCTTTTAGTTAGGTGCCCTATGGGCTGTGGAAGTTTCTGAGTAAGAACTCCCAAGGCCACTCTTCATTCAACGGAATAAAATTGGATTGGTGTGTTTAGTTGGGCCAGGGCTAAGGCTGTAGCAGATGTAAGAGTGCACTTTTAGTTGGTTACGTGAGGACCTTTGTTCTGAAGTGTATGACTTATTTGCTTTCTATTTCTCTGATAAAACAATATGACCAGGGCAAGTTTATAAAAGAAAGTGTTTAACAGCTTTGGAGGGCTAGAGTCTATGACGGTGGAGACATGGTAAAAGGAACAGTTGAGAGCTCACATCTTGGTCTACAAACGAGGCTAAGAGGGAACATTAGGAATGAGTCTTTTGAAATTTCAAAGTCTACACACAGTGACATACCTTCTCTAATAAGACCACAGCTCCTAATCCATTCTAAACAGTTCTACCAACTGGGGAGCAAATATTCAAACATATGAGACTATGGGGTCAATCTCAATCACACTGCCACAGGGCCCTTTCTTCCCCGTATCGAGCTTCATATACTTTCTTATTAGTTTCTCATATCCTAAGATCCATAAGTGACAGTAGCTGGTCAGACCCGGGAAGGCTCTAAGCTGTTGCCAGGTATTGGGGAGGGAAAGCTGGAAAGATACCTGAACACATCAGGGGACAGTTTGCTCTTCCAGAGTGAGGACGAGATGCAGTTATGCCATCTATTGGAGCAAAAATTGAGACTATTTCATGTAGCTAGAGTTTTTCTGGTCCTGCATGGCCCACAGTCAGGATAAATTTCTCTCACCCGCCAATTCCACAGCCACTCAGACCCAACCAAGTAAACACACAGAGACTTATATTATTTATAAACTGTATGGCCATGGCAGGCTTCTAGCTAGCTGTTCTTATATCTTAAATTAACCCATTTCTATTAATCTATAAGTTGCTAAATGGCTCACCAGTATTTTTACATCTCATGGCAGTGGCTGGCAGTGTCTCTCTGCCTCAGCTTTCCACTTCCCAGAATTCTCTTCTCTGCTTGTCCTGCCTATACTTCCTGCCTGGCTACTGGCCAATCAGCACTTTATTTATACAGAGCCATATCCACAACAATTTTCTGGACATTCAATATCCTTATTCAAGCAATAAATTGAGGGTGATTGCTACATGACATTTGGTGATGCCTGTGCTGGTGAACAAATAATGCTATACATGTGTGAAATAACCTCACCTGCTAAGAACAAATCCTTTAGGCATTGATTTCAAACCTGTCCAGACAGGCAAGGACTATCAGAAACCCTGGGGCCACCTAGTCCAAATCACTCATTTGCTTTCCCTTGTGGTAAAGGACTATTTAAAAGCAAATAGATATTGAGAATTGGTTAGTCACCCAAAAGGGTACCTGTTAGTTTAGTATTGAAAAACCACTGGATTCCTGGTGTATCTTTCCTTTATACTTCCTTTTGGGGCCTTTTGTTTAGTTCTCTCTGAAACTAACCTTTCCTTAGGAAGAGTATACCCAGTTTAGCATTTGTCTTGGGATTTTTAAAAATTGCTTTTTTTTTTTTTTGAGACAGGTCTTATAGTATAGCTCAGGCTGGCCTGAAAATCATAGTAATTGTCTTGCCTATCTCCCATGAGCTGGGATAATAGGTGTGGACCACCATGCCTGGCTATGGTTTCTGTTTTTAAACTGCACATTGACTACTATTAATAATTCCACTTGATGAACTCAGTTATATTTAATAACTAGATTAAAAAAAATCTCTGCCATCATTGTATTTGTGTAAGAGTCATATGCAGAAAGAAGATCTCATTTTAACAAGTGATTTAACTGTGAGATGTTCAGGGATAATGTTCTCTTTTTCTGATATTCTCTACATAGAAAGTAGCATGTCTTTAAAAGACAACATGGAGGGCATGTGTTAACAAAGGAACGTGTGCTAGCACTTGAGCAAGTTGAGACAACCTGTGGAGTGGTGTGGGAGGAACAGTTACTGTTACTGTCTGTGTTAGACACTTGATGGCATGCTTATCAAGTTTTGCTATTACATTCTCAGGTCTCTGATGTTGCCTAGCCCTTCTAGTTGAGATGGGGTTAATAGGAAATATGGGCATTTTTAGATGTGAGATAATGAGCTATTTGGAGACAATAAATAATAACTAGTTCTGCCCACATTGGTAAGCACGCTATTGCTACAATGGTTTTTGTCAGCACCAGTTTTCAAAAACTTGTTTATCTTTGAAGTTTGTATTGAAGTGTAAGTTGTATATTGAGCATATTTCCCCCGTGTGCTATCATCCCTTTCCTTCCCCTTTCTCCTCCCTTTCTGTCCTTAAGGTAATTGACTCCTACTTTCAGATACATGGTTTTGTGTATCATGCAAAACCTAGGAAGCACAGATGAGAGGAAATATAAAATACTTGTCTTTCTGAGTCACTTAGTGAAATCATTTCAATTTGCATCCATTTTTCTCAGATGACAAAACTTCTTTGTGGATGAAAAATGTCACATTAAAAAAGTTCATTTCTATTGTTGGACACCCAGGTTCGTTCTGCAACTTAACTGTTGTCATTAATGCTGTAATAAACATTGATACAATGCATCTCTGTATCACACTGACTTGGAGGACTTTGACTGAATACCAGGGAGTGGTGTGGATGGGTCATATGGTAGATCTACTTTTTTATTTGCTTCATTTTAATTAAATTTATCATGTGTATGTTTTTATGGGATTATGCACAAATGTGCCAGAGTACAGTGTGGAAGTCAAAGGACAAACTATAGGAACTGGTTCTCTTTTGCCATGTGAGTCCTGGGGATTGAACTCAGGTTGTTAGGCTTGTCAGCAAGCACTTTGACCTACTGAGCCTTCTCCCTAATTTCAGTTTTTATTTGATAAATCTTCCTATTGCCATCCATAATGGTTAGAGTAGTGTACATTCCCATCAGTAGTATATAAGGACTGTCTACATCATTGATAGTATTTTTTGTTTTCTTAATTACTGCCATTCTGACTGGAGTAAGACAGAATCTGAATTAGTTTTTTCATTTCCTGATGGCTAGTGAGGCTGAATATTATCCCATTGTTTATTACTCATTTTTATTTCATCTTTTGAGACTGTTCATTAATCTTATGTGCTTGATTGGATTGGATTGTTGTTTGTTTTGCTCTTTCAGGGGCCCCTTCACCCAGTTCCCAAATGAATCACACATGGAGTCTTGTTCTTAATTATAAATGCCCAGCCTTTGCTTGGCTTGTTTCTTGCAAACTTTCCTTAAATTATCCTGTCTACTTTTTGCCTTTGGGATTTTCTAATTTTCTTACTTCTGTAAATCTTACTCTGTGGCTTTCTGTGTAGCTGGGTGGCTGTCCCACGGGTCCTCCTCCTTCTCTGGCTCCTTTATTTCATCCCAGCTTTCTCCTTCTATATATCCTGTCTGCATGCCAGCCCTGCTTGTTTCTCTCCTGCCTCACTTTTGGCTGTTCAGCTCTTTAATTAGACCATCAAGTGTTTTAGACAGGAAAGGTAACACAGCTTTACAGAGTTAAACTAATGCAACATAATCAAAAGTAACACACTTTAAATTAATATTCTGCCACAGGTTAATGGATTGTTGTTGTTGTTGTTCTACAGCTAGCTGTTGTAGTATGGTGTTTTTCCTCTGGGCACAACATGATTACTACCTTGGAGTAGAACAATCCAAAGATGACTAGGTCTATGGTAATGGTAATGGAACTTTTGGTACTCTAGTAGAAGAAGGGAGGGCAGGGAAGGAATACTTATCCTAGAACACATAGAATTGAAGGTTTACTGAAAGGGGGCTTTATGATGAGCTTCCAGGATGCGGTCATGCATGAGATGTGACTTTGCATTAATGCATCTGCTTTGGTGATACCCACAGTCCCTTAAATAACCCTTCACCCATGCCCTGTAAGGAAGCTCAATAAATTCACTTATTCTCCAAGGTGGATATTGGTGAGTTTGCTCCTTTGCCCTATTGTTGGTGCCCTGTCTGGTTGAATAGAATTCCCCAGCTCTTGGCTTATGACAAGACCTACAGACCCAGTGTAAATCTCTCTGTAGGATTCTTAAGATACAAGCAAGTTTTAACAAATACAGGAGAATCAAGATAACTTCTTGTAGTTTGTTTGACCATAATGGGTTAAAGCTAGAAATCAACAAGAAAAGCTATAGAACATGCATAAACACAGAGATTAAAAAATACACCATTTAATGACAAATGGGATTGACAAAATAAAAAAACTAAAATTTCCTAGGATCAAGCAGTTCTGAGAGGAAGTTTATTTACAAATGCCTACATTAAAAAGAAACAGAAATCTCAAAAAATAAACTTAGGGTTTTAGAAAAACAAGAACAAGTCAAACACAAAAGTAGTCAATGAAAAGAAATATAAGATCAGGACAGAGGGTAACCAACCACTTTCTGAATCTGTTTACAGAGAGTTGCATGGACTTCAGAGAAGGATGTTATATTCTTCAGTGTTTTCATGGAGTGGTCTGTAGATGTCTGTTAGGACTGTTTGATCCATGGTTTCACTTCCCTTATATGTTTCTCTGGGTTGTTTGTTTGTTTTCTTTTTGGTTGCTGTAGTTGTTGGCCTGGCCTGTCTGTTGGTAATGCAGTCACCCGCTGTTATTGTGTCAGGGCTAATCTGTGACTTCATTTCTAATGTGATTTGGTGTATGGAATCGGGTATACCCATTTTGGTACATTGTATACTCTGACTTGTAGCATCCTCTTGAGCACTTATTCCTTTGATAATGTGGCGTGACTAGTTGTAGCTTGAAGTTTATTTTGCCAGCTATTAGCACAGTGACATTTTCTCATTTCCTACTTCTACTTGGAATACCTTTTGCATTTTTAACACCATGGCAGTGTCAGTTTTTGATGATAAGGTATGTTTATTGGAGACACAAGGAGATGATTCTGTTTTTTTTTTCTTTTTGATACAGTTTGATTGTCTGTGTCTTTTGAATTGGGACTTAATATCTTAAATTGAAAGATTCATTTTTCTATCATTTTGATAGTTTGCTGTTCTATTTGATCTAGGAATAAATTCATATTTCTTTTGACTTAATGATATTGTGAATATCCTGAAATAAACTTTCATATTAGAATGTCACTCACATTCTAACATCCTTTCCAGTGTGGACGTGGGTAGTTTGTGTTTATGAGTATAGCCTGTAGTTGTGAAATAGTGTTTCTGTGTTAAAATTCTGTGTTGGAATGTTCTACAATCCAACAATCTCAGATTTCTTCTGTATTGGTTTTTATAGTTTTTTCCCCTTAGTTCCTTTCTTTTGTAGTTCATTCATTGCCACAAGCCTTTTTTGGCTTATTAAGAGATGTGCTTAAAGACACAGCATTCTGACATTTACCATTACTATTCCTGACACATCAGGATGACCTGCTTTAGTTTTGTGGAAAGCCAATGTAAGTACTTTTTCTAGGCTAGATGCTGTCTTGAATCTTAATAAGTCCATTAGCTAGTAATGTTACCTTTTGATGTTTTAGGCTAAATATTGTTTCAGTGTAACACAAGTTTGAAGTGTTATTTTCCAGTTACTAGTTAAGGCTCATTTGCTTTATGTTTTCCAACTTTAATTGTACTTGTAAAATTTAGAAGATCTTGACATTCTGAAACAATTTGTTTTGCATGCCACCAGGCCCTTCAGAAAGTAAGCTAAACTGAAAATCAAAGAGCAAAACCAAACTAAAGGAATCATTTTAGACTGATGATGTAAGACATTTGTGTGATGTCCACAGTATTTAATTACTAATATAGTTTTGCTATCTGTCTACTGAAATGTAGATTTTATAACTTTGTATCTTTTTAAACATTTCTTTAACAATCATATTGTTTTGTGTCTTTAATTTTAAGAGGAATGTCTCTTGAGAATTTTTTTTAGACTTTTTCTTCTTAGAATAAAGGTGGCAGAGATTCTCATATGAATGTCTGACATCAGCATATTTTCCTTCTCACCTGTCCTTATTTCTCTCTCCCCTTCTTTTCATCTACCCCTAAACTCATTTTATTTTGAAATTATAATATAATTGCAATACATCTCTCTTCCCTTTCCTTCCTTCAAACCCTCTCATTTTGCATTCATATATGTATGTGTATATTCATATATATTCTTAAATATTACCTGCTCAGTCTGTATAATGTTCCTAACATGTATGTTTTTAGTGCTCACCATTTGACACTGGACAACCAATTAATGTGTTCTTCTCCCGAGGAAACTCTTTCTCCCACTCGGGGCACTCCTGAATTGCCTGTAGTTCTCTGGATGGCTGAGGCCTCCTGGAGTTTTCCATCCACTTTGGCAGGCCCATTGGTGTCTTCCTTGTTCAGTTTATGTTCAGGCAGTCATGTTCGAGAGACTCTATGGCTGTAGCTTCAGACATTACTCAGAGACACGACTTTGCAGCAGACTCCCTGGTCCTCTGATTTTCAATCTTTCTGCCCCCTCTTCAGCAACGCTCCTTGAGCCTTAGGTGCAGGAGTCTTGTAGATATATCCACTGGGACTGCTTGGGCTCCACTACTCTGCATTTTGGTTGGTTGTACTTTTCTGTGGTGATCTCTGTCTTTGCAAAGAAGAGTTTCCTTGATGAGGGGAGAGGACTACACTTATCTGAGGGTACAAGGACAAATCTTAAGATTGTTGTTAGGGATTATGCTTGTTTAGTAAAGTAGTGGTTATAGATTCTCTTCCAGTAACCATGACTTCACCAGCAACTTAGCTAGGTTTCCAGCACAAGGCATGGTATTCCTCTTGTTGACAGTGTCTTAAATCCAACTAGAGAGCTGTTGGTTACTGCTAAGTTATGTGTGCCACTTATGCACCAATAGTGCCATTCTGGCCATTGATGTGGTTCACAGGTGCTCAAACTGGGTAGGACTTTTGCTTATATCCCTTCTTTGGATGTTTGCATGGCGCCTTCTGGTACCATGAAAGTCAGTCCTCAGGGCAGAGGCATTGGGGTTAGTTTTAGCTCAGGGCTCTCTGAGCCCTCTTTCAGAAGCACATTAATATGTTCAGCAATCTGGACTTACTTTCCACCTCTGAGGGCAACCAAGAAAACAGCAACAGGCTGTATGTTTTGAGGGTCTCTTGGACAGTCCTGGCCAACAACTCAAAAGAGGGTTTCTCATCTCTGGCATTTGGGGCTTGTTCTTTGGCTTTTAGGGGATAGTATTGTCTGCCCAGATGAGAAAAGTTTGTGTATATTTTTGCATAGAATTACATGTGTTATATGGTTTTCTTTTCTTTCTTCTTTTTTAAAAAGATAAATAGCTAAAAGTATGTTTCCGTATGCCTTTTTAGACTTCTTTTTGTTGTTTTACCTTCCTATCTACTTCTTCTCTATTTATTCCCTGTCCACTCCCTAGAAAACCCCCTCTTCCCACATCACCTATCAGACCACTTGTACCCTGCTATTCCCCTTTGTCTCCTTGCACTTTCTTCTGTATTTACCTTCTGCCCTGTCCCTAAAGAGCCCATCTTTCTCATTTCTATCCATTTATCTGCAAAGTTCATGATTTCACTTTTACAGCTGAACAGTATTCTGTAGTATATATGTACCACAATTTAATTATCATTTGCTGTTTGAAGGACATTTAGATTGTTTCTATTTCCTAGCTATTGTGAATAGAGCAGCAATGAACATGGATGAGCAAGTGTCTGGGGAGTAGGATGTGAAGTCCTTTGGGCATATGCCATGGAGTGGTATACCTGGTTCACATGTAGATTGATTTTTAGCATCCCACCAATAGTGAATGAGGGCTCCCTTTCCCCACATCCAGTGTTTGTTGTCAGTTGTCTTGGGGATCTTACCTTTCTGACTGGGATAAGATGAAATCTCAGAGTTGTAGTTTCCTAATTGCTGGGGACAATAAACATTTTTTTGAGATATTTCTTAGTCATTCTTCTTTCCTTTGAGAATTCTATAAGGATCATATGTCTATATTTCCATTGAGAATGAATAAACTGTACCTTGTTCTTTGAATATGTTATGACATACTGATTTCTATTTAAGTATGTAGCTGTAATGGCAGCTAACAGTGCTTAGGTAAATTGTCATTAAATAAGAGATTATTATCTATTTCTTTAAAAATCATTTTCCAGACTAGCATAGTAATTAATGTTAAAAAGATGAGCCCATTCCTACTCCCAGCCTACCTCCAAGCCTCTGGTAATTTAAATTTCAAGACAAAAGTTAGAAAATCTTACCGAAGCTATTTTTTTGTAAAATGTACATAAATTTAATTAGTAAATTAATATATGAAACTACATTTGAAAATGTTAAAAACTTTTGAACATAAAAATATAGGAAAAGTAGTAAGAATAGTGTGTGTATGTGTGTGCACATATACATATATTTATATCTACATAAAACTTTAATTGGCTATATGAATTCTTGAGCTGAAAGAATGAAAAGTTAGATGGACCCTACTATGGAAGTTACAGATCTAAAGTCAGTCTGACCTTGGCTTTATGTCAAGGCTTCTTAAGATTTTTCTACTCTCACCTCCTTTTTGTCAGAAAAGTTTATATGACCCCAGTTACATCAACACATAAAATACGTAAGTTGGACATTTGCTGGTAATAAATCATAAAGAAATTATTTGAAAGCAATTATTTGGTAGGTATACAATTTTACCATTTATTAAAGATAAATACAAATTTACATACAAGAGATAAAAAGTATTGGTTAATTCTTACTTTAAGAATATCTTGCCTTCATTGATACCATGGGATGAAGGATATCTCAAACATTCTTCAGAGTTATTTGATAATGTGAGTTCATAATTTTCCATGCTGAGACTGCTACTTCACATACATAGGTAGTAAAAAATTGTAGAAAAATGCTTTTGGCATTGTTGGAAATTCTGGTTTAATCTCAATTTAAAATTCTTTGAGTGATTTTTTATTTTAATGAAAGTAACTGGAAACTCAAATATGAATTAAAATTTATATGTATTTATGTATTGTGTGAGCATACACTCATGTGCATGCATGCTTATGCACATATACATGCATGTTTATGCCAGGGAGTACAAGTGGAGGTCAGAGGACAGCTTGCAGGAGTGGGTCTTCTCTTTCCACTGTACACGTTCCAAGGATCCAACTCAGGTCATCGGGTTTGGCAGTAAGTATTGTTACCTACATCTTTGAAATAAAATATTTGAAAAATATAATTCAATATATATGTATTAGTCAGGGCTCTCTAGAGCAGTGTTTCTCAACCTGTGGTTCCCAATCCCTTTGGCAAACCTCTCTCTAAAAATATTTACATTATGATTCATAACAGTAGCAAAATTACAGTCATGAAATAGCAACAAAAATAATTTTATGGTTGGAGGTCACCACAGCATGAGGAACTGTATTAAAGGGTCACAGCATTAGGAAGGTTGAGAACCCCTACACTGAAGGATCTCCTGCACTGCAGAGACAACCATTCTTACCTCTATTGTAGAGAACCCATCCAATTTCCTGGGGTCATCTGGACCAGTCACCCCTCCTGACACTGTTACTCCTTTCTTACCGTGTTGGCTTAAGGACATCAGAAGCTCCAAGTGCCCAGGGGGAAGTCTGAGCTTCCAGGTCAATGGAATGTTTGTTGTGTCTTTTGGCAGGAACATTCTCCACTTTGGAACCAAAATTTCTAGTCCAGCAGAACTTAAGGTCACAGGAAAAGGAAGGACACAGTTTTCCAAGTGGGTCATTGGAGGTGATAATGAGTGGAACATTTACTTTTTCTATCCCCTGGATTCCTGGACCTGTGGATCCTGGCTATGGGAGAAACTGTACCATATATTGGACACTGATTCCAAACATATACCATCTTCTGAAGGACCCTGATCCAGTCCTCCATCCTGTTGCCACCTAATTGGCACTGTAACTGTGTCTTCAAAAGTCCATTCTATCTTTCTCTCGGGCCAGCTGCCTCAAGACGGTGGGGAACATGTAAGACCAGTGGATTCCATGATCACAGGGCCACTGTCCCACTTCTCTGACTGTGAAGTGAGTTCCTTGGTTAGAAGACACTGCATGGTATACCGTGACAGTGAATAAGGCATTCTGTAAGTCCACAGATGGTAGTTTTGGCAGAAGCATTACATGCAGGAAAGACAAATCCATGACCAGAATGAGTATCTACTCCAGTAAGAACAAAGTATTGTCCTTCCAATGGAGGAAGTGGTCCAATGGAGTCAACCTGCCACCAGGTCGCTGACTGGTCACCCTGAGGAATGGTGCCATATCTGTAGCTCCGTGTTGACCTCTGCTGTTGTCAGATCTGTCATTCAGCAGCAGCTGTAGCCAGGTCAGCCTTGGTGACTAGCAGTCCATGTTGTCAAGCCCATGCATAATCTCCATCTTTGCTACCATGGCTTCATTGTTCATGGGTCCATTGGACAATGGCAGGGATGGCTGGGGACAGAGGCTGACTGTCCATAGACTACGTCATCCTATCTACTTAATTACTGAACTCCTCTGCTGTTGCAGTCACTTTTGATGAGCATTTAAATGGGTATGGGTAGCTTCACATTATTCACCTATTTGCAGAGATCTAGTCACATACATCTTCCCCAGATGTCTTTCTCACCTATTTTTTAATCATACTCTTTCCAAGTCCTGACCAACTAGCTAGTCCGTTGGCTACAACTCATAAATCAGTGGACAGTTGCACATACAGCCATTTCTCCTTCCAAACAAAATGTAAGACCATGTGTTCTGCCCAAAGTTCTGCCCACTGTGAAGATTTTCCTTCACTGGTGTCTTTCAACATTGTCCCAGAATAGGCTTCAGTGCTGTATTGAATAGCTGTCCATTTCTGGATGGTGCCTACATAATGTGCACAACCATCAGTAAACCAGGCCCTAGTCTTCTCTTTCCTAGTCAGCTGATCATAGGGCACACCCCAAGAGGCTGTAGGTGCATTGTTACAAGAGTAGAAACTATAGGCATTTGGGCAACTTCTTCATGTACTTGCTTGTGCCTTCAGGACCTGCTCAGGCCCAATCATGTATATACCACTTCCATTTGATAATGGATTGTTACTGTGCAAATCCAATTTTGTGGCTTGGTGGGTTAGATAATACCTAGCTTGTGACGGGCAGCTCAGGTCACATGGTGACTTGGTGGCCCATTGTCAAATGTTTAGTTTCTACTAAGGCCCAAAAGCAGGCCAAGAGCTAGCTCTCAAAGGGAGAATTAGTTGTTAGCAGATGATGGTAGACCCTTGCTCCAAAATCCCAGGCCTGCCAAAGGCTCCAGATAGCATCCCTAGCTGCTACTGACACCTCAAGTACCATTGGGTCTGCTGGATCATGTGGTCCAAGTGGTAGAGCAGCCTGCACAGTAGCCTGGACATGTTGAAGAGCGTTTTCCTGTTGCAGCCCTACTCAAAGGTAGCAGCTTTCTGAGACATTTGGTATGTGGATCAGAGTAACACACCCAAGTGAGGTATGTCCTGTCTCCAGAATCCAAATAGGTCAACTAACAGTTGTACTTTTTTCGGTGGTGGGAGGAGTCAGATGCAATAACTTATCCTTCACTTTAGAAGGAATATCTCCACATGTCCCTCACCACTGGATTCCTAAGAATTTCACTGAGGTAGAAGGTCCTTGAATTTTGGTTGGATTTATTTCCCATCTTCTGATGTACATATGTATTACCAATGAGTTCAAAGTGGTTGTTACCTCCTGTTCAGTTGGTTCAATTAACATGATGTTATCAATCTAGTGTACCAGTGTAAAATTTTGTGGAAGAGACAGATGATCAAGATCCCTTCAAACTAAGTTATGACACAGGGCTGGAGAGTTAATATATCCTCAAGGTAAAATTGTAAAGGTACGCTGTTGGCCTTGCCAACTGAAAATTGCTTCTTATAGACAGGTACTGAGAAAAAAGGCATTTGATAGCTTAATAGCTGTATTCCATGTGTCAGGACACGTGTTGACCCGCTCAAGTAAGAACACCACATCTGGTACAGCAGCTACAAATAAAGTCACTACTTATTTAAGTTTGTGATAATCAACTGTGATTCTTCATGATCCATCCTTCTTCTGTACTGGCCAGAGAGGAGAGTTAAGGGGAGGTGTAGTAGAACCCACCACCCTGCATTTTTCAAGTTCTTGTTGGTGGCACTAATTTCTGCAATTCTTCCTGGGATGTGATATTGTCTTTGATTCACTATCTTCCTTGATAGAAGAAACCCCAATGACTTCCATTTGGCATTTTCAACCATAATGGCCCTGACCTCACAGGTCAGGGAACCAATGTGAGAATTCTGCCATCTTCTTTGTATATCTATCCCAGTTATACATTCTGGAACTGGGGAAATAGCTATAGGATGAATTTGGGGACTCCTGGACTCACTGTGAGTTGGATTTCATCCAAAACTCCATTGATCACCTGGCTTTCATAAGCACCCACTTTAATTGGAAGGCCACAATGCTTCTTGGGATCTCCCGGAATCATCCCCAATTCTGAACCAGTATGCACCAGATCCTAGGAAGTCTGATTGTTTCCTGCCCCCATTGTACAGTAGTTGCCTTTGTAAAAGGCCTTAGGCCCCTCTGGGAAAGGACTAGAGAAAGACTAACAATACAAATCTTAAGTATTTTATCATGGTCCTTCCTCGGTGGAACCTGGCCATCCCTTCATTCAAGGGCTTCTAGATCATCAAATGGCTCAAGTCTGGAAATTGGTTCACAGGCTAAGATTCTTTTTTGCCATGATCCAATGGAGCCGTTCTTTAATTTGGGATTTTTCTGCTTCTCTAGATCAAACAGAAACACAGTAGGCTTTTAAAAAATGTATTCCATATGTGGAAACACCATGATTGATTAGCCAGTACCAAAGGTCCATATGAGTCATGGCACCATGAAATTCACTTTGCCTGTGCCGACCGTTACAGGTCAGGCCATTATGAACATTGCTTTACGTATGCTGCCTATTACAAAACTATAATTACTTTACCTCAGGTGACAGTGCTGTCACCTGGTCTCTGCTTCCTCAGGGCCCAGTTTAACCCATTGCATTTAATCTAACCAACTGAGCACCAGCATCTCCAACCCTAATGTCTGGCACAAAGGAAAGGGTAACAACAAAGCTCTTCATATGTTCTGGTGCCTCTGTCACCATTTTGCATCTTACAGGATTAGTGAAGGGTGTGTCTCCTAGACCTTCCCATTGTGGAGAATTAGATCTTATACAGTGTACCCACTCTAGCATTGCAATTTCCCTGAGCCTTGAAATCCCTTCATCAACACTAAGTCGAGGGATATCAGGCATCTCCAACTCCCTTTCTGTAGGCCATCTCTTGACAAATGCTTTAGCCAACCATCCAAACAAACTTTTGAGACCTTTTTTAAATGTGTGAACTTCTGTATTAAAACTTCCATATAAAAACATAGAATCTCCACTCAGTGGGCCAATATCAATAAACTCAGCTTGATCCAGTTTTATGTTCCTTCCTCCATTATCCTACACCCTTCAAATCTAATCCCACACATATTTCCCAGAGATCTGCTTGAATAAACTAGCACACTCATCAAGCTCCTTAGTAGTATAGTGTGCCTGCTCATGGACTATATACCTTCTGTGTTCCCTGTAGGAGCTTGCCTAGCCTTTAGTCTGGTTATAGGCCTAAAGACAGCTGTTAGTGGGCTCTGAGGGACATCACTATTGTTTTGCCTGACATTTCCTTCAGGGAAAGTCACTTCTGGTTTATCAGACAACAAAGGATTATTTTCCCCAGTCACAGGCAGAAAAGGCAATATATTTCATGGAGTGGGAGTACATCTTTTGCTGATGGTGGGGAGAGTTTTGCATGTAAGAGAAACCCTTGAGAATCTGTGGGTTCAGAGTTTTCAGCTTCAATAGGGTCCTCCCACATGTCTCCATTCCAGCTTAATGTCTTTATTTATCTGACACCCTTTGAGGCTGGGACTTGAATTTTTGAATCCCCTAGGTGATGAAATGGGGAGGTGTGGGATGTGTGGATATGATTAAATTTTAAGAGCAGAACCTTCATGATTATGATCCTGCTTTTACAAAAGACGTTCCAGAGAACTAGTCCATCCCTTTCCTGTGTGAACATGTAAAGTCTTCATCTGTGAACCAGAAGATAGGTGTGTGCATCTGGGCATTTTGACTGTAGTCTGTACAGCTGCCAGGACTGAGAGAAGTTCTGTTGTTAGAGTTTAGTATATTATCTTTCTTGCTTATCATAAAGGTCACAGCTGACACAGACCTGTAACTAAAGCCAGATTGTGAAGAGAGAAGTGTAACCCATTTACTCAGTTTCACATGACTCAGGAAGCTTCAGAAATGAAGACCCCAAACCTAGGGAACACCATTCATTCCTGTGCTCAAGTTTGATGAAGAGTTGACACCCATGAAGAAGAGTGATTGGACACAAAACGGCTGACTTAATAATAACAGAGAATAGAAACCCGTAAGGCCTATCACTCAAGATTCTTCTTGGACTCTCTATGTAGCATTCTTTCCTGTCAGGCATGAAGCAAGACCCCTTGTAAATTGTGAATTCCACAGTCTATATCAAACAAGAGGGATCACAAAGTTTCTTTGATAGCCAGCTCTTACATAAAACTCTAAGTTTATTTCTAGACTTTATGGCTGACTGTATAGAAGAAGGTTCTAGTTTCATGATCTGTGGTGAAGAAGAAGAATTTCAGTTTCTATGATCCACTGTGTGGAAGAGATGACAGTAATAGGAAGGCAGGCAGGAGAAGGTCAGAGGAAAACCTTCCTCCTGAGTATTGCTCTCCTCAAAGTACTCTTCATTCCGAAGTGGCACACCTTGGGGTATAGTTTTTGTGCACCAATCTCAACTATCTGGCGGTGGTATTTTATTGCAGCAACTTAGACTGACTTAGTAGGGAGAATTTCCTTCTTTCTCTGCTCTCTGCAGTGCCGAGTATTAAAGTCAGGGCTGTGTGGGTGCTAGGCAGGTGTTCTACCAGTGAGCTGAAGTTTTAGACCTTGATGGGTTTTTTTTCGAGACAGGGTGTCTCTGTGTAGCTTTGCACCTTTCCTGGAACTCACTTTGGAGACCAGGCTGGCCTCAAACTCATAGAGATCTGCCTGCCTCTGCCTCCCAAGTGCTGGGATTAAAGGCGTGTGCTACCACCACCCGGCTAGACCTTGATGTTTTTAGAGTCATGTTCCTGCCATGTTGCTCAGAGTACTTCTGAACAACTCTGTAGGATAAAGTGACCTCAAACTCATGGTCTTCCTGCCTCAGTATCCCAATGACTGGAATTAGAGGTGTGTGCCATATGCCTAGTGCTGAGATAAATGGTATATTAATGCAATTGGAGTTGCTCTAGCAAATACTCCACAGTTCCTTAGAACCTGAGGAGATTGATGTCTTCTGTCTGTTCTGGAGTATATCACCAGAATGTTGAAATGTAAAGGAAAGCAAAGGAAATGGAGTTGTTGACCAAGAATGTTGTTAATTGATGAGAATGGTTCAGTAATACTGTCTTTTTAATGCATTCCTTCATTTGCTCATCTCAGATTTATTTGTCCAAGTTATTAATTATTATAATAGTTTTTATTGCATTTTGGATTTCCTAAGAAATTTATGTGAAATATTACTTACTATAAATGCTTTAAAAACATTTTCATATTTTTAGAAAATAATACAGATAGGTAAATTTTAGATTTTTAACTTCAGATTTTCAACAACAATGGCAATCATATTAGAAATGGTTTGTTTCTCTAATAACTATGTTTCTTTCTGTCTGTCTTTTTAGGACCAGGGTTCTGATAAAGCAGGAGAGAAGAAAGCAGAAGGTAAGGGCATTGTCATTTGAGTGATGCTAGCCTGTAATAGCAAATGTAACAATCAACTCCTGAATCACTCCTTGTCATTAATAGATTCACCTCATGGCCAGCTAGAGTGGCTCACTGCTGTGATTGTAGCTTAGCCCAGGAAGTCTGCCACATGTTCAAGCCCAGCCTGGGCTGCAGAGTGAGTTCCAGGTCATCCAGACCTCCATAGGAAGACCCTAGGAGACGAAATCTCAAAGTAGACTTCCTGTTCCTGTGGCTCTTACAATCTTTCTGTCTCCTCTTCTGCTGTGATCCTATTGACTTGGGTGCAGGAATTGTGTTGCAGATGTATCACTTGAAGCTGGACAGCACATGGGCCCTTGTTCTCTGCATTTTGATTGATTGTGGTTTGCTGTAATGGTCTCTGTCTGTTACAAGGAGATATTTTTGGATGAAGGGCCTTTATCTAATATTAAAAGTTGTTTATAATTGACAATATTCTGATATGTATTGCCTTAATATTCTGAAAACATAAGTAACTACTTGAATATGTGACCTCTTGAATTTTTTGGCCATTTTGAACTTTTCTGTTTGAACAACTCATTTATATATAATCTTATGCCGCTATGTTATGAAATACTTAATGGAAGATGTTTTGAAGATAATCTGTTACAATGTCAAGGGCATAATAGCAGATAAAAAATAAAACTAATGAACATCTTAAAACATAGTTAAAACGCGTCATGATATAGGCGTAGGCGAGGACATTTTGACAATGTCCAGCAGCACAGTAAGTAATATCAAAGACTGACAAATAGGATTGATTACATGAAGTAAATGACTTCTTCAAAGACAGGGAAACAACATCCAAATGAAGAGACAGGCTACAGATGGGAGACAGCCTTGCCAACTAGATATCTAGTGGAAGATAACTATCTCTAGCAAAAAAAATTAAACACCAGAAAGCAAGTCACATAAATCAATAAATGGAGTAATGAATTGGATAAACAGTTTTCAAAAGAAATATTTGATCAATAGACTCTTGAAAAAATGCTCAGCATTCTTAGCTGTCAGGGAAATACCAATCAAAAAGCATGTTAAGATTCCATCTCAGCTGGGTTTGCAAGACACATCTGTAATAACAGCATTAAGAAGGTTTTCTCAGGATTGTCATGAATTCAAAGCCTGGGCTGGGATGAATAATAATGAGTTCTAGGTTAGCCTAAGGTACAGAGTGAGACCCTGTCTCAAAAAAAAAATCAATTCATCTCATCCCAGTGAGAAGGACTTGCATCAAGAACATTAATAACAAATGCTTGCCAGGATTCAGGAAAAAATACCCCTTATGCCAGTAAATGGGAGTTCAGTCACTATGGAACCCAGTGTGAAGGCTACTCAAAAAACTAAAACTAGAACTGCTACATGGCCCAACTGTATCATGTTCAGATATATATCTAAAGGACTCTTAAGTTAATGTAGTGATTCTCAACCTTTCTAATGCTGTGACCTTTTAATACTGTCCTGATAAAATTATTTTTGTTGCTATGTCATAACTGTAATTTTGGTACTGTTAGGAATCATAATGTAAATATCTGTGTTTTTCAATGGTCTTAGGTAACTCCTGTGAGCCCAAGGGGGTTGCAACCCACAGGTTGAGAATTGCCGAGTTAATGTTTCACAGAGACACTTGCACAGCCATGTTTATAGCTACACTATTCATGAGAGCGCAGAATGGGACCAGCCTGCATGTACACAATCATCAGAAGAATGGATAAAGAAAATATATATATGCGATTTTATTCAGCTATAAAAATGTGAAATCAGCCAGGCAGTGGTGGCACAAGCCTTTAATCCAGCACTTAGGAGGTAGAGGCAGACAGATTTCTTAGTTCGAGGCCAGCCTGGTCTACAAAATGAGTTCCAGGACGGCAAGGACTAAACAGAGAAACCCTGTCTTGAAAAAGCACCACCACCACCACCACCACCAACAACAACAACAACAAACATGTCATTTACAGGGAAGTTGGTGGAACTGGAAATAATGAAGTGAAATAAGCCAGACTAGGAAAGACAAATACTCATGTTTTCTTCCATGTATTAAACCTATATTTAAAATTATAAATAGATATGACATTAATTATATATAGTATATATTGTGTGGGAAATAGAAAGGAGATCATGAGAACCTGAGAGATAACTCTAGGGAGCAGGGAAAAGAGGGGGTGATGAAATCAGAACTCAGATTAGGGGGAGGAAGATGTCAGAGTCGGGAGTGGTGTGGGAAATGGGGTCTGGAGAGGAGGGGTGAAGGGAACAATTAAAGTTAGAATGACACTTCTATATGACAGTGCAGTAATAAAACTCATTATTTGGTAAGAAGCCTGGAGATACGGTTCAGTGTTTCAGAGCATGAACTTCCCTAAGGAGGACCTGAGTTTGCTCTGGGCACCCTCATCAGATGCCTGCAGCTCAGTAGATCCAACACTATTATGGACTCCATGGGTACACTCACTCCCATATGCACTCCCACACGAAAATAAAAGAAATATTTTTTAAAAATTAAGATGTCTTTGAATTTAGCAAGTTAAAGATGTGACTAAAAACTGAAGAATAATTATAGTACAGAAACCCAGGAAGAAAATATAAACTGGATATAAGGTGATATATATATGTGTATTTGGTTTATAGACAACATTAAGCATTGTGATACAGTGAGTTAAATTAGCATTGGTTGCAAGTTAGTTCTCATATAGCTTTTGCTTTCCTCTTTGTTGGTTGTACAATGTTATTGTTAGTATTGATGTGTGTATATGTGTGTATGTGTACCTGTGTGTGTGTGCATGCATGCACACGTGTGCACATGTATCACAGCATGCCTGTGGAGGTCAAAAGAAGACTTGGTTATCACCTCCTAAGGGTTCAGGGAATCGAACTCAGGTCACCTGGCTTGTATCTCTGCTATTTCACTGCCCTCCTCTTGATTTTTCAATAGGCAATTGGCTATATCTTTTGAGATTTTTTAATAAAGGGTGGTATGTTATTTATCATAGAAAAGTTTTTTAGCTGCAGATTTCAGTCTCTGGGCAATCTGCAAGCCATCAGAATTGATTTCAGTTCCCATGTAAATGTCACAAGTGTGAAAAGTCAATGGCATAGCGACTTGAGTGTATTTATTGTTTATGAATCTGCCCTGAACTGTTAGGTTGGGAAATTAATGTTTTTAATTCTTAATTATTATAGGAATACTTTGAAAAGAACAAGTTAAAATCAAAAATGAAATTACTAGGAGTTTTTTCACCTGTCAAGAATACCACTGCCAGCTTAGACCTTCTTAATCTGTATATGGTAAATCAGATATCGTCCAAGAAGGAAACACCTGGTAAGTCTTTCTAAGGCATTTGTTTTTATCTTTATGTGGTAATTCATAATAACATCTAGCCATCTAATTGCTTAGAATTTCCAGAACTCAAAGCATATGGAGAATTTATTTTAAAACTTTGTTGCCTTTTTAAATTATAAGCTTAACCAGAATTTGAATTAAGATTTTTTATTGTTTTGTGTATTTATCTTATTTTTAAGCTGTATGTGTTGTATAAGAGTAACTTGTTTGATATCATTAATTGGTCATGGGGTTATTATAATTATTATATTATTATTTCTAGGCAAATAGTCACAAGTTTAGCTTGAGAAAAGAAAATAATGAATGCGTTATTACTTCATATTTCTTGGGAAATTTGTACCAAAGGAAAAACAGTTTTTTTTTTTCTTAGTGACTTTTTCCTGTCTTGCAATTAGAATTTCTTTTATACTTCTGGGATAGGAACTGTAAGAGTTTTGTACTTCAAAAGAAAGTTTATTTTGTCTCACAGTTTGACTTTCCATCCTCCCCCCCCCCCCCAATCTTCCTTCTCTTAAGGGAACTTGGGCCTATTATTTACATTTTAAAAACAAGCATAAAAGTAAGAATTCAAAAAACAAGACAGTTTGGGACCAGAGAGGTGGCTCAGGAGTAAAGAGATGGTTGTACAGAAAGAGAAAATTCCCACTAGAACTCTGTAGGTGGGCTGGGTATTGAGTAATGAAACAGTGATCTCCCTTGCATAAAAAGACACAAGGCGCCGGGCGGTGGTGGCGCAAGCCTTTAATCAGCACTCGGGAGGCAGAGCCAGGAGGATCTCTGTGAGTTCGAGGCCAGCCTGGGCTACCAAGTGAGTTCAAGGAAAGGCGCAAAGCTACACAGAGAAACCCTGTCTCAAAAAAAACCAAAAAAAAAAAAAAAAAAAAAAAGACACAAGGCTCCTTCCTCTAAAGCAGTGGTTCTCAGCCTTCCTAGTGCTGCAGTTGAATACAGTTCCTCATGCTGTGGTGACCCCAATCATAAAATTATTTCATTGCCACCTTGTAACTGTAATTTTTCCACTGTTATGAATCGTAATGTAAATATCTATGTTTTCCGATAGTCTTAGGAGACAACTGGGAAAGGGCTGTTTGTCCCCCAAATGGTTAAGAACCACTAAAGCTTAAAGTCTATTGAAGGAGATGAGGTTAATCAAGTGTAATAAAGTGTGCAAAGTGCTGAAATAGAGAAAACATATAGTGCTATGAGAATATGTAACACAGTATCTGATACAGTCTAGTAACTGAGAAAGAAGAAATTAGGTTGAATTAGTAGAGCCCCATTCTTCATGGCTTAAGAAGCAGGAGAAAAAAATTAAATTTCACTAATAATTGTTTGCATTCAGTTTCTGCAATAACATGTATAGAACATTTGTAATGTACAGAAGAACATTTTCATATGTTCAAGCAATTGAAGAATGATATAGCAAAAATGATTTTAAAGCTTGTTTAAAAGTCATTGTTTAACATTTTTATTATAGAAATCATGAAAAGACCAACTTATGTGAATATGAACAGAGATTTGAAAATCCCACTAAGAAAGCATGATTTAGAACTTCCAATGTCACCTCACTGTGTCCCTTCTAAACTGTGCATCGATGACATGGGAAAGAAGTAAGTGTCAGCTGAGACAGTGACTGACTGATGAAAGTTAACACTATCAGCCTGCTGTGTGCTGGGAAGTAGAGAAGGCCATTCCCTTCCAGCCCCATTCCTGCTTGTCACCTGGTATCATGAAATCATTAGGACACGTGTCTATGGTGTTTTGTGCATGTGCTTTGACATCCTGTATCAGACAACACCTATCCCAGTTAAATACAAATTTCTTTCCTAAAACTTACTTGTCTTATGACCCTGTAGCAATGTACCAGAATTTTCTATGTTGAGTGCTTGTGAGGACACTGAAATTTAAATATACGTGGGACAATATTTATGGCTGCTTGAGTTTTTAACTTCCAATTTTGGTTTTCTATAGTGTACCCTATCAAAGATTATGTAGCAAGGAAGAAACTGGCCCAGTTCAGGTGAGTTTTAAAGAAAATTACAAGTTGTTTTAACAATTGTTCCATGCCCTTAGATGATCTCACTTTTAAAATATTAGGAAAATTAGTCATCTTTAAACTTTTTACAGTTTCTCAGTGATTCCTTTTGCAGTTTTAAAATGTAAGAAATTTACTCCTAAGGAATATTCTGATTATGAAGCCTCCTTGGAGTGATAGCAACGTGGCCAGCCCCGTCCGTGTGTTTAATGCTCGATTCTTCTTGTCGAAGAGTTACAAAGCACCCTTACCTAGAGATTGTTTTTAAGTACTTATTCATTTATTTGTGTGAGTGTGCATTCATTCATTGGTGATTGTTTTTAAGTACTTATTCATTTATTTGTGTGAGTGTGCATTCGTTCATTGGTGATTGTTTTTAAGTACTTATTCATTTATTTGTGTGAGTGTGCATTCGTCCATTGGTGATTGTTTTTAAGTACTTATTCATTTATTTGTGTGAGTGTGCATTCGTTCATTGGTGGGCAGGTAGATGCATATGCATGTGTACGGGAGTCCAGAGGTCATTCATTCCCCAACATGCTCTTTTGAGATGAGGTCCCTTTGCAACTAGAGCTGCTTGATTCAGTCTGACTAGTGAGTCCCAGGGACTGGCCTGTTTCTCCCGTCCATCGTTGGGAGTGCAAGTGTGCCCTGACACACCTGGCCTTTCCATGGAGGTGTGGGGAGCCAAACTTGACTCTTACACTGGCATAGCAAGCAGTTTACTGATGGAGCCATTGCCACACCTCCCAGTGAGGGAGTCTTTTATTAGTTCACACGTTCACCAATCAGTTCTTTTTTTCAAATGCAATGAAAACATCATTTGTATCAAATTCTTATGTTAAGAACCCATATTTGCCGGGCGTTGGTGGCGCACGCCTTTAATCCCAGCACTCGGGAGGCAGAGGCAGGCGGATCTCTGTGAGTTCGAGGCCAGCCTGGGCTACCAAGTGAGCTCCAGGAAAGGCGCAAAGCTACACAGAGAAACCCTGTCTCGAAAAACCAAAAAAAAAAAAAAAAAAAAAAAAAAAAAAAAAAAAAAAGAACCCATATTTACCACAAGATGATTTTTCAAAGTATAATTTTTTTTTGCAAACAAAATAATAATGAATTAGAAAATGCACGGGTTGATTAAAGCTTGAAATTCTATTTACTGTCCAATGCTGTATTAATTATTCTTATTTATCTTTGAATTGTCAGGTTTAAATTAGATCAGAAAGGCAGTGGAAGCTGATGGTAATAATGAAAAACCTTGGACATCCTGTTGTCTGCTTTGTGGGTTAAAGAACCTAAGATTTCCTGTCATTAGCAGGTGACCCTCAAGAAAGAACTTGAGAGAGGAAGGCAGATAGGGAAAGCAGAGGGAAGAGTTTTTAAGGAGACCACGTCAGTAGAGAACCTCACCAACTCAGTGACTCCTATGAACTAGCAAAGGCGTGCCTTTCTTGGGATTTCCTCTTTTGTAATCATGCCCCTTTTCTACCCACTTTAGTTCTGTTATTTTGACTTCTAGTTTCTGTACTTTTAGTGATCTTATCTTTTCTTTTCCTATAGTCATCACAAGACATGAACTCATACAGAATGTTCCACAAAACAGAAAACTACAGTTATATTCCACCATCTTTTCCATCAGAATTACCTTCTAACAGACATATTCCAAGCCAAAACTCCACCCCAAGAATAGCACCAAATCCTTGGAAATGTGCATATGAGGAAAAACAAAATGAGCAGGTACACTGGAATTATTGTTTCTTTGATGCCATGTATTCATAATAGTTCTCCTTTTCATAAATTTGACAAAGATGGGTTTCAAATTGCTAAGTATGGTGATAATTGAAAGCTAGTATTTCATTTTATGCCCCATTCTTTATTCCCCTTCCCCATTTTAACCTCCCATTCAGGTCTCTTCCTCTCTCTCTTTAACTGTGCATTCTATTTTTCTTTCCTTGGGAGATCCTCCTCTCCACATAGTCCCTTATTTTACACCTAACCTCTCTGGTTATATGGATTATAGTATGTCTATCAAAGTCTTAAAAGCTGACATCCACATAATAAAAGAAGACTGTAGCTGGAGTTTTCCTGCCTGGCCCACAGTCAGGACAAATCTTTGTCACCCGCCAGTCCCACAGCCGCTCAGACCCAACCAAGTAAACACAGAGACTTATATTGCATACAAACTGTATGGCCGTGGGAGGCTTCTTGCTAACTGTTCTTATAGCTTAAATTAATCCATCCCCATAAATCTATACCTTGCCATGTGGCTTGTGGCTTGCCAGCATCTTCACATGCTGCTTATCATGGTGGTGGCTGGCAGTGACTCCTTTTGCCTTTCTGTTCTTTCTTTTCTCCTGTTAGTCCCACCTATACTTCCTGCCTGGCCACTGGCCAATCAGTGTTTTATTTATTGACCAATAAGAGTAATTTGACATACAGACCATCCCACAGCAGAAGACAATATTTTCTTTTTGTGTCTGGGTTATCTCACTCAGGATGTTTTTCTAGTTCCATCCATTAACCTGTGAATTTTATGGTTTCATGTTTTTAAATAGCTGAATAGTGTTGCATTGTGTAAATGTACCACATTTTCTTTATCCATTCATCAGCTGATGGACATTTAGGTTATTTTTACCTTATGGCTATTATCAAAAACAGAGCATTGAACATGGATGAGCAAGTTTCCTTGTGGTAGGATGTAAAGTCCTTTTGGTACATGCCTAAGAGTGATATAGTTGGATCTTGAGGTAGATCTATTCCTAACTTCCTGAGGAACCCCCACACTGATTTCCACAGTGGCTGTACGTGTTTGCATTTCCGTCAGCAGTGGATAAGTATTTCCCTTTCCCCACACCCTCATCACCATGAGTTGTAATTTGTTGTATTAATCTGGCCATTCTGACTAGTGTAGTTTTGATTTTTATTTCCTTGATGACCAAGGATGTTGAACATCTCCTTGTTTCTGTGATTTGTGTCTCATCTTTTGCAAATTCTGTCTAGTTCTGTCCCCCCTTTTTAATTGGGTTATATTTTTTTTTTGCTGTTCAGTTTTTTGAATTCTTTATACATTTCAGATATTAACCCTCTATCAGATGGATAACTGTATAAAGCTCTTTCCCTATTCTGTAGCCTGCCATTTTTTCCAGGTTGTGAAGTCCTTTGTCATACAGAAGCTTCTCAGTTTCCTCAGGCCCCATTTTTAATTAGGGCCTGTACTTTAGGTGTCTTTTTCAGAAGTTCCTTTCCTGTGTCAATGAGTTCAAGACTATTTCACACTTTTTCTTCTATCCAATTCAGTGTTATCTTTCCTTATGGTGAGGTCCTTGATCCATTTGGAGTCGGTTTTGTGATAAATATGAATCTATTTCCATTCTTCTAAATGCAGTCATCCAGATTGACCAGCACCATTTGTTGATGATGTCTTTTCTCCAGCATGTATTTTTGACTTCTTTGTAAAACAAAACAAAACAAAACAAAACCAAAAACAGGTGGCTATAGGTGTGTGGGCTTCTGTCTGGGTCTTCAATTTGATTTCATTGATCAACATGTCTCTCTTTATGCCAATACTGTGGTATTATACAGCTTGAAATGAGAGATGGTGATACCTCCAGCAGTTCTTTTATTATTCAGGATTGTGTGTGTGTGTGTGTGTGTGTGTGTGTGTGTGTGTGTGTGTGTGTGTTTATGTTTATGGGTGCCTGTGAATGCTTTCATATGAAGCTGAAAATTGTCTTTTCAAGTTCTGTGAATAATTGTGTTGGAATTTTGATAAGGATTGCATTGAATCTGTAGATTACTTTTGGTAGGATGGCCATTTTCACTATATTAATCCTACTTAATGAGCATGGGAGATCTTTCAATCTTTTGATACTGTCTTCAATTTCTTTCTTCAGTGTCTTGATGTTTTTATACCAGTCTTTCACTGGCTTGGTATATGATTATCCCAAGATATGTTTTTTTTTTTTTGATATTGTGAGAGTTTATTGTTTCCTTCATTTCTTTCTCAGGCTGTTTTTCATTCATATATAGGAAGAGTACTGATTTTTGTGAGTTAATTTTATATCCAGCTACTTGACTGAAAGTGTTTATCAGCTGTTGGAGATTTTAGGGATTTTTATATATGAAATAATGTTTTACTCTTCAATTAAAGAGAATTTGACCTCTTCCTTGCTTATTTGTATCCTTTTGATATCCTTGAGTTGTTTTACTGCTCTAGCTAAGACTTTAAGTACTATACTGAGTAGGTATGGGGAGAGTGGGCATCCTTGTTTTGTTTTAGTGATTTTAGTGGAAATGCTTTGAGTTCCTCTCCATTGAGGTTGACGATGGCTATGAGCTTGCTGTAAATTGCCTTTATTATGTTGAGGTATGTCCTTTGTATTCCTAATCTTTCAAGGATTTTTGTCATAAAGGGGTTTGGATTTTGTTAAAGATCTTTTATACATCTAATGAGATAATTGTGTGGTTTTTCTCTGTTTATGTGGTAGATTACTTTTATCAATTTGCATTTATCAAAACATTCCTGGGTTTCTGGATGAAGCCAAAGTGATCACAGCAGATAATCTTTTTGATGTGTTCCTAAATTCTATTTGCAAGTGTTTCCTTGAGAATCTTCACATCTATGTTCATAAGATATATGGTTCTATAATTTTTAATGTTTGCTAGCTTTCTTTGTGCTTTTGGTATCAGTGTAATAGTGGCTTTGTAAAAAGAATTAGGAAATGTTCCTTAAGTTTCTAATTTGTTTAATAATTTGAGGAGTATTGTCATTAATTCTTCTTTGAAAAGTCTGGCAGAATTTTGCACTGAGTCCATCTGTCCCTGGGAGTTTTTTGGTTGGAACATTTTTAATTACTGTTTTTTTTTTTTTTTTTTTATCACCAGGGCTTATGGGTCTGTATAAATTGATGATCAGATCTTGATTTAACTTCGTTAGACTTAGTATATCAAGGGATTTCTCAATTTATTTTTGAAAGTATGCCCTTGTGATTCTCTGGATTTCCTTGGTGTCTGTTGTGATGTCCCCCCTTTGTCTCTAATTTTATTAATTTAATCTTCTCTCTTCACTTTTTAGTTAATTTGCCTAGGTGTTTACCAATCTTACTGATTTTTCTCAAAGAACCTACTCATCATTTTGTTGATTCTTTGTATTGTTTGTGTTGCTGCTCTTATTGATTTCAGCTCTGAGTTTGATTATTTCTTGCCATCTATCCCCTTTGAGTGTTATTTCTTCTTTTTCCCTAAAGCTTTCAGGTGTGCTAAGTTGCTAGCATGATATCTTTCCATTCTTTTTTTTTTTTTTTAATTTAGGCACTTAGTGCTATGAACTTGCCTCTTAGAACTGCCTTCATTGTATGACCCATAAGTTTGGGTGTGTTGTGTTTTCATTTTCATTTAATTCTAGACAGTTTTTTAACTTCTTTCTTAATTTCTGTCTTCAAATTTTTCATTCAGTAATGAGTTTTTCAGTTTTCATGAGTTTGTATACTGTCTGTCCTTTTTGGTGTTGTTGATATTCAGCTAATTTAATCCTGGGTGCTTTGATAGGATATACGTTGCTTTTGTTTCAATTTTCTCATATCTGTTGAGACTTGTGTTCAAGTATGTGGCTGATTTTGGAAAAAGTTCTATGAGGTACTGAGAAGAAGCTATATTCTTTTGTGTTATGATTTAATGATCTATCTCTATATATATCTTCTATGTCTATTTGATTTGTTATGTAATTTAACAATAGCATTTCTTTGTTTAGTTTTTGTCTGAATGACCTCTTTGCAAGAGTGGGTGTTAAAGTCTACCACTATTGGTATATGAGCATCAGTATGTGATTTAGCCTTTAATGGTGCTTCTTTTGTGAGCTTGGGTGGCCCTGTATTTGGTGTATAGATGTTACTTTTTTTTATAAGTATGTGGTGTCCTTTCCTATCTCTTCTGATTACTTTTTGTATGAAGTCTATGTTGTCAGATATTAAAATGGCTATATCTGCTTGCTTCTCTTGGGTTCATTTGCTTGGAATATCTTTTTCCATCCTTTTACCCTGAGGTGATGTGTTTCTTGGATGTGCCTAAAGATGGATCCTGTTTTCTAATCCAGTCTTTTAGTCTGTGTTTTTATATTGGAGAATAAAATCTTTAATACCGAGAGTTATCAATGATCAGTGTTTATTGATTGTGATTATTTTGTTGGTATGGAGTGACTTTTTCCCCATTTTGATTTAGTGGTCTGGGAGTATTTATTCCTTGTGTTTTCTTGGGTGTAGTTAACCTCTTTATATTGAAGTTTCTTTTCTAGTGCCTTCTGTAGAGATGGATTTGTAGATGGTAGATACTACTTAACTTTGCTTATTATTTTTTTTATTTTGGAAAACATTTCGGAATAAAACATTTAAAAATGTTTTTCTTTCTTCATCTATTGTGATTGATAGTTTTGCTGGGAATTCTGGTCTGGACTGATCTCTGTGGTCCTTAGAGTTTGTAGAGCATCTGTCCAGGCCCTCCTGGCTTTAGAGTCTCTATTGAGAAGTCAGATGTTATTCTAATGGATCTGACTTTGTATGTTATGTTGTTTTTTCTTGTAGCTTTTAATATTCTTTCTTTGTTTCATACATTTAGTATTATGATGATTATGTGTCATGAAGCATTTCTTTTCTGGTCCTATTTGGTGTTCTGTCTACTTCTGTACCTTGATAGGCACCTCCTTCTTTAGGTTAGGGAAATTTTCTTCAATGATTTTGTTGAAAATATTTTTCTGTGCCTTTGACCTGGGGATCTTCTCTTTCCTCTATTATTATTATTATTATTCATAGATTTGGTCTTTTCATAGTGTCCCATATTTCTTAGATGTCTTGTGCCTGGATTTTTTTTTTTCAGATTTAATGTTTTCTTTGACTGAGATATCCATTTCTTCTATCTTTTCTTCAGCGACTGAGATTCTGTCTTCCATGTCTTGTACTCTGTTGGTGAAGCTTACCTTTGAGGTTTTTGTTTGGAATCATAAATTTGAATTTTCAGTTTTAAGACAGTGTGGTTTTCTTTAGTGATTCTTTTTTTTTTTTTTTAAGATTTATTTATTATGTATACAATGTTCTGCCTGCATGTATTCCTGCAGGCCAGAAGAGGGCGCCAGATCTCATTACAGATGGTTGTGAGCCACCATGTGGTTGCTGGGAGTTGAACTCAGGACCCCTGGAAGAGCAGTCAGTGCTCTTAACCTCTGAGCCATCTCTCCAGCCCCATAGTGATTCTGTTTTTACTTTCATGTCTTGAACTATTTCCATTATTCCATTCACTGTGTGTGTGTGTGATTTCATGGTCTTAACTAAGGCATTTATTTATATCCTCTTGAAGATTCTTGAACATATTTATAATTGCCATTTTGAAGTCCTTGTGCTTCAGCTATATTGTATTTCTCAGGTCTTCTTATAGAAAGTTCACGTGGTTCTGGAGGAGGCCTATTGTCTTGGCTGCTAATGTTTGTTTTTTTATACTGCTGTTCGGTCGGGCATCTAGAGTTGGGATAACTGAGTTATCCTAGATTTTGTTATCTGGTCTTATTGTGGGAGGATGTTTGGTCTTCTGTTCCATGGCTTCTGTTGCCCTCTCTGGATCTTAGGAATGTGTGTTGGTGGTGGTTGTCTGGTCGAGAGTGTGCTTCTGTAGGTCAGTGAGTAGGTCAGTGGCAGAGAGGAATAGAGGTGGGCTAGGAAGAAAGGCTGAGTGGGGATTTGGGAAGAACTAAGGGGATCTTGTCAAAGATGGGGTCCCCAGAGAGTTACAGGTGTGGTGGTAAAGGGGATCTTGAAAGTAGGTTGCAGTGAAGTAATGTAAAGAGGCAACAGTGAGGACCTAGGGTGACGCTGGATCCGAACCAGGACGTGGAGTCTCCAGTGAATGAAGCTGAGGTGGGAGGAGGGGCACCTCAGTTCCAGGGCTGAGGATGAGGATGGAAACATCAGAAAGAAGGACAGGATGGTGTGAACTGATTCCCCGAGTCACTACCAAGTGTGGCCACTGGGGTAGAGTGTTTCTTGGTAATGGGGCTGACACACAGGAATGGGGATGGGCTAAAAGGGAAGATTGAGAGGGTCCACAAGGTGGGGAATCTGGGTCCCCCCACAAAGTTTGTCAGAAACCCCAGAAAATGGAGGTATGGTAGGGAGAGGCACCAGAAAGCAGTTGCTGCAAGATTAGGAATGAGATTGGAGAGATTGTAAGGGGACACCAGACGGAGAGTCATAATGCCCTGCCCGAGTCACTGCCAGGTCGGCCAGCAGACATCCTAGGGAGAGAGCCAAGTGACACAGAGGGCTGAGAAAAGCCACCTAGTTCATATCTTAGAGACAAAACCTTCTCTCTACAGCTTAAACTCCATATTCTATTAATTACTCTATAGAGCAGAAAATAAAACATTAGATGATAGCTACTTAAATATTCATTTTCTTGCTGATACATAATATAACTACACATTGGTTAGCAATTATCTGCAGATAGGTAAGTACAATTTATGTTGTAAATATGTACATACTGTTTTGTCATTTTCTTCCTTTTTCAGTTCAGTAATGGAAATTTTTCTGATCCTTTATTTTCCAAATTACATAAACGTCAAGATATTTTCAGTCCATCTCAGAGAACAGCAGAGTTTGGAGCATCATATGAGAGAATACGCAGGTGAGTAGGGCACAGAAGGGAAGGTGGAACGGAGTGCGGAACTCTAAGGCGTGACTTTGATTTTAAAAGGGCATGAATATTTGAGCTGAAGATACAATGCGAAAATCAGTTATAAAATATGATTTCCACATACAATGTGCTTTGTAACTTATGACATGTTCTATGATTATTCTCCCATTTACAATGATAGAAAACTCTTCTGGCTTTAATGGTGTGTGTTATTACAATGGATTATGTCTTTTAGGGTAAAACATTAATTAGATGCTCATTGAGAAATCAGAGGGAATTATAATCTATGAACATATGACCCAAAACATGAATTTTCTCTATTTAATACTAATAATTCTTTCTGTCTCTAACCTGAACACATGACCTAGTGCTTAGAACTTAGTATTTCTATTTAAATATTTAATAGATAGTTAAAAGCAAAGTAGAAATCAAAATTTTCAGGTTGAAGAAATAACTCAGCAGTTAAGAACACATACTGATTTTACAAGGATCCTGATTTGGTTCTTAGCACTGACATCAGGCAGCTAAAACCCACCTGTAACTCCAGTTCCAAAGGATTTGACACTGTTGGTTTCTGTAGACATCTACACTCAGTTTTATATATGGCACCCAATAAACATAAAAGAATATACATAATTAAAAATAAAATGAATATTAACAATTTCTTAACAGTCTTGTGTCTATCCCCATTTTTTTTTATACTCCCATTCCCTGAAATAGTCCAACCTCAAGTGAGTGTAAACAAAAGGTTATTTTTGTTGTTATTATGCCTTGTCAGCTTTGATTGTTATGCACAAGCTAGATTTAACCCAGAGTTTCCATGTTTGCTTAGAAAAAGAATTTATAGGTTACCCAGTTCACCTAATTAGCCTTCATCTGGGTTACCTTATTTATCTAAAATAAACTGCATCTTTATTTTTCTTCACTGAGAACTTTGTAACTATTTCAATTGCTAAATTTGCTAATTTATAATTCTTTAAAAAATATGTTTACATGAGATTGCTTCCCTCAATAGTCTTCACAAATCTCTTTCTCTGTTTAACCAGACAGCAGCAACCCACAGTGGACCCTAGGTTATTTGTTAGACTGTGCTGTAGACGACAGACTACTGAGTAGCATGTTTTGTTTGCTAATATAACAATAAATAATACTATGGACTAAATTTCACACTGGAATACAGAACCATGTATAAATTATTTTCTTGCCTATTAACAGAAGAATATATGAGATAAATTTCCTTCCAAAGTATTATTATTTGCTTAAATATTAAGTTTAAAATGCAATTTGGGAAAATGCTAGTCATCCTCCAGTATCTTCTTTAAAGTTTTAAATTTAAGCTAGTGTTTGTAAATAAAAATGATCAAACCTTTCCTGCTAAATATGTTTCTATTTATTCCAAAGTTCAGAAACTGGTGATTTCTTTACTAGAAGATCTGTGATTATGGGTGAAAATTGTGGAAGCCTCTATGAAAGAAGACAGCCAGACTTTGCTATGGAAAAAACATCAGTGCAGAAGATTTGGGGGAATAATGGGAAAGAATTCTCCAATTTTCTTGAAGATGTGAGCCAGCCAACTCAGAGACATCTGTCATACAATCACAACTCGGACACATTTGTCAGTCACAACATGATCCAGTTATTGAGCAGAGATCAGCCAGGGAGAATGGCAGCCTTTCCTAAGTGTGCTTATGATGGTTTGAGTGGCACCTGTGTGGCCTCTTCTGATGGAAGCCACTCCTCTAGTGGGGTCACTAGCGGGAATTTTACAGTTCCACAAGTAGCTCTTCCTAATCCTCCTCTGAATACAAGTTACTTAGGAACCTGTCAGTCAAAGAAGCGCTACCAGAAGGAGTCCAACAGTAATGAAATACGTGAATTTAGATCTTTAGAGGAAGATTGTCACCCAGCCAGATGTGGGAGAAAAGGTTGGTGTTGTACACCCAGTTTCTTTCCCCCTCTCTATATTACCATGTTTCATATATTTATACACATACACATATAGTTGGCTCTCCATATCCAAATGTTCTATATTTTTAGATCAACTAACTATATAGACTAAATCAAAGATGTTTTTGCTAAACATGCACAGACTTTTTTCTGACCATTATTCCCTAACCAGTAGAGCATATATACTATTTTTTTAAAATATAATTTTATCTTATTTTACAATATAATTTAGTTCTACATATCAGCCATGGATTCCCTTGTTCTCCCCCCTCCCGCCCCCTCCCCTTCCCCCCAGCCCACCTCCCCCCCAGGGCAAAGCCTCCCCTGAGGCTTGAGATCAACCTGGTAGACTCAGTCCAGGCAGGCTTTTCCCAGGCTGAGCCAAGCGTCCCTGCATAAGCCCCAGGTTTCAAACAGCCAACTCATGCACTGAGCACAGGACCGGGTCCCACTGCCTGGATGCCTCCCAAACAGATCAAGCTAATCAACTGTCTCACCTATTCAGAGGGCCTGATCCAGTTGGGGGCCCCTCAGCCATTGGTTCATAGTTCATGTGTTTTCATTCGTTTGGCTTGAGAGGCCCACAGAAATCCACAAAGATACCCCCACAATAGACTGCTGGCAGTGGTCGAGAGACAGCCCAAAACGACCTACTCTGGTGATAGGATGGCCAAACACCCTAATTGTCATGCTAGAAACCCCATCCAATGACTGAGGGAACTGGATGCAGAGATCCACGGCTAGGCCCCGGGTGGAGCTCCGGGAGTCCAATTGGCAAGAAAGAGGAGGGTTTATATGAGTGAGAATTGTTGAGACCAAGGTTGGATAAAGCACAGGGACAAATAGCCATATAGACTATTTAATAGCATCCTCAGAGTTGGCAAGATGGTTTGCTGCTGACCTGAGTTCAGTCCTGGCAGCCATGGCGGAAGGACACATGCTGCATCTGAGAGTACACATACACACACAAATGAGTATTTTCATAGAGCATTCTTACTGTATCAGATATTCTAAGTCACCTGCAGGTGACAGAAAGAATATGAGAGTATATGCATTATGTGAACAGATTTAGCTAGTTTATGCAAGACACTGGCATGTCGAGGGATTTTGGTGTCTATGGGGAAAATGAGTAGAGGGGATGGGTTTGGAACCAATTCCTATCAGATACCAGGGGATGAATATACAGTACATTAATTTATATAATGTTTTATTGTATTATATCATGGACTACCAATTTCCCTCTGCATATCCTTCTAATATGCTTTGAATTAAAAATGAAAATAAATGATGCTAACTTTAACTCAGTGTATGCTTTTATTTTTGAAGGAAATATTGAAAGTGATGACCAAGAGGAAGCGCTGCAGAGAAATACCTGGGAATACCCAGTGTGCTCTATGTAAGTTTTGATTTAGATCTAGTATAATGCATGTATTCAGATGAACAAATAGAACATAAGATGATAATATGTTTGCTGGATGGTGAGCAAACTGGTCTTAAAGAAGCCATACCCTTTTATATATATATACCCTTTTATATATAAAAGCAACTTCTTAAGGCCATGATGTTCACATTTTCCAGCCTCTAAGACCTTCTCATCTGACCATTTAGTGTTGAATATCCACCACATATCTTCTAAATATCAATTTACTGATTAGCGGAAATAGAAGTATCCCATGGATAGAATGTTTATTAGCGCAAACAGCATATTGCCTCTTTTGCAGTCCCCACAGGAATGTTGCATGTTTGGTATAAAATCAACAGGGAGCATGAGAATGCAGTGAGGCAGTATAAGCAAGACTAGCTCCATTATGTGACATCTGTGTTCTAGGATCCTCTGCATGCTAACATTCACCTCCCACGGCCCCTGTGTGACAGAAGAGATATTCAGAGTTGCAGTCCCCTATGTCTCATCATTGTTATGCTTTTTGTTACATGGAAATGATTATGCATCACCAGATCCAGCTTTCTACTGCTAATGGTGTAAAAAGAATTTTGAATCTTAGATTTTTTTAATTGGGTGGGTCTTTCATTTCTTAAGACATGGTTTATTCCTTTGAGTTTTGAGGCTGCCTTGATGGCTTTTCTACAAAATTATTTACAATTATTGATAATGCAGGGAAACATTATTTTAGCTGATAGTTACTGAATAGTCCTGTTTTTCTTAATAATAATCATAATTTAGTCAGATCTTTGATTTGAAATTTACTTATATTTTTATTGTGAAAGGATATTCCATATTCTTATGGAAATCATTAAAGTATCTATTGATAAAAAGAATTTATACATGCCTTTTTATGGAATTGGTATTTATTAAAACTTAGGCACAATGTATTTCTAAAATTGAAAAATGAAATCCTTGGTTCTTCAATTATCTGGAAGTTTGAGTAAAACTTTTGTTTGGCTTTGAGTTTTAAATTCAGCTTTTTTTTTTTTTTTTTTTTTTTTTTTTTTTTTTTTTTTTTTTTTTTTTTTGGTTTTTCGAGACAGGGTTTCTCTGTGTAGCTTTGCGCCTTTCCTGGAGCTCACTTGGTAGCCCAGGCTGTCCTCGAACTCACAGAGATCCGCCTGGCTCTGCCTCCCGAGTGCTGGGATTAAAGGCGTGCGCCACCACCGCCCGGCTAAATTCAGCTTTTAAAGGTGACTTAGGATGTATGGCACTATGTCTCAAAAGAGCAAAAACAAAATGGGAAAGGGACCTGATTCTCAATCTTGAGTGCAGATCTAAATTACCTAGAGTGAGTATGTCACAATATAGATGTTCCCAGGCTGGGGATTTGGCTCAGTGTGATTTGGCACACAAACACTAGGACCTGAATTTGATTCCAGAGCTAGGTGCATTGATGTCCACTGCTAATCCCAACACTGGGATGGGAAATGGGGGGAAGGAGGATCCTTGGGGCCTGTTGACAGCTAGCTTTTCCTACTGATCAAACCCTAGATCTCCATGAGAGACCCTGAGGAACAGCAGCTGAGGCTGAACTCTGGCATCCACACGTGCACACACATGGGTACACACCAATATGCATGTGCATTGAAAATATAGATGTTTAACTTACATATTAAAATAAATGATCAGTTTGGTATGGTACTTGTCAATTCAAATTTTTAAGAAGCTTCTTACATAATTCTGATTTGAAACCAAAATTTAGAATAATAATTGTCAGAGGAAATGTGCTTTAATACTTTTTTTTAATAATCCCTAGGGGCAATATTCCTTTGAAAGAATTACATCATAAGCAGTCATGTGATTTTGACCATAATGAGGTAAAAGCTCATTGTCACATTGTCTTTTCAAGTAATTCAGTTTGTGGTGTCCTATTTTAGTATTTAGTTTACCCTGATTTAAGATTATATTTTATTCATGTTTATTTTCATGTAAACTCATATTCTCTTATACTAGAAAAGTTATGGCTTAGAGTTAGAAAATATAATGTTCTTTGAGACAAACTAGACACATTTAAAATAGTTCTTATTGCACTGTAACATTTTGTTGAAGAAAAAAATGCTTTGTGTTTTACTGTTCTCTTGATGAGTACAACTGAGTCAGGAACTGAACCACTGGCTTATGTAATTTGATACTCCCCCCAACCCCCTGGAGCTGAGGACTGAACTCAGGGCCTTGAGCTTGCAAGCGCTCTACCACTGAGCTAAATCCCCAACCCCGATACTCTTAACTAAAAAATTTTTTCCTTAATAACTGTGCTGGCTAATTTTATGTCAACTTGACATAAACTGGAGTCATCTGAAAGGAGGGAACCTCGATTGAGAAAATGCCTCCATAAGATCTGACTGTAGGGTATTAGGTATTATCTTAATTAGTGATTGATGAGGTCATCCTGGTGGGGCTTGGAAGACAATGTTGCAGAGGACAATGTAGACTATGGAGATTTCAGGGAGAAGTATCAGCAACTGGGCTAGAGACCATTCTTGTGATATTGGGCCAAGAATGTAGCTGCCTTTGCCCAAGTCCTAAGAATCAGCCTAAGAATGTCTAAAGTGAAAGGTAATGAACTAAAGTTTTGGTGGAGGGGATTTCTCGATAGCCTAATGATGACTCTGTCATGTTGTTAGCATGACATTAGCAATAACTCTTATACAGATCTATACTGGAAAAGAACAAGTAGATCAAAAAGAAATACAAAATGTACAGTTTGAAGAGAAAAAGAGCACAGGAAATTTAATATTGGAGCCTAGGCTTGTGCTGCAAGAGATGACATTACAGAATGGAATAAAAGCAGGAGTGTCCCAGGGCAAGACAGAATCCACCTTATAAAGCTTCCACCTTATAAAAAGGAAAGGCCTGAAGAAGTTTCTGCTCCTAAAGTCAACAACAAAGGAAAACTCATGCAAATGTGATCGAGGGGTCCAGGATCCATCCGAAGTAGGCAATTGAATTTGGCAGTGTTACCTGTCTGGTTCTGGCTTTGGAGTCACAAAGGCTACACCAATAAAGGGGTTTGGAATCTTCCTCCATGGTTAAGGAGAGATGTGGAGGCCAGGCAGTATGTGGCAAGGCAGACCCTACTTGAAGGCCTGAGATAATTATGTGAAGCTGGGAAAGTGAAGCCTGGGTTACACTGGAGACACAGATGTTAGAAATGCCAGAGCCATGAGACATATGCCAAGAGGAGCTGCACACAGGAGTGGAAGCAGCTCAGGAAAGAGGTGTGCTGCAGTCAGTAAGGCCGGAAGGGTGGAGTCATCTCAGCCCTTGACATCAGATGTGAGCTATAGGACTTGGAGTTTGCCCTGCTTGGTGTGGTCCAGTATTTCCTTATTCTCTTTCCTCCCTTTGCAATAGTAATGCGTATTCTGTGCCATTGTATGTTTGACTATGTAATTTGCTTTTTGATTTTTCCAAGGGATTACAATTAAGAGAATGCCTTGAGTCTCAGAAGAGACTTTGGGCTTTTAAACATTGTTGAGACTGTGAAAGACTATGGGGACTTTTGACATTGGACTAAATGCATTTTGTATTTTATGGCCACAAGCCTATGGGAAGCAGGGAGTGGAATGCAGTGGTTTGAATGAGAAATGCCCCCATAGGCTCATATATTTGAATACTTGGGCCACAGTTGGTGGAACAGTTTGGGGAGGATTTGGAAGTATGTCCTTGTTGGAGGAGGTGTGTCACTAGGGACAGGCTCATGCCATTCCCAGATAGCTCTCTTTCTGTGTCACGGTTGTGTCTCAAGATGTAAGTTCTCAGCTGTTCCTATTGCCATGTCTTTATTCCACCATCTCTAACCCTCTGAAACTGTAAGGCATGAAATTAAATGCTGTCTTTTATAAAGTTGCATTGGTCATGGTGTTTATCACAGCAATAGAAAATTAAGACAGCCATCTTTTTTTTTTTTGGTTTTTCGAGACAGGGTTTTCTCTATGTAGCTTTGCGCCTTTCCTGGATCTCACTCTGTAGACCAGGCTGGCCTTGAACTCAGAGATCTGCCTGGCTCTGCCTCCCAAGTGCTGGGATTAAAGGTGTGCGTCACCACTGCCCAGCCAACAGCCATCTTTTATGAGCAGATTTGGTATGGACATTGGAGTGCATACATGCCTTCATAGCCATGTACATGTTGGGTTGCTATATACAATCCCAGAGATGGGTGGCATGGTGTGATTCAACTACTTTTTTCTTCTTAGAGCTTATGTGTGTCAAGAGTTGAATAGGAAAGTCTTTTTAAATGATAAAATGGTTAGGGAAGGGGTGCTGCTCCTGTGTTACCTCAAGGCCTCACACTGGTGGTGTAGTTCTCAGGTTTGCAGTACACACTGAGTGGAGCATGTTTGAGATATTACTGGTCTTGAACTGGAAATAGTGCACATTACTTCTGCTCATGGCCATAAATGAAATTGTCTACAATGTCTACATAGTCTACATCAAGTTCAAGACATGCTTAGAAATGTAAACTGGCTTTACATTCAAGAGGAAAGGGAGGTGGCTAGACAATATCTCCTTCACTCATCTATAGCCCTGTGTTCCTCCAAAGACATAGGGAGCACTTCTTTCAGTCCATGTCGACTGTCATTTGTCTGTCATATAGTAAGTCATACCACCTGTCATATAGTTGTCATATAGCATGCTATAAAGGGAGCCTTTCTTTCAGTTCATGTAGACTGGCATATGGTCTGTCAGCTCTAAAGGGCACTCCAGACACCGACACTCAGCAGGGACACCTGAAGCTGCATTCTCCCATCAGATTTTACAAAAATCCAGATCAGAACAATAAAACAAACCCAGTTGTTTAACCTTTTTAACTTCTTAGAAATAAGGAAACACTCTGCGTTTTAAAAATAAGAGACAAATTCATAATTCATTAATCATGTAGAAAGTAATGAAATTACAACCAACTGTATGTTTTAGAGATAATTCATAATTCTAACTTTATTTTTTTAAAGGAAAAGTGGTAACTTATATCCCACCTTAAAAAAAAGTATAGAATACTACATTCCCAAGTACTTTAATATTTTGCATTTTAAAACTCTATGTACCATGGCACTGTGAAGCCTTTCTTTTTGTTAGTAATACATTTCTTAGCAATTGTCTATTCTGCTCTTGATGTTTCTAAGCCAATTGAAATTTAAATTTAGTTGGATAGTTGTTTCTTTGTGAAATTGAGTTTATTGAATAAAAGTAATATAAAGCTGACGTACTATAAAATGAGCTGGTGGTATTGGTTGGATAGATATGTGAAGAGTATTATGAATGCTTTGGATTGTTAAAATTTTGATTCTTTTCTCTAGATCCAGATGGAAGAAAGAAGAATGTGTCCTTTAAAAGGGAGGGCAATGTCTACTGAGAAAATCTGTGAGTGCAACTGTCTGGTAACTTTGTTATTTTAGAAAAGAAAGAGGTAGAAATCAAATTTTAAAGGTTTTAAAGATTTTTTTTTTTACCAGCAAGCATATATTTAATAGATATTTTAGAATAGACTATAGTATAATTGATTCCTTAAAATAGCTTTTTTCTTTTACAAAATAGTCATGATGAACACATATAAATGTACAGTTTCACAGTTTTGTACTCAGCTGTAGCTTGAGACAATACGAACTGTACTTTAGAAAATGTCCCCTGTTGCATTTCCGACCATGGTCCCTAGAGGTCACTAGTGTCCTGTTTTTGTTTTTTTCCCCCCACCAGGTATTATGTTTTGAGGTTCATCCACTTCAGTATTATTTTTTTTTATGCTATCCAGAATTCTTTACACCAACATGCTATAATTGATTCATGCATCCTTTGGCAGCAGATACTTGCATTGTGTTCAGTATTCGTCCTTGACTATTCTGACCATTGTTGACATCTCTGGAACTCACATATGAAAGTTCTTGGGTCTATTTCTAGGAATAGAACCAGCTTTCCCATGGTGCATATTTATTACCTTCCTAAGGGAATGCACACTTGTTTTCTACAGCCGATGGCTACTCTAGGCAGCAGGCAAAAGCCACATAGTCCCTGTCCTGTGTCGGTCTTTGTCATTATTTAAACCTAATGACTCATGGCAGTTTTAAGATTTTACTTCTCTGGTTACTAGTAAGAACTTGGTTTTGTTCGTGTTGTCTTTTGTTTTTGGAGACAAGGTCTCACTGTAGTCCATGGTCACTCTGCCTCGGCCTCCCCACAGCTGGAGAACATGCTGTGCTGCCTAGTGCTGCTTGTAAGATGCTCACTTCTCATTAAGGAATGCGTCTTTAATAGTTGACATCTGGCAACATCTGTTATGCTCTATGTGTCTTTTATTAGGCTTGCATACTAACTGTTGATAAGCTTGTATATGCCAGTGCTTCATAGCTGAGTGACTTTTTGTCCATCAAAGTTTATAACTAGTAGGCATGTCTTAGGTCTTTGGTCCCAGCACAGCTCTTCCGGTTAGCTGGTCTGCTTGGATACTTAGAAACCTTTGCCAAATTTTACAGTTTTTATACATTTACTTACTTTTAAATTATCGTGAAAATGGAGCCAGGTGTGGTGGTGTTTCCTTTAATCCTAGCACTCAGGAGGCAGAGGGAGGCGGGGCTCTTTGAGTTTGAGTTCAGCCTGGTCTACAGAGTGACAGCCAGAGCTACGTAGTGTGATTCTGTCTCAAAAAACAAAAACAAACAAAATCAATGGGTTTTCTTATGGTATTATCAGACACTTTAAAAAAATTAAAATAATTTTATCCAGGTGGTGGTGGCAAATGCCTTTAATCCCAGCACTTGGGAGGCAGAGGCAGGTGGATCTCTGTGAGTTCGAGGCCAGCCTGGTCTACAGAGTGAGATATGGGATAGGCCCCAAAAATTCACAGAGAATCCCTGTCTTGAAAAACAACAACAACAAAAAATATTTAACTTAATTTTTTCCTTTTATTACAGTTTCCCCTTCCTCTATTCATCCAGTTCCTCCCCACAACCCCCTCCAATCCAGATCCATCTCATTCTGTCTCCTTAGAAAACAAACAGGCTTCTAAAGACTAATAATATAATATAATGAAATACAATATAACATAAAATAAAAACTAACACATCAGAATAGGCCGAAACAGACAAGCAGAAGGAAGAGAGCACAAGAGATGGAGACCGCTTGTTCCCACTCAGGAACTCCAGAAAAACACTAAACTGGATGCCATGGATATATACAAAGGACCTGTAGGGTAGAAAGATCGAAGAAAACAATACTTAAAAATAAAACAAAAGATAAAAAATAAGATAATTTTTAATAAAAAGTAAAGCCCTGACTTAACATTCTGAGACAAGGAACCTCCAAAGATGCCCTTGAGTTCATTTTGTGTCCACTTCTCCTTTCAACTCTAGGGCCCCATCTGGTGCAGTTTCTTCATTTACTTCTTAAGTCTCTGTGAGTTCATATGTGTTGATCATGTTGATTTAGGAGGCCTTGTTTTCTTGGTGTCCTCGGTCCCCTCAGTCCCCTCTGGATCTCACACTTCTACCTCCTCTCCCATGGGGTTCCCTGAGCCCTGAAAGGAGGTGTTTACTGGGTTGGACATACTGGATTCCTTTCTGGCTCACTTTCATTTTTTGTATTCTCTCATGGATGGCATTGGGTTTTATTCTATTTACTTTAATTTTTTTGCATTACTGGCTTGGTTTTCATGAGTTATCTTTGTGCTTATCTTGAAATGTTATTTCTCCGCCAGTTTTAAGAAATCTTTCTGAGTATAGTAATTCTGATTGACAGTTACTTTCCAAGCTGACAAGCGATGTGATATTAGTCTGCTCTTTCTCCCTTTGTGTATAAGTCGGTATTTTTCTCTTACAGCTTTTAATGTTGTTTCTTTGTGTTGTTAACACCCTCACTGTGCTACACCATGGGGAGGTTCTTCTCTGTCCATGACTATTTGGAGCCTTAATTCTCATCCCCATCCATTCCTCTCTCGGGGTTTAGTAATTGTTCTGCTATAACTTTTTTTTGAACAAATCATTTATACCTTTATTACTTCTTGTACCTCGTGGATTCTTGGGTTTTACCTCTTGAACATGTCCCAGATTCTTGAACATTTGGTCATATTCACTTTGCTTTTTCTTTGTATGTATCCTAGTTCACTTTGTCTGAACTTGTTCTCCATTTGTGAAATTCTCTTTGTGTAGTCTTATCTATTGAGGATTCCCTCTGTGCTATGTGATTTATTGGTTCTTTTATTTCCAAATTTTTTATTTTTTTTAATTTCCATTTCCTGGCTGAAGTTTTCCTCTGTTTTTACAATTTTGCCTCTAAATTACAGATTGTTTGGTCTACTTTGGTAATTTTCCTTCTTTCCTAGTCTGAGGTTGTTTGCTTACTTCATTTATTTAGTGTGAGTTCTGGGGAGTTGTCTTCACTTGGCTTTACATTGCCTACTGCTGTTTAGGGGGGGTTGGCTGCAGTCAATCTGTAGGGGTATGACAGCAGTCCAGTGTCAGCTTGTAATAGAAACCTGTGTGGCCCATTGCCTCTGAAATCCAGAGACAGGTGTACTAGAGTAGCATGTGGGGAAAATTTAGTTTATAGTTTTTAGAGCAAAGAGGTTTTTGGTTTTGTTTTGTTTTGTGGAAATGAAAAGGTAAGTGTAAGGGTAAAATATGTGCCAAGTAGGTGTAGAGAAAGAACGGCCAGAGCAGTCTTTCCTGGGGGATACAAGTTAAAACACAACAAAGGAACAAAGGACAGAAATGTAAATGCTTAAAAGACGAAATTTCAGAAGTGCATGACCTGCATGACTCTAGGGACTGTCCTAACTGGTCAATGAGAATGAAGAAATGACTGACGGACATACAGAAAAGCTGGGGTTGGTGCACTGTACACTCCGATGGAGTCTACACCAACAGTAACCTGGAAACCAGCATGGCTTTTATACATCTGAATCGAGGAGGCAGGTCTGTCCAATTTTAGCAGGAGGTCTCTGTGGGGAGACATCAGGAGGAAGATGTTCTGTACACACTGTCAGTACTGCACACAGACCAGGAGAAGGCTTGCCATGTCCACGGGTCTGAGGCACTGGAGTCCTGACATGGCTGTGCTCATGCCAACCACATGTATTTCCTTGGGACTTCATCCGTTCCTTACAGATTCACTCAGGGGTTCTGTGCATTATTCTGATGGCCATGACACAGGTAAACACAGGCTGGCAGGCCTTCTCCACACCTGCTCAGAACCTCAGCCCAGAGAGTTACATTTGTGTGCAGGTGCATAAGTTATCAGAGATAAGGTCATACCTTCGTTTTTTGTCGTCACACCCTTCATATGCTGTTATGGGAAAGGTCCCTGGGACAGGCAGGCTTCTTCCTTCTGGTGTCTGTGCTTACAGCATCTGTGGACTTGCTCAACCCTAGGAGGAGAAAGCCTTAGGTACACTGTTCGGAATCATATCAAGCCTTTCCTTTCCTTCGGTTTTCTTTTCCATCAGAAGTAACCGTCCTCATCAGAAATTTCAGTAAGTTTGGTGCATTTTATAAAGTGCTGTTAGTTATGTTAGTGGAACTTAGATGTGTCTACTTTGCTAGAGTGTGAGTAGTACCCTCCTTCATGAATGGAAGTTTTATTTCAGATCTAGAGTCTTCACAGAGCAGCCAGTCTGCCAGCTACTCTCCACGGCCGACAGAGAGCACTTTCAGCTCAAGTTCTGACTTGGTAAGCCCCTCCTTTTGAGATTGTTAATATATGCTGAATTAATTTAAAATTGTTTTTTTTTCTCTTTTTACATTGAGAAGAGTTAAGCCAATAGTGGAAATAAAAGGTACATAAACAAAAACGATTTTGAAAGTTAAAAAACTTTTTAAATGTAAAAATGTCAGAAATGTAAACCAAAGTAAAATCAGTATTTGAGCATTAGTGATACATGTTTACAGAGATAATGAATATATTCTTACAAAAGCTTCTTATCAGGATATATAAATATACATACACTCACAAGAATATATTCATTATCTCTGTAAATATATATTACTAATGCTCAAAGACTCTCCTGACTATATTGGCAAAGTTTGTTAGTCACTTTCCTCTGTGTCCTGTAGGATGACTGGCAGTTTCTTCTGTGAAGCAGAAACCCTGAAGGACCATCCCACCTTTTGGCAAAGTTCAGTAGTCACTTTCCTGTGGCTCCAGTTTATAACAACATACTGTCAATCAGTCTAGGCAAGAGCAGCTTCTTGCCCAAATGGTTAGCCTTGCCACATTGAAACCAAGCTTCATAAGGAGTTTCTTGAGTGCTCACATATCTGAAGTAAATTGTGGAGCAACCAGGAGCAGATGTGTCTCATTGTCATGAAAAGCCCTAAGTTAACAAAACATTTTAAATGCCACATTCTGGGTCTTTAAAAGGTTTGAAAACCATCTATTTATCTAAAATATATCTCTATATGATTTGGAAGCATACCTAACATACCTATAATTTTTATTGTTATAAATTACTAACCACTAACCTATATTTCCTGATTATCCTATAATTGTTTACAATAATAGCTTTAAGAAACTAGAAGTTTACCCTACATTTCCAAATGAACTGCATAGGCACAATACCTCAAACAAAAATAGAAACATACATACAATATGTTATAACAAAAATAACCTTAAATTTTTATCAATATACAAAAATCCTTTAAAGAAGAGTAGAAACATATACACAGTGTATTATAACAAAATTACCTTAATTTTCTATCAATATACAGAAGTCCTTTAAAGAAGAGTAGAAACATATATATGATATAATGAAAATAACTTTAAATTTCTATCAGTATACCCAAATCCATGCCAATGCAAAATATCTGAGACTAATGTCTTTTTATCCTATATTCTGCTAAAATATAACAGACATTCATAACTCACCAAATAACCAAAGACCACCCACACCTCCCAACTCTTGGGAATGTGGACATCATTTTCTCCAAACTGCTTCCTGTTGTCTGTGGGCAAAGGACATCTTTTTTAGGGGTTCCTGAGAAAATTTGAGATAATGGCTAAGTCCTGGGAAGACCAGCTACAACCTTTGTTGATATCACCTGTACAAGGTTCAGGAGGTCTCCCTTGATCAAACCTCATTCATATTATTCTGAAGGAATCCACAACCTCTTGTCTCCTTTGGGAACAAAACCCCAAAGCATTTTTATTTCCATTTGATAAATATATTTTTTGACTTTTTTAAAGTTAAGATATCCTTAAAGTATCTAGGTTGGTTCAATTTAGCAGTCCAGTTCACAATCCCATGTCTCTCAGCATGTTTGTCAGCTTTCAAAAAAAATTTCAAAATCAATACAACACTACATAAGATCTAGACTCTCTGTGTATTTCCTATCTTATGTGGCATTTTTCTTTTATATTACTTTTATTTTCCCCTTAAAGGCTTTATTTTTTCTAATTATTTCTTTCTGTGACTGTCTATACCCATTTTCCTTTATTTCTTTATCCTATGCACAATGTAAAACACACTGGAATCTGTTTAGAGGTTTTTCCATCTGGACTTCTCTTACTGTGTTATCTTTTAGCTTTTTTTGACTGTGTGAGCAAACTTTAGACTGCTAAGGTACACCTGGATCCTCCATACAGCTCTCTTGGCTGGCTCTGCTTGCTTCTTGGTTCCTGAGGGCCAAACCTAAAGCTTGCATCCTGGTCAGAAGTTCATCTTACCAGAACTGCATTCAACCTTCCTAGAGCTCTAGAATGCTAACACTTGTGCTGTAGCAGGCATTTTTACTTAGCTTTTTGGTGTCTATTTCACGTACTGGTTGCTCAAGGGCCCACCAGCACACAGAAACACTTAAAGCAGCTGTATCCTCCTTTTTTCAAGCTTTCTTGGGCATTATGGAAATTTGAACACCACATTGGTAAGCCAAAATGTTGTTGGATCTTCTTTTACTCTAGCCCCATGTTGGGTTCCAAAATGTTGTTGGTTATTTTTTGTCTCTTTATTCTTTGGGGGCCCCACCACCCAGGTCCCAAATAAATCACATGGAACCTTATTCTTACTTATAAATGCCTGGCCTTAGCTTGGCTTGTTCTTAGCTTTCCTCAACTTAAATTATCCTATCTATCTTTAGCCTTGGGGCTTTTATATTTCTCTTTTCCCTTTTCTTTCCTTCTTACTCCATGTCTGGCTGGGTAGCTAGGTGGCTGGTGCCTGAAGTCCTCCTCCTTCCTCTCTCATTCCTTCTCCCTCTTCTCCCAGATTTCTCCTTCTATATATTCTGCCTGCCAGCCCTGCCTATCCTTTGTCCTGCCTTGCTATTGGCCGTTCAGCTCTTTATTAGACCATCAGGTGTTTTAGTCAGGACAGTAACACATCTTCACAGAGTTACACAAATGCAACATAAACAAATATAACACACCTTAAAATAATATCCCCAACAGGACCCTATTCTATGCTTCCACTTGTTTGTTCTTAAATGACTGTGGTTGCTTCTCAAAAGATCTTAGTATTTCATTTTTGCCCCAATTTCTTCTCTGAGTAGCAAAGTTCATGACTTTCTAAGAACACAAATTTAATCATGTTAATCTCAGTGTGTTCCTGCTTTACTAACCCAGCTAAACTCTTTACAGCATCTCCTGACTCTGTTAAAACTGGCTCCTGAGTATTCTCCTTTTCTTGTCATGACTTACACATACTGGTTTTCCAGTTTCATCTCTGCTTTGATTTTATGAGGACCCAACTGACAATTGTTGGCCCTAATTCCTGAGCTAATGGAGTCCTAATCAGACAGTCCTTTCCTACACTTGTATCTCGCAGAGTACTGCCTGCTTTCTTCACCATTTCCTGAGGTCTTTGATCCATTCTTTTATAGATTTTGCTTCTTGGGTCTCATCTTAGTTGTGTTTCAAGCATCAGTATTTTTTCAGTGAGTTTTTCAATGGCTCCCTAGTCTAAATGAGGCCTCATAGCTACGTTTGCAAAGTGCTTTATTCTTTTTCTTCATAATACTTTCTCATTTTCTTCAGGTGCATGATTATTTGATGAATTTCATTTTTGCCGATGTAATACATGCCTGAGAAAGCAGCAGCTGTGCTCTTCCATGTGAGCGCAGAGGTCACTCATGTTTAGTAGATGGGATGCACAGGACTCTCCAGTTTGTGCTTAACTAACTTCAGCTTGGGCTCCTTTGCTTCCCAGTGTCAGTCAGATAAAGTCTAGATCTAATTGTAGTTTGTTTGTCATTCAAACTTTCTCTGCTTTCCAGCTTCAATAGTCAATATGTATTTTATTTTTCTTCACCATGGGAGTAACTGCAATGCTAATTTCATACATTCATGGCATGTATTCTACTACTGAGCTACAATCCCAGCAAACAATATATTTTAATTACAATATCCATATAGTATTTTCATAAATTTATTTATAAACTTGAGAAATGGAAGTCAGCAAAGTTTGTCCCCTTATGTAACAGTTGGAGTATTTATTGTAACCACTCAATTTATAGTAATCTGATACCTTTGTTTTCTCCTTAAGTGTCTTTTGTGGGATGAATTAATAACAGTTCTGTAACTGACTGTTTCACTTAAGGAGCCAATGAATGAATGAGGGTATACTTACTAGCTGCTCCCTGGGAACGTATTACTTCTCTGCCCCTTCTGAGTAGTTGAAGAGTGCTGTGGGATGATGAGGCCTGTGACCGCAGCACTGACAAGACAAGGCAGCTCTTCTCTTCTGCATTTTGATTGCAGTGACAATTGATAGTATTGCTATTTTAAACTCAAAGCTTTCTGGGAGCCGTGGGAGAGTCTCTGACTATCTTTGATAATATATCTGCTTTGATTTGTAATTTATCAAGCAAACTTTCTTCAGCTTTCAGAAACTTCCTATCCTGTGAATTTAAAGACTATTTTGAAAAGGCCATTTTTCAATTTACCATAGATTGATTTCATTTCTTTCAGATATCTGAAGATGAAGATCAGATACAGCAGCAAATTGAAGATTCAAATAAGAAAGCCACAGAGACAACTGATAACTTAGAAAAGGTGGAAGATCATCTAGGTGACATAATTGTAAAAGACAGTGTCAAAATTCATAATCAGAATGATAACATTCACCAGTCTTCAGTGAAAAATGATGCTGATCAATGTCCAGAGTCTCAGTGCAATTCAGAGCAAGTATCACAAAAGCAAACCAATAATGACTGTGTGCTTCCGGCTGGGAGATGTGACGTAGGGGTGCAGACAGAGAAAGAGCTGGGTCTCGGGAAAACAGCAGAGGCTGCCGTACAGTGTACCATCCTTTGCCAATGCTCATGTCAAAGTTGGCCTGACGTTCCTGTAGAAGAGGAGCCTTCCCTTCAGGAGGCTGGTGGCTGCACTGAAGATATTATGGCAGATACCACGGGAGGGCAGGAGACACAGATAGAGAACTCACTTGAAATCTCCATTTAGAATGCAGGGTTTCATTTAACCTTGGAAGGCAATAGGAAATGTTTAATCTTCATTAACAAAATAAGTAATGAGAAAATGAGGCTGAGCATAAAGGCGAGTTTCTAAGTTCTATTGTTTCTATGCAAATGTAATATTTCTGTTTTTAATATTTTATGTAGGCATTTCTTTAATAGCCTTATTTGTAGAAATTTGCATATATCCTGCATTTTCAATATATATGTTGCCATTCTCATGTTTACTCATCCTTATTTGGATTAAAAATATGCACAAATTCTTTATTTCTGTTGATAATCACTCTAAATCTTGATAAGTTAAATTGTTCAACAAATGTTCTCTTTAAAAATGTTAGCCATGCCAGCCAGGGTGGTCTTCAACCTTCACTCTCCCTCTTCTTCTCCAAATCCAATCCCCTGTCTGTGCCACAGCTCTTACAGACCACCAGCTGCAGCTTCCCCTTCCTCTATGCCCTCATCTCCAGGAGACCACACAGATCTCCAGCCTTTCTCACCACGCCATCCTCTTGTCTCAGCTCCCAGCTTCTTTAGGCACTCCCTTTTGGAACCAGAGACCACACAGGCCAGGGAAGCAGGGAGATGATCTTCAGGTCTTCACTCTCCTTCCCTTGCTGTAAATCCAGCCCGCAGACTCATCCCCAGCCTCTGCAGCAGACTGTCAGCTGTGGGTGCTCCTCTCTCTTGGCCCCCATTTCCAGGAGACTAAGCAGATCCTAGTGGCACAACCTGCTTTCCTCCTCCTGGTGGACCTCCTCAGCCCCTGCCTGCAAGCCAGTCTCCCTCCCTAAGTGTCAGTTTCCAATACTGAGGAACACATTCTATCTGGACTCCTCCCAGCAATGGCCACACTTACCAGGATCTCAGACGCATTCCCTACAACCCACAGCCAGTATACCTTACTAAGAACCAGAAGGAGCAACAGGAACTAAGGAGAAAAAGACCCAACCAAGAAAGACAAGACCAGATATCAGCACCTAGAATTACAGCCACCCCAAACACAGATGCCTAGACACCAGCATAAAAACACAACCAATAAGAGCCAGGGCAACATGTCTCCACTAGAGCCCAGCAGTAGGCCCTGAGAAATAATCTTGCAGGACTTTCAAGATCAACCTTATCTACTAAGAAGATCCATCTCAGTAATGCAGAGATGGTCTTGGTGGACAATTTTTGAACCCTATCTGGGCTCCACTGAGCTATGGAGAACAGGGCAGCAGGAACAGTTGTCTCAGAGTTCAGAGACTTCTCATCTATGGCCTTTCCTAGTCATTTGCCCAGAAGTTCTTTTTGGAAAGCAATATCTCAAGCTTCGTAAAAATTTGTTGTGTTTACCTCAGCTGAAGTTTTCAAGTTATGTTTTACAGCATTGAGGAAGCTTTTCAGGTTTCCAGTCTGGCATAGAAGCAGCTTAGCAGTTACATTCTGCCTTTAAAAATCACAAGCTGAACTCAATGAACATCAGGAGCTCTTGTGTATATAAGGTACGGTCAATAGGAAAACCAACTAGAGTGCTATCCCAGATACAGAGAATCACAGTGTACTGGATCAGAAACTCTGAAGGAAGCAGTGTCTGAGTGTGTATTCCTATGCTGTAATTGGACACGGATCTTAGTGTGGAAAACTGTGAGGGAAAAACTCTCCAGGAACCCATTTTTTTGAGGATCCTCCTCTGATCTCCAGGAATTTTGAGTTTCGCTTCTACATAGTATACTAGCTATGAGGGAAGAACTGGCAATGGTGATATTTTTGAATTATAACAGAACATTCTCTGTAACGTGGCCCACTATCAGGAGAAATTGTTTACAGGAGCCTAACTGCCACCAACCTCAGCCTGCAATTTTCCACATTGGGGGTGGGAAATACACAGTCCAGCCCTATCATCTACTAGTCCCATGTAAAGGAGGGGGGAGGCAAAGAGGCACCTGTGAGCACCATCAAGTCCTGGTCCAGCAGCACACACACACTAAAAGACCGAGACCTAATTGTATACCCCTTATACCATTTCATTAGTTTCTTTTACCTGGTATATCATGTTTGGTAAACAAAGTAAAACAAGACCCCCCCCCACACACACACACACAAATAAACCTTAGAAGGCACTAGACATGTTGGCTAATAAAATTAATAAAATATATTATCTATATAACATATATAGTATATATATATATGTATACACACACACACACACACATATATATATATATATAAATATAACAATAAGTGCTATAATCCCAGTATTCGAAGAGTAAAGGCACACAGGCACACAGCCTACAGTTTGGAGGCAGCCTGAGATACTTGGTAAAATGTTTCAACAAAGCAAGGTCCAGAGACGAACCAGTTCCCAAATCATGACACAGAAACTTATTAGTTTTGAATGCTCATCCTAACTTAGGCTCCTTTCTGGTTAGCTCTTTTAACTTTGATTAACCTGTTTCTCTTCATCGACCTTTTGCCTCAAGGCTTACCTTCCCTCCTTCTGTGTGTCTTACTGTCACTGCTTCTCTATGTCTGCCTGACGGCGCCTGCCTCACTTCTTGCCCTGGACATGCCCCTCGTTCTCTCCTCCTCCTCTCGTTCTTCCCTTTCTTCTTTTTCCTCTCGAGCCTAGATTTCTCCCATTTCTTCTCTCTACCCACCAGCCCCACCTATCCTTTCTCCTGTCTAGCATCATTCTGCTTTTGATTAGACGAATCAGGTGCCTTGAATAGGCAAGGTGAAACAGGCACAACACAGCTTTCCATAATTAAACACACATCCTTACATCATTAAACAAATGCAGCATAAACAAAAGTAACACACCTTTATACAAAGTAATAGTCCACAGCAAAAACAAATGTAATCATCTTTGCCTAGTTAAAATAATATTACACAACAGAGACACTTATCTATCATGCATTAGACCTTAGATTCAATACACAGGACCCCCTCTTACCTAATTAGATTTTATTTATTTAAATTAGATGTTAATATAGACATATCACATACTAAAAGGCAAGCAACAAGAACAAAATAGTTTCAAGTTAGAGTCAGAGCAGGCATCAGAACCAGACTCCAATAAATTAAAGACATCGGAATGACAAAATTCAGAATTTAAAATGTGTTGTTATTAGTATGCAAAGAGCTATGGTGGAAAGAGCAGACAAACTGATAGTGGTTAGTGCCTAAGCACAGATGGCAATTCTCAGAATGCCTTAAACGACACCCCTTAAAACTACCCACTGAATGAAGACTGGCTTTGGTGGACACAATAGCAGATTAGACACAGGTCATCTAAGAATCTCTGAGCTTGAGACTTCCAAACAAAACAGAAAATGAAAAAGGATTGAGGAAAACAGGACAGAATGAATATCTGGGAGTTGTGGAACAGGTATTTAAGGTTTAATGTATCAATAATGGGAAGCCCATAAGAAGAATCAAGAAAGAACTGAAGAAATATTTGAAGGAATAATGTGACTTGGAATTTCCTAATGTCCCAAAGCAAGCCATCAATCCAGAGAACAGCAGGCAGGATAAACACAAAACAAACACAACCCCTCCTCACATTCCAGTATATTATATTTTAACTAGAACAAACACAGAGCCAAAGGAAAAGTCGTCCAATTATATTGGAACAAAGTCTTCATTGAAAACCATAAAAGCCTACAAAAAAAATGGAGGGAATTTTAGTTGGTTAAAAAAGCATCAACATATAATTCTGTATTTGTGAGATGCTGTCTTTCAAAACAGGAGAAATATTTTCTCAAACAGAAAATATCGGGAACTCTATTGCGAGTCTCCTTGCCACACCCACACAGTTAACAGAGTCTTATATAAAAAGAAAATGACATAGATCAGAAACTCAGAAGTATAAAAAGAAAGCCGAAGCCAGTTATATGGAATGCAGTTATACATGATGATGTTTGTTTCTTTGGCTCTTTAGTTGGGGGAGCCCCGCCACCCAGCTCCCAAATAAATCATACATGGAGGCTTATTCTTAATTATGAATACCTGCCTTAGCTTGGTTTAGTTTCTTGCCAGCTTTCCTTAGCTTATCCCATCTACCTTTTGCCTCTGGGCTTTTCTTTTTCTTGTACTTCTCTTACTCTTTCTCCATGGCTTGCTGTGTAGCTGGGTGGCTGGCCCCTAGAGTCCTCCTCCTCCTCCTCTGGCTCCTCCATCTTAGCTCTTGCCTCCCAGATTTCTCATATTTATACTCTCTACCTGCCAGCCCCACCTATCCTTTCTCCTGCCTTGCTATTGGTCGTTCAGTTCTTTATTAGACCATCAGGTGTTTCACACAGGCACAGTAACACAGCTTCACAGAGTTACACAAATGCAACATAAACAAAAGCAACACACCTTAAAATAATATTCTGCTACCTCTACATCTTCTTCATTTTGCTTTTCTAGACTTTTCTCACAATTTTTTTTCCAAATAATGATACCTGGCTGGAAAGATGGCTCACTGGTTAATAACACTTGTTATTCTTACAGAGGACTTACAGGATTTGACTACCAGTGCCCACAAAGCAGGTCAGTCCCATCCAGGGAATCCCCCAGAGGGGACTGGAGACATGGCTCTGTAGTTCAGAACACTTCAGTCTTCCACAGGACCTGCATTCAGATCCAGCACTCCCCCTGAGCAGCTCACAGACACCTGGGACTCCAGCTCCACAGGGACCCAATGCCTTCTTCTGACCTCTGCAGGCACCTGCATGGGCATGCCCACACGCAGACACAGACACATAATTCAAAAAATACATCTCTATAATTAAAAAGGCTCATTTTAAAGACAAATGTAAGTTAAAGTTAAGACAAAGAAAGATGCTGGGTTTTGTGGTGGATGCCTTTAATCCCAGTGCTAGGAAGCAGAGGCAGGTGGATCTCTGCGTTCAGGGCCAGCCTGGTTTACAAAGCAAGTTCCAGGACAGCTGGGACTGTTACACAGAGAAACTCTGTCTTGAAAACTCAGAAAAAAGAAAAGAATCAAAGAAAGACAGAGCAATGTAAACAGAAGCCATAACAGACTGGCAATACGTATTCCAGAGAGTGGACTTCAAAGAAAGAAGCCCCTTAGGACAGTAAACCTTCCGTGGGCTGCAATTATTGGTCATTTTAGATCTTAACTAAAATCCCCATGATCTTACATCGGCACCACATTGTAATTTTTATCTACTACTCATGGTTCGTTCCTAAATCTAGAACCAGTGGCCTACTGGAGGATGGTAGCTGCAACATTTTTCAAGTAGAGGCATTCAGGTTTTGTCTGTCTGTCTGTCCATCAGCCCATCTATCGTGAAACTCTTTGTTTAAAAAAAAAAAAAAAAGGAGTGACAAAGCTCAGCTGCAGAAATGGCACCACTATCATCTGATTTGGGTCCATATTCCATTCTGTAACTTGTGGTTCTCAGCCGTGGCTGAGTAATCTCATTCAGAAAACAGTGCGAGTATAGATTCTGTGGCTCTCGAGTATCTGATGCGTACGTATACTATTACGGAATGGAAATGTAGAATACCTATGCCAAGGCTCACTCACAAAGCATGGTTTCTTATTTTAATTTCGAGACAAGGGTATGTTGCCTTTTTTATAATGGCACAAAAACAAGTGTCCTTATGGCATGTTATATGTAAATGGCTGTGATTGATTCCTCTACCCTTGTTCCTCCCCAACCCCGCCCATCCCATTCTCCTTGCCCTCTCCTCTGTCCAGCATTGGGGACACTCTCATATCACATGTATTCTGTTTCCTTTTCCACTATGTCCCTTGAAGCCTCTTTCCCCTGTGTCATGAGATCCTTTTAATCTTCCTGGTTGTCTGCTTCGTAAGTCCATTACTCTCACATAAATAGACATATCTAACAATTAGAAGTTAAGGTCCACATATGAGAGAAAACATGCAGTATTTGTCTTTCCGGGCCTTGGTTACCTGATGTCATACAATATTTTTCAGATCTATTCATTCCCTAGCACATTTCATAACTTCATTCTTCTTTGTGGTTAAATAAAAGGCCACCATGTATATGTGCCATACGTGGTCCATTCATCTGTTTATAGACATCTAGGTGATTCCATGTCCTTACTACTATGAAAGAGCAACAATAATCACTCAGGAATGTGCAAATGTTTTGTGACAGGGCCAGATGGTAGTTCTGATTTCAGCATTTTGAGAGGTCGTGTCACTGATTTCCACACTGTTACATCAGCCTGTACTTCCACCAACAATGAATGAGTGTTCCGATTTCTTTATATCCCCTCCAGCATTTGTTGCCACTGTTCTCTTGATGAGAGCCAATTTAACTGGGGTGAGATGGAATCTGAAAGTAGCTTTATTCTGCATTTCCTTGAGGACTGAGGATGATGGATGTTTTTAAGAATGTTTACTGGACATTTGTTTTTCTTCTTTGAAGAGGTGTCTGTTCAGTGTTGACCCATTTACTGATTGCCGTTTGGATTTGTTTGTTTTTCACAGTATTTTATATTTTCTAGATATGAATCCCTTTTATGAAGTATAGTTGACAAAGACTTTCTCCCATTCTCTAGGCTGTCCACTCTGTTGATAGTGTCTTTGGCTGTGCAGAAGCTTTTGAATTTCATTTGTCAATTATTGGTGTTATTTCCTGTGCTATTGGGATCCTATGCCAAGTTCTTGCTTAATTTTCCTTTGTTTCAGTGTTCCAGGTTTTAAATTAGGGTCTTTGACTTACTTTGAATTGATTTTGAGTTGTGCAGAGTGAGAAATACAGACTTGTTTTTATTCTTCTATAGATCGATATCCTGTTTTGCGACCACCATTTGTTGAATAGGCTATCTTTTTTCCCAGTATATGTTTTTGACAACTTTGTCAAAAATTAGATGTCCATACCTATATAGCTTCTGTCTGAGTCCTATATTATTCTGTTGGTGTGCATGTCTAATAATTGAGTTAATAGGAAAGAAATGTGAGTCAACTTCCTGGACACTTTTCCCCCATCCTACTTAAAACTCACTATTTCATGTATAGCAGTAATCTATCATAGACTTAGTACTTACTTAATAATACAATACTTAGTAGTACTCAATGGTACTAAGTAGTACTTAAAACTTTCTTAAATTAACCAAGAATTTCATAAAATGTGTTTTGATCAGATTCACCCCCAACTCCCCCGACACCCGCCCTCCCCTCCCTACTCACCCAGTTTTGGGTTCTGAGTCTCCCCACCCTCTAGTCCGTGTTGTGGGAGCAGGACCTGCCCTGCAGTGTGACAAGCCTAACAGAAGGCAATCTGAAATGGGGCTACAGATCACACCCCCACCGTGGCTCAAGGAACGGCTCAGAGTGAGGACAGAATGATGGTAAGAGCCAGAGGGAGAGGATGACTTCAAGAAAACTGTTTTCTAGACACAACAAGGTACAGAAAACTGCGACAGCATGCACAAGCCAGGGGCAAGCTCCAGCCAGACAAATCTCAGCCTGGAAGGGCAGGGAAGGTGAGTGTAAAATCCCACCCCTGGCTAAGGAGCTCCTGGAAAGGGACAGCCAGCTTTCTCCAGTCCATTGTTTTGAAACCTTGGCTTGTTTGTGTACATAGTTATCTTGTTACCCCAGTGCTTGCGTTGGGCTCTTTTCTATGTATTGCTGATTCCTTTGTGTTTCCTCAGTTTAGAACCAGGGGATATCTCCATATCCAGGGTTGACAAAACCAAGCAGCAGCCTTCACATCCAGGGATAGGAGTCAGTCTTCAGGACCTTTGGTCACAGAGGTTAGGTGCTAAACTATAATAAATGGGTCTAGGGGAGGAGGAGTCTCAAGAAAATGACCACGCAACCCCAAGTGTGGGTTATACTTCTGCAGTAAGTTGTGCTTCTGCAGAAAGGTGTTTAGCCACACTTGGTTGAGAAAGCAGGCTTAGTTAAGTAAGACTCAGAGGGAATCCCACTGGGTTTTTATTCCTAACGCACTGTGCTGCGCTCTGACTGGTCAGACTGGCAGCCTGGTCCTATGGGATTGGCTAATATAGAGAAGCAGTTTCTGGGAGACATGAAATTTGAGCATAGATTTTGATTTCAGGAAGTGCTGACTCTGCAGGAACTTGAATATCTGCCAAATGGCTTCTTCACAATTGTTGCTGTTGCTGTTGCTAAGGGATTCTGCCCCCTTTTCAGCCCTTTGATAGAAAAGACAGTATGGGGGCTGAAGAGATGGCTCAGTGGCTAAGAGCAATGGTTGCTTCTCAGAGCCCGTTCCAGTGCTCACAACCATCTCTAAGTTCAGTTCCAGGGGACCTGACGCCCTCTTCTGGCCTCCACAGACACCAGCCATGCACATGCAAGCAAAAGATCTACATGCAAACAAAACACAAAATTAAAATTAATGAAAACCAACACGTTTTGTTTACAGTTCCCACAGTGTGTTCACTCTATAACCTAGATACGAAAATCCAAGATGAGATGTGAAGAAGTAGAGCGTTCCAAGAGAATGAATTATCTTTACTTTTATTTGATTATTTTCTTATACAGCTCTGGCACTGACACTTTCCTTAAAAAAAGATTGTAACTTTATGTAAATATTGAAGTTCAATAAAATAACTTAAAAAACATTTACATATATATCACTAAATCTCCATAAAATATACCATACTTTTGATACAGCATAGGCTAGCATGATTTGGTAAATGGGACAGTGGCAGTTTTCAAGAGATATTGTGTATGTCACAGGTAGGAAGGAGAAGACTAGATTTGCCAAGATACGTCAAGTATTAAACAGTATATAACATGCACTCAGAAAATGAAAATGTACAGTTCAAAATACATAGGTCTCTAAAAGCATGAAACTCCTGATTTAATAGAGATGTATATTTAGAGTTCCTAAATAGAAATTAGAACATTTATTACAAACAGTACTGTAACATCAAGTGAGACAATAGTACAGGAGCCACTGGAAAATCTAGACATGTATATAGGACATGAATTTCTACTTTGGCCAGAGTTAACATTATAGTATCTAAATTTTAAGTGAAATGGGATAATGTTGAATTTAGCAAAATCTTAAAACTTTGTAAAGTATAGATTCATACGTTTGAATACTGATTATCTGCAAGTCAATTTCTTATCCTATTTATATGGATATGACAAAATCAATCCCATGAACCTAATTGTCTAAAATGTGAATAATTTATTACCTGTAAACGAAGGCATTGAAGATACGGTTGACCAAATTACTCAAGTGCTATAGACTGTACTGTACACATATGAAGATTCAGAGAATTATACTGCTCTGTACTCATAAGCACAATATGATGATGATAAAATACTTCCTGGTATTTCCTAACATGAATACTTGTAAAGCGACTCTCTGTTGATTATTGGCACATAAGTATTTCCTTCCCTAAACAGCATACAAGAAAGCCGAGCAGGTAGCTGTTTGGCATTTGCAACTGCTCACAGTGCCCAGAAGGTGGCAGCACTGGTACTTGCCTTGGAGAACTGAATGAACTGACCGTCTAACCGAGCTGTGCATGAGGCTAGGATTGGTAGAAACTGACAGGCTGAAGGACATGAAGAATTAACCCAGAGAACAATTCTGAGTCTTGTATAGGCAGTAGCTACTTTTGAACTATAAATTTCATCTACAACTTTGTAGCTTAAGATAGAATGTAGTATAGTTTTCTAGAGAGCATGTACTAGGAATCCTCTGCTCCTGGCCTGGTTGTACCCATCTAATACTTTTGTTCCGAGTTAGGGAGATGGTCTGAACTTGATAACTGAGAAGTTATTACACTCAGCTATTAAAGAAAACCTGTAGGTAGCACTATCTAAAGCATTATTTCACCCTGCCCCAAGATTTATGATTATCAAACAATACATTTCAATTTGACTTTGCTATTACTAAGTAAATGGGCAAGCTGTCAATGTGTTTTTTCCTGGTATTTCCCCCTGTTTAACAGATACTAAAATTACAGCAGAAATCCATAAATTCAGTGCTTTTACTGGTCTCTCACCTTACAGTGAATAACAAGTTTTAAGATTGTATCCTAAAGTGTGTTTCACTGATAAACTATTTGAAAGATTCTGCTGTCATTCTCCTGGAAATATCTTTTATTTAATATATATTCAAAGCCATGTTTTAGATAATGACTAAGGTAGGTGTAACAATCCAGACTATTATAGATGCTTATATGGAAGAAAATATCAATGCCCAATCTTTTTAGGCCAGCACTTGACCTCTGAACTCTATCCACAGCCCCAACACCAAGTCTTTTTGACATCATCTTCCACAGTATGTGCTTATATGTAGACAAAGGATGCATTCTTAATTCTCCTATATATTAGTCACCCAGCTAGGTTGCAGGCGCAGTCTTGACCTTCTTCACCCAGTGTTCCTCCAATTAAATACACTTGTATTGAATTTGCAGCATGTTTGGAAAGAAAGCTATCATTGTAGAGGCAAGTATACTGCTTAATCTGTCTATTTTAATGCGGTGGATCAAATCATATCATATAGAAATTGTCTTACAGAATATATGTTTGATGATTTCACATGGGTGGTTTTCAAGTTGACACCAGAAACATAAAAGGTGTTTCTTAGAATAAAAATCTGAACAGTTCCAACACGAACTTTGAATGTGCTATAAATGTTCACCAGATCTAAAAAGCATACCTGGGTTATAGAAGGCTCCTTTCAAGTATTGAGTTGCTTTTTCAAAGTTATAAATAAGTCTTATTTGTGCCTCTCTGTCTTGTACGTTAAAGGTATGGAATATTGTTACTATATAAATAACAAATAATTTTTAGAAATGAAGGGAACAGGGCAAGAGAAATATGGACAATTTCCCATTATTATGTTAAGTTATGGACTGAAAACTGAAAAATGCTTGTTTTTATGCCGGCAATAACAGGTCACACCAGCTTTCAGGACTAACAAGTCTAACTGTCCCTTATATGTGGTCCCATGTGTCAGCCCAGCTGCAGACACCTGTGTACTTAAGGCTACGTGGACTAGAAAGGGAAAAATTGAGGCAACACGTTGAACAAATCAGAAAAATACACTTTAAAAGGAGCACTTTGCTCACTTTTTTCTTCTCATATGTGCTAACTCTACCACATAATAGCTCATTTGATCTTGTAAAATACTACTGAGTTAAGAAACTTCTTCAGAGATAAGAAATATCAAACAATACATCCCATTAAACAATATCTTCTGTTCTAGAGAAAAATCAATACTAATATTCTCTATAAATAAATTTCAAAGCACCTAATCTGAGGAAAAATTTTCCAAAATACTCTATTAATTTTTTAAAAAATAACATTAAACAACCAAACAGAGAGAACTTCCTCTATTGGCTGAAGGATTTGTAGGCCACGGAAGTGACTGTGTAAGTACCCCTGGTGACTGGAGGATAAACTTCTTTTGCTAGCGTCTCAGCTTGGTAATTATGGTAAGATAAGCCAGACTTTAAAAGAATAGACGTTTTGGAGACTGGCCAAAATATTTCCATTTTATCACTAGCCTCCGTTCACTTGGATATGGAACTTAATTAGGTATTTAGATCATTGGATGTAAAACATTGAACTGATGTATTCCTAACTGGTCATTAGATTCACCCATAGCTTTAGAACTAGCAAATGAGTTTTGTAAGCAAGTAATTTTGTTTGTATCACATAGCTCTTAGTAGGGTGCTGAGAATCAGGAATTGAGTGTTGAATGAACATAGAAATCACCAAATACTTTGAGACATAATGTGGAAAGGTAAGTCAACCTGTTTTACTGACTGTGGCATTAGAACCCATGTCTTTTCCAAAGGAGACATCTCCTTTAGATATTTTAGAGCAGACAGAAAAACCAAACCAAGTATGAGATAAAGAAACAGACAGAGCTCTGAGTTTTGGTTGTGTAGCAAATTACTAGGAATGAGAAAAGATGACAGAATTAAAACTAGCTCACGTTCTCAGGGGAAAATACAAGTAATTAGTCGTGAGGTATCCTCCTGTCCTTAGGAAGAGCCAATAAAACATGTGGAGAACGAAGTCCCAGGATTTAAAATAAATGTCAACGACTGTTTCTGCCCCTGACCTCCTTCCTCTTGTGTATCAGAAAGAGAAAACCAGTCCGCCAGCAGGCTGTCATTTAACACCAAGGAAGGCACAGAGCAGCAGGAGCCAGGGAGTGACAATGTGGACAGTTCTGTGTAGATTAAACTGACCCTGGAATACAGCTGACAACCTGACACTACTTCACACTTACAATGGCATTCCAATTGTGCACACATTTGTGACTAACGAATCAGGATATATAAAAATCTGTTCTTTCTCACTTTGACAATAAAATATACTTATCAAAACATGCTAGCTTGTCTGTGCAAATATACTCATCACTGATGCAAAAAAGTATGAAAATAACCCTTAAAGGGCCTGCTTTGGATAGTGTTCAAAAGATCTTGTGTATTCAGTCTCTGAAGAAATTGTATCTGTGTTGGAGACAGAAGCCAACATCTGGAATCCAAAGGAGAGAGGGACAGCTATGTCCTTATAGGACTTCTGAATTTGTAAATGGAAGTTAAGATGGAATTCACTTTGTACCTATGGATCATAGAAAAACCACTACTTGGTATGAAAATTTAGGGTCAACAGACCATGTTTTGGCATTAAATACGTTTAGGTCATCTTATATAATCCTTTATAAATATACATATATACTTTGCCTAGATCACCACTGACTGTATTGCTACTAATAATTGTATATGGTCTTAGGAGAAAGGGGTCCTACTGAAGTCACTGGGTACAACAGTAATGTTTAGACTGTCTCAGGAAGGGATTATACACATCTGCTTAAGAAAAAAATCTGTGGGTTTTGTTTTAGCATTTCTGTTTATGAAAATAAACATCACCATGGTTGTATTTTTCTTCTCATCAAGTCTTCTAGAATATGGAGTCATTTGGAAGGACTGTGTGGGGAGACGTAGCTTGTGAGCAGGGCAGTGACCAACTGCTGGCCTTCTCTCCACATTCAATTCAGTAACTAAAATGTCATCCGCTGAAAATTACTCCACATCAGAAGCATCGTTGTCAGAGAGATGGTAGTTACTTCCCTTGACCCGGATGTATTCAATGTATCTCCCCTCATCGGAGTCAGAAGCGCCACAGGTGCATAGCCTGTTGTCAAAGAGTGACTCAATTTCCTCTAATTTTTTCCCTTTCGTCTCAGGGAGACAGCCGTAGACGAAAAGCAGTCCCACAGCTGCAAAGCCAGCGTAGAGGAAGAAGGCTCCTGCAGTGGGAAAAGAAAACAGTGAGCAGCTAGCCCCGTGTGGACTCACATCGGAGAGTCCCGATTCCGATTCGAACCTAACTATAGTATAAAATGCAACCAAATGATGTCTGCCAGCCTGCCTCACCTGGATGTTCCAGTCCTGTGCAGCTAATGCAATTAATCTTTCAAAACTCAAACCATGTCATAGCCATCTGAAGAAGAACAGACCAGGCTCAGATGCAAGCTCTTTTCACAAGTCTCCCTCAGATCCCACCCAGGCTGAGGGGAATTGCTCTCTCCCAACTGTTTTCTCAGCATGCTCTTCAATATTATTATAACCAAGGGGTCCTATTACTACATGCATATGCATGTCTGTCTTGTCTACTCAGGCATGGAGGCTTAGGAGAAATCTAGATCTCCAGAACCAGGTATAATGCTGCTGCTGCTGCTGCTGCTGCTGCTGCTGCTGCTGCTGCTGCTGCTGCTGCTGCTGCTGCTGAGTTAATGACTTGATGAAGCTCATGGCATCTCCCTGCAAACTCCTGACAAAAGCTGACACAGGCCCTAACTAAACCACATTCTGTTGCCGGTGCCTTTTCTGACAGTACGTAAATGCATACTATGTCAAAGCACTGACAGGAACACTCTGGTCCCCTCTGATGCCTCCTACTTCACCTCATCCCAAAAGAGTATTTTGCAAGCCAGAGTTTTCCTGCATGGGTTTTTGTTATGCAAGCCTCTATTTCAAAAAATGCTTCTTGGGATGTTAGTATATATATATAGACTAAAAAGTATTTAAGCATTCTCAAGGATCAGCAATGGCAACTAACATCTATCATCATGTCATGAAAACAAGCTTATGGGTTTATGGAAACATTTTTAGTTGCTAAAAGATATAAAGCTTAATGTTCTAAACATACCACCAGCTTGTCTCCTGCAGTTCCTTCCCAAGAAAACATATGTTTCTAGATGAGCATTTCTTAACCTGTTGGTCATGAACATCGGAAAACACATAGTTCCAATGGTCTTGGGAACTGGTACCGCTCAGTAGGAAAATTACAGTTATGAAGTAGCAACAAAAATACATTTATGGTTGGGGGATCCTGAGACCACTGGAAAGCTGTGTTTTCTGATGGTTGTGACCCACAGGCTGAGAACTGCTATTCTAGATGTTCCAAGTGGTTAATGAGAGAGAAGATAAAGAACCATTGGCTGCATGGTATTAACTACTGCAATACCATGTCCGTATGTCCCGAACACAGAGCAAAGAGAGTTGCACACTTCCCCCAGCTGTCGTTCTTATCCAGGTGAACATGATGCTTGCTTTCCCGTTCCCCTTGCAAGAGTCAGGAGCACAGTGACGAATGAAGCACAGGCCTGGCCAGCTTCGTCTTTCTAATCTACGGCAAGGGTGGGGACAGACAGCAAACCTGTCCAGAGCATGGGGTGAGGTCAGGCGGGGAGGTTTCAGAGGGGACCAGACATAGTACACATTTCACATAGACCACGTGGTCTTATGGAGATGTGAGAACAATGACTTTACATTTACATCTTTAGAAATTATCCCAACTTAACAAATATCATCACAACTTATACAATCATGTAGACAAGGCAACTTTGTGTAGGGGGCAAAAATGCAGAAAAAGATCTTTTGACTTTACTAAGCAGAGGTTTGAAGGAGCTTCACAAAGGAGCTCTGTAATGCTTATATGTTTTCCTTCAGCCACAGTCTTCACACATTTTCATTTAGAGGTTTTTGTCATGGCCCTGTTTCTGGAAGTGGTAAGTGCTGGGCTCCAAGGTGTCTTGGCTAGAACAAACGATTCAGTGATTCAGTGTCCCAAATGGGTAAGCTACTTTCAGGCCCACAATAATGGTGCTTAGGTGTGGGTCTCCATCCTCCCCACAGGACATCTCCCCAGTCCTGGCTTCACGGTCTTAGCATTTGCTCCATGTTTCCTTGTTAACCTAAAACTGTGCTGTAAGGATTTCCAGCCTGGTAGGAATGGGGGGTGTTTAGGGTTTGAACTGTAGGGGACACGCATAAGCACTTGGGTACAAGAAACTTAGGTAAAGATAACTCTTCTCTTAGACACATTTCCCAGAACCCCTGGAGATGGTGAAAGCTATACAGAGATATTCATGAAGAGCCAAGATATAAGGACACAGCCTCTCTCACAAATTATAGGGTATCTAAGGACAAAGTCCCAAAAGTAACAGTGAGAGGCCATTGAAAAAAACATGCTCTTACCATAGTATGTAAGATACTCTGCTGTGTGTAAAAAGGTCAATGAAACCAGGACGTTGAAAATCCAGTTTATTCCAGCTGAGCACGCATTTCCTGTACTTCTTGCCCAGAGAGGATAGATTTCAGAGTTCACCGTCCAGGGCATTGGTCCCATTCCTGAGAAGTAAATAATTAAAACTACAGTCAGGCTTCCCTGTGGAATGAATTACAGTAGCCCGCCTCTTCTAAGAGGAGGCAATGCAGTGCAAAAGTAACAAAGCACCTACTCACCAGGCGCAAAGAAAATGAGATATAAAACCAGGCCCAGGAGTGCCGTCCAGGAGTAGGGGGTGGGGCAGAAACTGTAGGCCCAGTGGATGTCTTCTGTTTTGAACTTGGTTTCATTTTCACACCTGAAAAACATGTATTAATGCAGTGTTTTAGGGTGTAGCTGTAGAAATTCACGTGATTGTGTTGGATGTATTTGGAAAATCCTCAATCTCCTAAGTGGGGGGTAAAAGTGTTTTTACACTTTTTCTTAGAAATTTGAGACCTCGTGTCATGAACATATGCAAATAAAGACATTAAACTGAGAACAAAATGTATGGTGTAGATATTAGTGCACACACACTTAGAGCTTAATACAATTCAGAGTGGCCGAGCAATTCCTTTTTTAGCCAGATGACATCAAGGAGACCTGGTTTCTAACTTGAAGCTGCACTAGACATAGCAAGCCAACGGGTACTGCATCATCAGTCAGTACACTGTGGTGGGAAGGGTATCTATGCAGTTATAAGCAGCTAAGAGGGCAGGCATCTTCAGGAGCATGCTCCTGTTACACCTACCTTCAAAGCATCCTTTATTTTTCAGCTAAAAATGGTGCAAAGTGACATGCCCAGGGGCATTTCTGTCCATCAGTTTAATCTTTCACATACTCCATGACTTTGAGCTAAGCACACTTCCTCTAAATGTGTCTAATATATTTTCATGTAAAGTTATGCCCGTACACTAAGCATGCACTGTACTATCTAACTGAGGATGACTATGCATAGGCTCCCTAAACCTGTGCTTTCTGAGCTTAAGGAAAGCATCACTTTGGCTTTGGAAATCATTCCCCTGCTCCAATGCCATTCGGTGATACTCTTCCTCCCCAGTTTCATGTCTACACTCAGCTTACTTTGGCTTCAAGCTCACCAAGATGACAACCCACTGTGTTCAGTTAGAGAGTCAGGTCACGACCCTGCTTTCAGAAGCAAGGTTCTATCATCTGTAAAATGTGGGTGAAACCATAGAGAAGATTTTCAGGCTCATCTAGACGAAGGATGATCACAACTGATTGCAAATGGCCACCTGCCCTCCTGTCCTATGTCCTTGCTTATCATCATCTACTGCTGGTGAGCTGGTCTCCTTCCATGTTCAACAACGAAGCTACTTGTCTTTGACTCAGGCTGTCAAATTGAGCTTAATTCTTTTTACATCCTCAGTTGTCCCTATAGATACAACCCATCAGAAAAACATCCAGATCTCACCACCTAGGAGATGGCGAAGCTGTGAGACCATGCTACCTCCTCTCTGTTCCTAAGCATGCTCACTGGACACCCCCATTTTCTTCTCTGCTGAATTATTTACTTATTTCAGAGGTGTTCCATAAACTTTTGTCAACTGAAGACTCAACTAATTTCTACCACTCTCTTCTAGTCCTGAAAATTCCCCCTCTAGGTCTCCTTATTTCTTTCACTTCCCATGAACGTTCTCTTTAATTAGACGCAAGTGCCTGTGGTCACACAGGGTCCCTCTCACCCTTCCTATGGACTTCAGGGGTTCTGTCTTTCTCCATGCTCCATATGCTTCCTCGGGATTGTATTCCATCAGTCATCTCTTCCTGCCATCTTCAGCTTCTTCCGACTGGAGCCTTCCCTGCTGACTTTTACTCACAAGATCTCTGCCATTCAAATGGCCACACCCTCTCATGTTAGTGCTGCCAGACTCCAAAATCAGGAGTGCTTAGACCCTGGAACACTACATCCTCCACTTGGATGCCAGCTGACTTTTGTGGTCTCTGTTTTCTTCATAAAGCTTCTCTCAAATCTGTAGTGGTCTGTGGTGGCATTTATCTTAGCCACTAAACTTTATGTTCTCTCTAACAAACAAACAAACAAACAAAAATATAAAAACAAAGCACAACCATGGGCCCCTATCTCTAACCAATAAGCTATCTTCAATTGGCATCCACTTATAAAGGAAAAACTAATTTTCTCCAGTGGAGTCTCATTGGGTGTATGGACCACACTACGGGCAAGCCCCATGCCCAGCAGTAGACGACCAACACAAAATGAACCCAGTGGTATCTTTGTGAACTTTTGTCTCATATTGCTTTGTTTTTACATTTTTTACCTTCTTGTTCTTTTGCTTGTATATTATGGTTTTTGATTTTGTGTTCTTATGGGTGTTTTGTTTGGTGTCTGTGTGCACTTATTGTGTGTGTGTGTGTGTGTGTGTTTCAGTCTCACTTTTTGAAATTTGCCTGTTTGTGTATTTTCTGAAAAGAGAGAGAGAGAAAGGAAGGGCATGGAGTTGAGTGGATGAGTAAGTGGATCTGGGAGGAGTTCAGGAAGGGGAAACCATGATCAGAATATATTAAATGGAAATTTTTTCAAAAAAAAAAAAAAGAGACAAAAGCAAAACAAGAAACACAAAGAAACCCTAACAAAAACATACACACACACACACACACACACACACACACACAAAAAAAAAAAAAGAAAATCAGAATAAATAAGCAATGACTAATGTCTTAGTTGCTGTTATACTGTTGTGAAGAGATACCATGACCAAAGCAACCCTTATAAAATAAAGCATTTTATTGGGGGCTTGCCTACAGTCTGAAGAGGGTGAGTCCATGATCATCCTGGTGGGAGGCAGACAGGAGTGGCGCTGGAGCAGCAGCCGAGAGCTTTACATCCTGATCCACGGGCAGCAGGAGAGAGAGAGACATGGACACTGGACCTGACATGGGCTTTGAAACTTCAAAGCCCACCCCCAGTGGCACACCTCCTCCTAGTCCAAAGAGGCTATACCTAACCCTTCCCAACAGTTCTACTAACTGGGGACCAGACGTTCAAGCACTCCCTGGCTCCCATAGGCTTGTAGTCACACCACAAGGCAAACACTGCATTCAGTCCCATGTCAAAACACCCTCTGTCGTCCTTTTATCTTAACATCGTTTAAAAGTCCCAAGTCTCTTCTGAGACTTGTGGCAATCTTAGCTGTAACCCTCTGTAAAAAAAAGTCAAAAAAGCAGATCGCATACTTTCAATGTCACAGAATATACACCAACATTCCAAAAGGGTGGAAAGGGAGCACTGTGAAGAAATGCTGGTCCAAAGGGAGCACAGTGAGGAAATACTGGTCCAAGGTAAATACCCCCAAGAGCAAACTCCACAATCTGCATCTCCAATCTTCTATGTCAAAGAGCTATTCAGATCTCTAATATCCCTTCCAGCTTTGTTGACTGTAACATAATTTTCTCTCTCTTGGGCTGGTTCCACACCCTATCTGTCAGGTAACCCAAGGCTCTGGCATTTCCAAAGTCTTGGACTCTCCAACACAATCCAGTGTTTACTTTCACAGTTTCATACAATGGCTTCTCTAGGTAGGCCTACATGCTGGGATAGCTTCTGCCTTGTGCCTGGCCTCAGCAGCTTTCCATAACCAGAAGGAAGAAATTCACAGCCCATTTCTTGTATCCTTCTTGACTCTAAATCCAAAACCATATGGCCAGAGCTGCCAAATTCTGCTGCTTGCAGGGGCTGGATACTGGCTGTCTCCTCGAATTACATTTCCATAAGCTTTCTGTTCTTGTTTAGGCCTAGGGAATCCCTCAGGCCTTTCCTTTCACAGGTTTCAGGATTAGCTCTTGGGACCCTGCCCTCTATTACTTCTTTCATTCCATCTAGCACCAGGCTTTTCTTTAAGCTTCTCATCTCCTTGAGCACAAGACTTGACTCCAGTACTACATTTTCTGGTGTTCCTTTTCTCCTCACACTGTACATTTTGTACGTCTTTTTGCCCTGCTTGCTCCTTTTCATTATTGATCTGCATAAGAGTGATTACTACTAACCATGTGGCACAGTCAATACTAGGCTGTCCTGAAATCTCCTCTGTCAATGGCATTTATTCAAAACTCTTCAATTCAGCCTCAGGCAGATTTTTCAGCCAAGGGCAAAAAGCAGCCACATTCTTTGCCAAAACATCACAAGAATGGTCTACAGGTTACATGCTAATATTTTTTCCCTTCTGAAACATCTTGAGCAGGGTCTGCATATTTCAAATCACCCTTAGCATTATTGTCTTCCAGGGTCCTACTAGCGTGGCCCATCAAGCCATGCTTAAAGCTTTCAACTGCTTTTCTAGTTCAAAGTCCCAAAGGCTTCCATAGTCTTCCACACAATAACATGGTCAGGTCTGTGACAGCAATACCCCCATCCCTTGTACCAATTTCCGTCTTAGTTACTGTTCTATTACTGTGAAGAGATACCGTGATCAAGGCAATGCTTATGAAGGAAAGGATCACCATGGCAGGAAGCAGACAGGCATGGCACTGGAGCAAGTAGCCGAGAGCTTTACATTCTTATTTGCAGCCAGCAGGCAAAGAGAGAGAGAGTGGCTGAACATGGCATGGGCTTTTGAAACCTCAAAGTCTACTCCATGACATACTTCCTCCAACAAGGCCACACCTTCTAATCCCTCACAAACAGTTCCACCAACTGAGTACCAAGCATTAAAACATATGAGCCAAAGATGGGAGCTATTCTTATTCAAACTACCACAACCAATAAGACCAAAAAAAAAAAAATTGCCCAAACAAAGCAAAATGAAACTAAAGTCTGCAAATATACCACTGAGTTTGTTTTTTGTTGGCTAGTTAATCCCAGGCATGGTGCCTACCCTGAAGTGTGGTTGATTTACCTAGAGAGAATCCACTGGAGAAAACTGACTTTCCCTTTGTCAAAAGGTATCAATTACAAACATCTTCCTGGTTAGGGTGGTAGCCCATGTCCAGTTCCCCCTCTCAGTGCTGGGCTGTGTCTGGCTTGAGTCTGTGGGGACTGGGTGAGGCCTGATCTGTACATGGCTCGTTTGTGTTGCTAATCTCTATGAGTTCATGTATGCATCAGTCCTATATTATCTGGAAGACAGCTTCCTTGGAGTCATCCATTACTTCTGGCTCCTAAAATCTTTCTGCCTCCTCTCCTCCTCCACATAACTTTCTGAGCCTCGAAGAGAAGGATTCTATTTTTAAAAAAATCCCATTTAGAACTTAGTGCTCCAAAGCCTCACTCTCTGCTAACTGTCCAGCTTTGAGTTCCTGTGTTAACTCACATCTACCATAAGCAGCAGCTTCCCTGATGTAGGTTGAGTAAACTCGTCTATGGGCATAGCTGTATGTCAATGGGAGTCAGTCATTTTAGTGATCTCTCCCTTTAGGGGAATAGTAGGTTTTCCCCTAGCCTTGTGACCTAACGTGTTCTTAGGTTCTTGGAAACTTTAACAGTGTCAGATATGGCTTCCATCTCATGGAGTGAGCCTGCAATTCAATCAAAAAGTGGTTGATTCTCCTGTAATATTATGCCATGATTGTACCGGTGTGTCTAATGGACAGGTTGATGTTACAGGTCACAGGGTTTGTAGTTGGGTAATACTGGTGATTAACTTTCTCCTCCAGTAGTGTACTGAGTACCTTCCAGAAGCATGAATGCTAGTCAGTAGAAGGGAAACTTCTAGCTGGCACTAGTTTTTCAAAGGCCTTTAGTGTTAATTTTCCCTCTTTACCCTTTCTCCCCCACCCCCTCATTATTTAATGCTCCTATTCTAGTTCCTCCTTTGTCTCTCCATAGCAATATAGTCCATTTGTCTTTTCTTGGAAGAGCTCCTCCCTACCCAGTTACCTAACCTGAGTGGCTATTCTGATTATAGCATGCATATCAAAGGTGACGAAGCTGGTATCTACATAAAAGAGAAAACATACAATATTTAGGGTTTAAGGTCTGGGTTACCTCACTCAGAATGATTTTTTTTTTCTAATTCTATCCATTTACCTGTGAATTTCATTTTTGAACAGTAGGACAATATTCTATTGTGTAAATTTACCACAGTTTCATTCATCAGTTAATGAACTTCTAGGCAATTTTGAATTTCTGGCTATTACGAATAGAGCAGTAATGAACATGGATGAGCAAGTATCTCTGTGGTAGGATGTAGAGTCCTTTGGGTACATGCCCAAGAGTGGTATAGCTGGGCTTGTGGTAGACTGATTCGCAGCTTCCTGAGGAACCACTACACTGATTTCCACAGTGGCTGGACAAGTTGGTCCTCACACCAGCAATGATTAAGTGCCCCCCTTTCACTGCATCCTAGCTAGCATGAGTTGCATTTGTTCCATTGATCTTGGCCATTCTGGCTGATGAAGTCTCAAAGTCATTTTAATTTGCATTTCGCTGATGTCTAAGGAAGTTGGGCATTTCTTTGTGTTTTTCAACCATCCGTGTTTCATCTTTTGAGAACTCTCTGCTTAGTTCTGTGCTCTATTTGTACTTGGATTATTTGTTTTCTTGATGCTCTGTGTTTTTAGCTCTTTATTTTACACACTAACCCTCTACCAGATGTGTAATTGGTAAGATCTTTTCCCACTCTGTAGGCTACCACTCTGCCTGAATGATGGTGTCCTTTGCCATACAGAAGCTTTTCAGTTTCATGAGGTCCCGTTTATTCATTGTTGGTCTTAGTGTCTGTGCTATTGGTATCCTATTTGGAAACTTCTTTCCCCATGCCAATGGTTTCAAGCCTATTCCTCACTTTGTCTTCTGTTAGATTCACGGTATCTGGTCTTATGTTGAGGTCCTTGATCCATTTAGAGTTGATTTTGGGACAGGGTGATTCTTCTATATGCAGCCATCCAGTTTGACCAGCATATATTTATTGAAGATACTGTCTTTTCTACAGTGTGTAGTTTTGGCTTCTTTGTCAAAAATGAGGTGTCCATAGATCTGTGGATTTATATCTGGGTCTTTAAGTTTATTCCATGATGAACATGTCTGTTTTTATACCCTTCTGTACTGTAATTATTATAGCTTTGCAGCAATCTAGGATGGTGATTCTTCCAGCACATCTTCTATTAAGAATTGTTTAGTAGGTCATATATATTAAGAAATCCATATTTTTATGGTTTCCAGTTTGGTTAACTTGCCTCTTAGAACTGCATTCATTGTGTTTCATAAGTCTGGGTATATTGAATTTTCATTTTCCTTCAATTCTAGAGGATTTTTTTCCTTCTTGATTTATGTCTTGACCAATATTTCATTCAGTAGTGAGTTGTTCAGCTTCCATGAGTTTAGTGTTTTGATTATTATGTGTCATAGGGACTTTTTTTTCTGATTTTATTCTGTCTGATTCTTGTACTTTAGTAGGCACCTCCTTCTTTAGATTGGGAAATTTTCTTTTATGATTTTGTTAAAAGATATTTTCTGTGCCTTTGACCTGGGTGTCTTCTCTTTCCTCTATTATTTGTAGATTCAGTCTTTCCATAGTGTCCCAGATTTCATGGATATTTTATGCCTGGATTTTTTTTTTTGACTGAGGTATTTCTTCTACCTTGCCTTCAAGAATTAAATTCTTTCTTGCAATTCTTGCATTCTGTTTGTAAGGATTACCTCTGAGGTTTTTGTTTGATATCCCAAGTTTTTCATTTTCGGTTTTTAGTTTGTTTTCTTGATGATTCTATTTCTACTTTCATGTTTTGAAATTCCACTGTTTGTGTTTTCACAGACTTCATTAAGGGATTTGTTCATGACCTCTTTAGGGTCCTTACATAATAACAGATGCTATTTTGAATCTTTGTCTTGTGCTTTAGCTACATTGCATTTCTCAGGGCCTATTACAATAGAGTTATTGGCTTCCGGAGCAGGCAAATTGTCTAGGATGCTCATGTTTGTGTTTTTGAGCTGGGATCTAGGCGTCTGGTGGTATGATGTTTGAGGTGTGTCCTGGTGTAGATATCTGGTCTTGTCTCTGTTGGCTGGGTGCTCCATTCTTTGGGTGCTGGATCCAGGCAACTGGCATTATGATGTTTGAGGTGTGTCTTGGTGTAGACATCTGGTCTTGTCTCTGTTGGCTGGGTGCTCCATTCTTTGGTTGCTGGATCCAGACATCTGGTGGTATGATGTTTGAGGTGTGTCTTGGTGTAGATATCTGGTCTTGTCTCTGTTGCCTGGGTGCTCCATTCTTTGGGTGCTGGATCCAGGCATCTGGTGGTATGATGTTTGAGGTGTGTCTTGGTGTAGATATCTGGTCTTGTCTCTGTTGCCTGGGTGCTCCATTCTGTGGTTGCTGTTGTCCCCTCTGGATCCTAAGCAGGTGTGCTTGCTATGTGGTCTCTTGGTAGTGAGTCCTTCTGTGGGTGACACAAGTGAATGGATTTGGGCTAGAAGAACGGCTGAGTAGGACCATGGAGAAGAGCAAGGAGATCCTGCATCCTCAGCAAGAGGCAGAGCTCCTAGGAAACTGAGGTAGGGTGGGAGGGGGGACCCTGCAGATAGGCTGCTACAGCACTAACAGTAGCTGGAGAGAGGGGATGGAGGACAGAAAAGCTAGTGAAAACTGCCCACCTGTGCCTGAAGCCCAGTGTGCCACTGAGGATCCCTGGTGGAAAGTGGGTTCTTATCTGTCTGTCTATCTATCTGTCTATCTATCTATCTATCTATCTATCTATCTATCTATCTATCTATCATTTGGCTAGGTGGCTCACACAAAGGAATATAGATGGGCTAGAAGGGAAGGCTGAGAAGACTGGCGGGGAAGAGCTCAGCAGGGTCAGCACCAGAAGGCAGAGTTACCAGAGAACGAAGGTGGAGTAAGAAGTGGAGTTCCTCCAAGCAGCCCGCAGTGAAGGAAGAGTAAGTCTCGAGACCCAGGAATGAAAAGCACAAATGGATAAAGATTGCTCTCTTGCTTGCTCTCTCTCTCTCTCTCTCTCTCTCTCTCTCTCTCTCTCTCTCTCTCTCTCTCTCTCTCTCTCGCACACGCACACACACGCGCGCGCGCACACACAGGCCACCGGTAGTTGTTTCCCAAAAGAAGAGTGGTTTTCTTTTCTTGTAAAAGAATCTTAACCTCCGGTCATCACTGCTCTCTGTGGGGCTGAGTGGTCACTGAGCAATGAATGAGAAATGTGTCTTTGTACGCTTGTGAGCATCCGTTGACATCTACTGATAAAAAAAAAAAAACCCAAATCAATATTCTCTGCCTTAACTTCCCACCTGAGACAAAAGCTTTTGAGTTATCCAACCTGTAAGAAAATAATAAAGAAGGAAATGAAGCTAAGAGAGAGAAGGAAAAAAAAAACAAAACAAACAAGGCTTCAGGTGGACAAGCTCCCGGGGGAGGGATGCTCACAAATAATGGGCATTTTCCTGAAAACCTCTATTTGCTGTTTTTCTCAGCACAATGCTTTGCTGAGGGTCTGTGCATTTGAAAGAGAACTGTGTGATTGCCAGCACAGCCTTTCCCACCAGGCTACACAGGGCAGAGAGACCCTGTCATCCCTTATTATCCTTGAGTGGCTGTCAGGAAAGCGCTAAGGCACTGACCTGGTAGACACACTCAGCAGCGTGCAGACAAGCTAATGACTAAGGCTGTGAGGTCACTCTTGACCTTCCCAGCACAGACACTAGACATTTCAACCGCAGAACCAAGATGTGAGTCCCAAACACCACAGGGCAGCGTGCCCCTGCTCTACAGGCCAGTCCTAGCCACGGCTAGCACCACTCTATGCCCCTGAAAATAACAGGTAGGCAGACACAGGCAGAGTAGAAGCCATGCTGTGCCGGGAGCTTATGCCCATGCCATCCTGGAGCAAAATCCAAAAACCGTAAGTTCATAGAGAGAATGTGGAGGACAAAGAGCAGAGGCCTCTCATGAAAGGGTGTGGTGCTATTTTATTTGTATGTTAATAAATAAAGTTTGCCTGGAGATCAGAGGTCATAGCTGGCCATAAACAAAGGTCAGGCATGGTAGCACATGCCCTTAATCTGATCACATGGCAGGCAGAGTCTCTGTGTGTTCAAGGACACAGCCAAGCGTGGTGACACATGCCTTTAATCCCAGTACCAACCATAGAGACCTGGAGGTCTGTATAGACAGGCAGTGATGAGGAATGAGGTGGCTGGGCTAAGAGCCAATGAGAAGGCAGAACAGCAAGGCAATAAAGGTGCAGGTTAGACAGGAAGAAGCTGGTTCTCTCTGGGGAAGCTACAGTGATGTGGTGAGTAAGGTTAGCTGGTGGCTATCACTATTTCACTGATCTCTATGGCTTTTACCCCTATATTTGTCTCTGTGTTCCTTATTTAAAAAGACCATTTAGAAGTCAGGCAGTGGTGGCGCACGCCTTTAATCCCAGCACTCGGGAGGCAGAGCCAGGCAGATCTCTGTGAGTTCAAGGCCAGCCTGGGCTACAAAGTGAGTCCAGGAAAGGCGCAAAGCTACACAGAGAAACTCTGCCTTGAAAAACAAAAATAATAACAAAACAAAACAAGACTGTTTAGAAATTTGTCTACAAAGGGGACATAAAGGTGATGATGAGCCCTGTACAATAATACTCACATAGGAGAATGTCATAATGAAGCCCACTACTTTGTACGAAAACTAAAAATAACGATTAAGAACAAAGTGACACTTCATTCTGGCTATGTGAGAATGAGTATTCACCAGCAGAATGAGCAGGCTGAAGTCTGACACAGCCCAACCAAACCGGCGACGGTTCTGTGCTGCAGCCAGAGCCCGCATGCCTTCATCACCACATGCACGGATTACTAACTCCCTCTGAAGGTGGAACAATTGTCTCCCCAATCTGCTGGACAGTCTTAAACCAGAGAAGCCCCCAGAGGTGCTAAGCTGTGCACAACTGCTCTGGCTACGGTTACCCGCCCCCCCCCCCCCCCCCCCCCCCCCCCCCCCGCCAGGACACACTCCTGCTGCCGACACAGGACAAACTTCCTCTGCTGTTCTATTCACCACAGCAAATCCATTTCATTTGATCACGTGTTGTACCAAAGGCGGCAGGAAAGAAACACAACATCTATTGAAAAAGCAGAACTTCACATTTTTATTTATTGGAAACCACAGAACTTGGCTCTCTTCCCCAAGGAGGGGAAGTTCCTGGATCCAACTTTGTGACAGGAAAGGAAAGTGCTCACTAGGGGTGGAAGTGATTTTCTAATTTTATTTAGGGTGCAGAGGACCTAGGTGTGGGACGCAAGCTGCTTACTGATGAGCAGTAACTCAGCTGTCACTGACGTGCTGTGGCCTGTGGAAACGTTTCCTGTTCTCCTGGGTTGCCTGCACGTACATTCTTTGCTAACTGACTACTGTAGATCATGAATAAAGCATGCTTTGTCTGTTCCTGCCTCAGGACTGTGATGCCCGGGGACAAGGTCACCAAGCTTACAAAGGTTAACTAGAGGTTAGCTCTGAGAGTTCTTTTACCTGGGGGACTACATGATGAAATGACACATAATTTGGAAGTGGTGATGGAGCGGTGCCTAGGGAAGCACAGAGTGTCTCCCAGGAGAAGACATCATTCATTCTCACCTGAGAAAAAAATAAACAAAATGCCATGCAATCAAAGGACAGTGACAATGACCATTTCTTTGAGATTCTATTCTAACAATGCATATGTGTGTATATGGGGTGTCAGGGGTTATGCATATAAGAGTTCAGGTGCCTACAAAGTCCAGAAGATGGCGCTGTGGACCTTGTATCTGGAATGACAGGTAGACATGAGTTTCCCAATGTAGATGACGGGAACCTAACTTGCGTCTTCTTCAAAGGAAGTAAGTGCTCTTGTGGTGATTTGAATGAGAATAGCCCCCATAAGGCTCATATGTTTGAATACTTGGTCCTTAGTTGGTGGATCATTTTGGGAAGGATTAGGAGGAGTGGCCTTGTAGGAAGAGGTGTGTCACTGTGGGCAGGCTTTGCAGTTGGAAAGGCCCACACCATTTCCCAATGTCCCTCTCTGTCTTGTGGATCAAATGTAAACTCTCTGCTACACCTCCAGCACCATGCCTGTTTTCCTGCTGCCAGGCTTCCCACCATTATGGTCTGGGACTCACCCTCTAGAACTGTAAGCCTCAATAGCAATAAACTTTTGTTTTTGTAAGTTGCCTTGGTCATGCCGCTTTGGCACAGCGGTAGAAAAGTCAGCAAGACAGCTCTTAACCACAGAAGCATCTCCTCAGCCTCCCACAGTTTCCAGAAGCAATCCTAACTTTTGAGTATCCCATCAAAGGAACTAGGAAAAGTTAGTGTTCCAAAAGTGACTGATTAGTTCACACTAACTCTAGTTACTATTTAGTAACTTAATATGAAAACAAAACCAAAAGAAAAAACCCAAAACCCAAAACACCCAGAAAACAGAATCCCTTATGTTAACAGCAGCCATATAGTCTTTAAACTCTAACTACAGAGCTACAGATGACCATAGTATGAGCCCCTCAGTCATGACACGCAGACCACGTTAATGAAAGCAGAAGGGACTTCCGGTGGTTTCATCTGCCCCCATTGTACTTGGTTTTGTGCTTTTCTTGCTTAGGACTGTTACATAAAGGCAAGTTGGAGAAAAAAAATGACAGTCTTTCCTTAACTACTTTCCTTTCTAGTCAGAGGAAGACCTTTAGAATTCCTGAGCAATTAAATCAATGGGTAAAGATGGACTCAAAGCTTTAGAGACTTAGAACTAAAAGCTTTTTTCTTTTCCTTCACTTAATTTAGCTTTATATATAAATCACAGCATCAGTGATTTATATCGGTAGCTCATACACTATAAATATGAAAAACAAATGCCCAGAATATAGGTGGGCAAATGGGAAGAGTATTTAATGCCAAGGAGGACACAGTGATAATTGGTACAGGAATTCTGGTTTCATTTGTTAAGGCAGAGGGTGAGGTTAAATAATCATATAATGGAAATGAGTTGTGGAGACTGGAAACTTCACGCATCAAGGCTGAATGAAACAAACAGAATGTACATACACACACACACACACACACACACACACACACACACACACACACACACCCCTATGCTGCATAAGTGAGCCAAATAGGTTTTAATCTTCTGGAAGAAGCATCATTAAGTCTCTGACCTTTAAAACTTCAGCTCTGGTCCACTTCCTTTCTTAGAAGTGTTCTCTTTCCTAAAAAGTTGTCTCTGCTTCGACCTCTACCCATGTGTTCAATTCTTAACTCCAGAAGAACCTGAAAATCCCATTAGATGCTCACAGAAGCCTGATAAATGCCTGTAACAGTATGGCAAGCCAGGGAGCCAGGACAAAAGGTTTCTGGTTCTAATCTCTTAAAAGCTTCTATGCACTCCAGGGTCACCCAAAAGGAGCCAGGATACTTTGCTTCTTTCTCTCCATTAACAAGTGTCCCATCTCACAAGCATGTCTGTCTTCCTGATTTCCCCCATTTCTTTCATTTTTACCTCTGAAGCACAACGAGACCTTACCAAATGGGGGGAGGGGCACATACCTCAGAGGTAGCCTGCCAGATGCAACCATGTCTGTCTAGTGGTCACTGATGGGTGCCAGTTATCTGAGTGTGCCAAAGACAGCGCTGCCTGTGTGGTCCATAGTCATTATGCCAATATGGCAGTATGGAAGCGGCAGTAACCATGATGTCAATATGGTGGCATCTATGGAAACTTTGGGTCCATAGCACATAGAACTGCTGGCTTCCCCAGCACCATCTTTCTCCTGTTTCTACTTCCTCTTTTTTGTCTTCCTTTTTTTTTTTTTTTTCCTGAGACCCACTGGGATTGGCAAACTTCGGCTCTAGACAGCTCATGCCCAAGCCCTTTGTGCACCAAGGAAGTCTCTCTGAGACGCTCTCGCTCTCAGGTCTCACACATGGCTCAGTGAGACCAATGGTCAACAGGGAGGGAGGGGCTGCGTCCAAGTACGGGGAGAGCTGTTGAGTGGGGAGGGCTGATGCGATGCGGTAGCCCATCTTACCCCAGGATCCTGATGGTCAGTGGTTTGGGGTGTTCCTCTTACTAGAAACCTAGATAATCCCTGGTGGGGACAGGGCTTGAAAGTCAGAAGTTACAGCCCAATGGGCCCGGACACTGAGGAATGAAATGCAAGCCATAGTATAGCTTAAGGGGTGGGAGCCTAGGCTAACAGCTGTCTAGGTATTAGACTCATGCGCTCATCCTGTGGTAGGTCAGCTGACCTTCCACCACACTCCTGCCTGGATTCCCTTGTTCCCATGCATTGTTTCCTTCTGGTTTGCTACATCCTACACAGTCTCATCTTTCCTTTGTTTGTTTATTGTAGACAGTTCCATGCCTGAAGGCATGCGTTAGTCTTATAGGTGATAAGACATTCCTGAGCACCAGGCTAGTAAAAAATAAGTAAATACCATAAGATACAGCTGCTTATTTGCTTTTTAACCAGGATGGCAATCTGGGTAAGAGGTTCAGAGCTATCATGTAAGCAAACCTGTTCCCTGAATCTAGCAACCCAAAAGCTCATGCTTTCTTTTGGGGGATACTCAAGGCAGAGGTACCATTACTTCACTGAGGTTAGGGAAATAACTTCTGAGATGCTCATTATAGTGACTTACAGCCCAGTATTGAACAGCACCAAAGACTGGTTCAAACCCCAGCCGGGGAGGAGAAAGCCCAGAGGGATCGGGAGCTCCATCTAGAGTTGTTAGGCCTACTGTAAGCTGCACCCACAGAATCACCAGAGATGCCCAGCAGTATGGTGGAAGAGGAAACACTCACACACTATTTGAGTTTCTGAAAGACTCTGCATGTGGGCAAGAGGGACACCTCCTTCCCCAGGGCCCCTTTTGCTTTCATCTTTCTTTAGGTTCATGGGAAATTTACCTTTAGTTAGTTTGAATGCTGCACTACGCTACCTCCTTAAGAACTGGAAAGTGTTCGATCCCGAAAACCTGAAGTCAAGAAGCAAATATTTTTCCTGTAACACCACCTGGCTTCCGTTGTAAGCTCGGTGATGGGGAAGCTTGGCCAAGGCATTGAAGCCGAAACTATCCCAGTCGGCAGCTGGACCTATTTTGGGAGGAATCAAAGGGAATGATCGGAAAGTGCCTCCTGTTAGGCTTTCATGGTCCTCTGCCAGGATGGGGGACTACACAAAGGGAGGTCAAAAGGGGGCACCTCTAGTATCTTAGGAAACCTCTGCTCGTGGGCAAACCTCATCTCCCATGCTACTTCTGCTTAGACTGATATATTTTTAACATAAAATTTGTCTCTTTTAGGATATGGTGGTTTCAGGCTAAACTCCTCCTTTTGACACAGAGATTTCAAGTAATTCCTTAACTTACACAGGACCCAGAGCCTGCCCTCCAACCAATAGAACAGGGGGTCTCACAGTTTCATGAATCACTCTTAGGAAGCTACTATGCCCGCCATCCTCATGTCTAAAGTTATAGACATGGATTACTGTCCTTCAGCTCTTCCAGATCATTCCTGGGGCCACAGTTCTAAACTGTGGCTCTGCTTGAGTCACCCATGCTGGGTTGGGCTTTTGGTGGTCCAGGTACCTTTGAGCTAACCATGCTCTTGTAAGCAACTCCTTGCCCATAAACCTGTAAATAAGTTCAAGAAACTGACTAATGTAGCTTTGGTGGAATTGTTTCTTTGGTCTATGGAAGGTGTCCTAACTGGGGTGAATATATTTCAGTTCTTACCCCCAGATACAGTCACAGACTATAGAACTCAAGAGTCTCAAAATTGGAGGAAAATGGTGGCTAAGTTTATAATAAAGTATGCACCAAAGCTTTGAATATATAAAAGCTCCTGGGAGCGTTTCACAATTTCCACAAACTTCTACCCTTCCCCAGCACTGAGATACCTTTGCCACACTGACTCCGTGGAGGCACTCTACTTAACTCCAGCTTTGCTGTACCCCACTACTCATATGTCCTGGAAGCCCTTTGAGAACCATTCAGAATCCATTTGCTTGATACTTAGGAAAAGCAACCTATTTCTTTTATTCAGCTCCAGGTTCTCTTTCCTTAATTCCCCCATCTTTTCACTTCTTGCCATGACCAGCCAGCCATATAAAGAAAGCTAAGCAAAAAGGAGTCATGATCAGTTTCACCTGAGGTGGGTACAAAGAACCATGGGGCCGAGGGTTTAGCTCTAATACAACATGCGCATAAAAAGAAGCCTGATTTCAATCCCCTGGGTCGTCTTGTCCCCCAGATAAGAACCTCAAGTTCACTTATACATTATGAGATCTATGAGTCATGAGAAATTCTGTGGGTTTAATTAGACAGATCATCAAATAAAACCAGAAATCTACAGCAGAGAAAGACAAAATTAGAACACTACGTCCGTCACCATCACTTTACAGTAATAAAAATGAGGTCCCCTGGGTACAAGTTTAATTAAAAGAACTGTGAGGCTGAGGGTTTAGCTCTGTGATACAACATGTGCATAAGAAGCCTGGGTTCAATCCCCTGGGCCATCCTGTCCTCCAGATAACAACCTCAAATTCACTTATACATTATGAGATCTATGAGTCATGAGACTGACTTGCCCAGAATCTCAGAGCACAGGTTTAATCCAAACCAATCTTCTGCAGCGCTGCCCTCTGCTGGCATCTAGTTCAGGGGCTAGAGGGCTCTAATGGACCTTTTTTTTTTTTTTTTTTTTTTTTGCCAGATTCTGGGACCCGAGAGCATCTTGCTAGAAGGCATCTCATTCTGTAGCTGAGACAAAGGCACACATTGCTTATGCCCCAGATCTGGCTTGCTGGCTACTCTACTTTCCTAATACCAATGGCATTTCAAACATTTGCAGTCTTTGTTATGAAACACTTAGGTTGAGAACCAAACCCCTAAACTGATATATTTTCTGGAAGCCTTGGTAATTTGAGATTCCCTGGTGTGGTGGTACTGTGTTCCCCAAAATATTGTGCACCCTAATAAACTTATCTGGGGTCAGAGAACGGAACAGCCACTAGATACAGAGGCTAGAAAATGGTGGCACTCACACCTTTAATCCTAGCATTCCAGAGGCAGAAATCCCTCTGGATCTTTGTGAGTTCAAGGCCACATTGGAAACAGCCAGGCATGGTGACACATGCCTTTAATCCCAGGGAGTGGTGGTAGAAAGCAGAAAGGTATATAAGGCGTGAAGACCAGGAACTAGAAGCATTTGGCTGGTTAAGCTTTCAGGCTTTCAAGCAGCAGTTCAGCTGAGATTCATTCTGGATGAGGACTCATCAGTTTGAGGAAACAGGATCAGCTGAGGAACTGGCAAGGTGAGGTAGCTGTGGCTTGTTCTTCTTCTCTAATCTTCCAGCATTCACCCCAATAACTGGCCTCAGGTTTGATTTTATTAATAAGACCTTCTAAGATTCCTGCTACACCCTGGGCCTCTGCAGACGCTGCTAACTGAGGCCTTGCTTCAGACACACTGTTTGCCCCTCATCGTTGGTCTGATATGTTGGACAATACATAATGCTTGGCAAAATGTATGCATTTATTTGGCAAAAAAAAAATGAGTGAATAAATGAAGAAAGACAATTTACAGTCAAATATAGTAGTTATCATTGATTTAACAATTCGTTGACAATGAGTCAATGGAAGTTTAATAATTCAAGTCATTTAAAGCCAAAACAACACAAAAATAAATGAAATTAACAACACATCTTATCAGGGCCAATATTATTTCTCTGGAGCATGGTTTGAATGGCCCTCACATGGTGTGCTGTGTCAGGAATCTCGTGGTGGCAATGTGTACCAGAACTCTCCAGTTTCAATTCAGAGACCTGAAGGTTTCCCACAAAGACTCATGCTATTACTGAACTGTTACTACTCTGGGCTATTTGGGAATTTTATGACCCTCAATAAATTATAATATTAATTCCAGGAAAGATGCAATGTCTGTTACCTTTCCTCTTCTTTCCTTAGGCTTCCTAGGCCACACTGCACCCAGTCCATTGCTTAGATATTTGTCAGATCAATTAAGATAGTGTTATTAGTTCCCACTAAGCCAATCTGGGTCCATCTAACATGTCCCTCCATCATACAGTGAGCATCTGAGGAGACAGCAATTCATTTCTGTCTAACTGATACTGTACTGGCAGCATAGGAGTTCTCCCATTAGTTCATCTGCACTATCTTAAGCCTTAAGGGTTTCCAGCCACATTAGTACCTTATTCTGTTTCCTTCCACTGAAGACAGGGTCTACATGGGACCTCCGGCTCATTTCTCTATGCAGGTGCATAGGATGAATGCAAGCTAATTTACCTCTGAAGGCTGACTTGATGTAAACAATGGAATACTTTGGGAGTTTTAAAATTCTGTTTTTAATTCCACTCTACAGCTGTTTTCCATCCAATGTGTTCTAATGGCTTCTTGAGTAGAGTTGTGCTCCCAACAGAAATGTCTTTGATTAAACTGAATCTTCACTTGATGGAATTGACTGATATTTGTACATATGAGTTATAGGATGAACAGATAAGCATATACATACCATCTTAATACATATGAACTCATTTATCTATAAGAGCTCAAAGCTACAGCATCATGGCTTCCCTTTTGTATATGAGACAAGTGTTTTTATTTTTTAATAGTGTCTTTCCCAAATTACACAAAGGGCATTACACAATGGGGTGCTTGAACCCCACTCTACTCTTGTTCCTCTTTCGACCTAATTATCCCTCCAATTCAGATATGTACAGCGACCTGTTTCCAGAGTGCTTTGTTTTTGTGGAATTGAAAATGGAAACAGAGATGTGATGAGAACTGTCTTAGACCTCCCAAGTCATCATTCTTTCTACACCAACAGGAAATAATGCGCTGACGTCATTAGCCTAAGTGAGTGGAGCAAAATGCTTCTCAGAGCGTGAGGGATAAAACGAGAGCCTGTCAGCAGACTGGGACCTCAATCGTCCACACACTCTTCTGACTCAGGATCAATTCTGATCCTAAAGTCAAGTCCATAATTAGAACAGAAAGGGTGCTTATGTGAGCTGGAAATAGCACAGAGTGATTGCAGTAACTAGAAAATTCATTTGAGGTAGCTGATGTACTTCAGGCAGAACAGTCTTTCAAATGTAATAACAGGGCTCTGCCTGGCAGTTTCTAATAATGGGTTAAAATGTGAAGAGACATAATGATTTTCTTCATGTAGTCATGTCAGTAAGCTATTTAAAAATGCCCCCAGAAGTTAAAAAAGCACTTAAGTGCTTGAAAAAATGTGTCTAGAATGTCTCAGAAATTATTTCAACTATAAATAGCACAATTAGTTATTAATATAAGAATTTTCTAAGTGACGAGCAGATGGAATAGTGCTGTGGATATTGATTGCTCTGTATGCTGTGAATGTGTTGCTCTGATTGGTTAATAAATAAAATGCTTATTGGCCAGTAGACAGGCAGGAAGTATAGGCAGGACAGACAGAAAAGGGAATTCTGGGAACAGGAAGACTAAGTCAGGAGTCACCAGCCAGACACAGAGGAAGCAAGATGTAAAAGTACCAGTAAGCCACAAGCCACATGGCAACTTATAGATTAATAGAAATGGGTTAATTTAAGATATAAGAACTAGATAGCAAGAAACCTGCCATGGCCATAGAGTTTATAAGTAATATAAGTCTGTGTGTGTTTACTTAGGTCTGAGCGGCTGCAGGAGCCAGGTGGACACAGAACATCAATGTCATGAAGCCATTAACTGTACAGCATGGACATATCCCCATCTCAGTTTACTCTAGGGTAAACACAGTAGCTTCATAGGCAAGCATTTTAATTGTGACCATCTTTTCTCCTGGTTCATAGACACTAATGAAACGCCTCACTGACTGTCAACAATGAAACAGACTAAGACAACTGACCTTGATCTTTCTAAACAGTATAACAGCTGCATCAAAATCTACCTATAATGGCTAATCTTCATTGCCAACCTGACTGGATTTAGAATTACCATGGAAACCCACTTCTGGCTGTGTTCTAGGAGAATATTTCCAGAAAGATTTTAATTGAAGAAGAAAGGCCTATACTGACCATGTGTGGCACCATTCCATGGGCTGGAGTCTCAAATTGAATACAAAGGAGAAAGAGAGCGACATAAGTCATCTCCTGTCACCAGGTGCCTTTCCGCTGTCAACTATGTGACATGTGCACCCCCTTCACAGTGCCTGCCAGGCACAGCTTGCTCTTTTTACCTCCTCTTTCCTCTCTTAACTCTCATGTCTCTCTGGACTCTTCTTTCCTCCCTTACTTCTCTTCTTCTTCTTGTCTGTCTGTTTGCTGGCCTCTCTCATGTCCCCACTCCAACATGGCCCTTCACTCTTTCTCTCTCCCTCTCCCCCAATAAATCTCTTGCACTAACTCTGTTGCATATGGTGTGTTTGCTGAGTGGCACACCTTGGCGGGGCCACTGAAAGGTACCCATTTGGACTTTCTTTATTTTATCCTTACACACACCCCAGGACAGCTAAACAAACCTTTATTTAACAAACAAACAAACAAACTGCTGGATGAATCATCACTCCAAACTTCAAGTTGTACTATGGAGCTATAATAATAAAAACACCACGGCACTGGCCTAAAACAGACACATTGATCATTGGAACTGACTTAAAAACCCAGACATAAATTCAAACACCCATGGACACCTGAGTTTTAACAAAGATAACAAAACTGTACACTGGAGAAAAGACAGAGTCTTTAACAAATGGTGCTCATCAAACTGGATGGCTAAATGTAGAAGAAGCCAAACAGATCCATATGTATCACTCTACACAAAACTCAACACTAAATGGATCAAGGACTTCAACATAAGACCGGATACCCTGAATTTGACAGAAAATAAAGTGGGTAATGGGCTTGAAACTATTGGCACAGAAAAAACCTCCTGAACAGTAAGCCAATAGCACAGGCACTAAGAACAACAATGAATAAATGGGACCTCACAAAACCGAAAAGCTTCTGTATGACAAAGGACATGATCATTCAGGCAGAGTGGCAGTCTATGGAGTGGGAAAAGATCTTACCAATCACAAATCTGATAGAGGGTTAGTGTGTAAAATATATAAAGAACTAAAAACATGGAACATCAAGGAAACAAATAATCCAGTTACAAATAGGGCACAGAACTAAGCTGGGAGTTCTCAAAAGTTGAAACACAAATAGTTGAGAAGCAATTAAGTGTTCAATGTCCTTAGTCATCAGAGAAATGCAAATTAAAACTACTTTGAGACTTCATCTTACCTTATTCAGAATGGTGATGATCAATAAAACAAAAGATGGCTCATGCTGGCTAGGATGCAGGAAAAGCAGAATACAAACTCATACAGCCACTACAGAAATCAGTGTGGGTTCCTCAGGAAGCTAGGAGTCCATCTACCTCAAGATCCAATTATACCACTCTTGTGGAAATATTCAGAGGACTCTACATCCTACTACAGAGACATTTGTTCATCCATGTTCATTGCTGCTCCAAAGGGACCTCATGGAAACTCCCAAACATCACAAGACTATTGTGATGGTAAGGCTCCATTGCTGAAGACAGCATTTGAATATCTCTTTGAACAAGGAAAAACTATGCTGATGCCCAACTAGAGCCTTCACCCCTACTGACTAGTGTTCATAGTATGGGAAGGTACTTTGTATGCTACCACTGGAGAAAGGTAAGTATAAACTCAGTTACAAATCTTGAGACCTACAACAGTGACCTGCCTGCATAATATAATAGTGGCACAAAGGTTGTGGGAGTAACCAACCACTCTTCGACTGAATTTAAGGCCTATCCCATGAGATGGAATCCATGCCTGATACTGCTAGGGTGGTCAAGGACCTGAGACTGGATAGGCCCTGGACCTAGTGGAAAACCAAATACTATTGTTCTACTATACTATAGCAATAAAATGACTCCTAATGACATTCTGCTATACTCACAGATTAGTGCCTCAAATCAGTGCCTAATTCAGCCATCATCGGTGAAGCTTCTAGCAGCAGATGGGAACTAACACACAACTAGACAATGTATAGAGAGTGATAAACTTTGGAGCATTCAATCTTAAAGGTTATGACTTCATCAAACTTCCTCTCCTCTCAGGGCTCAGGGGGCTATGTAGAAGAAGGTTTAGAAAGATTATAAGACCAAGAGGTGATGGATGACTCCAAAAATCAGTGTCTTCCAGACACAACAGGATTAATGTGCATATAAATGCACAGAGACTGTGATAGGATGCACAGGGCTGGGACATGTTCAAGGAAGACTGGGTTCCAGCACTGAGAGGGAGAAGTGGACATGAGTTCATACCCCTAATCAAGAAGCTATCTGCAATTAATACCTGCTTGCAAAACAAAAATGAGTTTCCTACAATGGAGTCTCTTTGGGTATTTCAACCACAACTCAGAGCAAGCCCTATGCCCAGGAGTATATGGCCCACACAAAATGAATGCATAGTATTTTTGTAGTAGATTTTTTGGTCTCATATTGCTTTGTTTGGGCATTTTATGTCTTACAGATCTTTTTGCTTTTTTTTTTATTTTTATTTTTCAAGATAGGGTTTCTCTGTATGTAGGCCTGGAACTCGCTCTGTATACTAGACTGGCCTTGAACTCAGAAAGATCCATCTGTTTCTGCCTCCTGAGTGCTGGGATCAAAGGATGCATCACGCTGCCCAGCATCTTACAGACCTTTTGCTTATTTATTTTGGTTTCAGTTTTTGTGTGTGTTTCCTTTTTTGTTTTTGTTTTGTTTTTTAAAGAGAGAGAAAAAGGAAAGGCCTGGAGTTGGGTGGGTGAGGGTAAGGAGGTAGGGTGGATCTGGGAGGAATCAGGAAAAGGGAAAAGCATGATCAGAATGTATACATGTATAATAAAATATATAATATATAATACAATAGATATACTTGAGTACAGAATTCTTCAGAAATATGAATGACTAATAAATATTTTTAAAAGTAAAAAAAAATTAGTGCTTTCTGATCATATTTAAAAACTGAAAACAAACAGCCTTACCTAGGGTAAAAACAATCAACACTGGATAGTGGAGAAAATTCACTATACTACTTGCATAAATTCTGCTGCTATAAACCTATACATATCATCAAGCCAAGTATAGCCAGCATCCAGATTTCCCTGCATCTTTAACTGATGAGCAACGATGTTATAATTATCTTTGAGTACATTGTAAAGTACTAACATTTCCAGCACACACTAAATTTATTCTGGATTACTGGTCTGCATTTCCTGTGCTATAATTATAACTATAATGCTACTTTCCAGTTTTACTCAATATTATTTTTATTTAAATTGTAGTAAATTTCCAGAAGAATGGGGTTTTCTTTTTCACAAAAATCACAGCAATATGGAAATATTGTAGAGGGGGTGATTTGACAGCATAAGGAGAGAATCCAGTAGCCAATCTCTTTTGAGGCAGCTAAGCATTTCCGTCTGTTTCTCACAGGTCATGAAGACCACCTCACTCCTTCTGTGGTCAAATTCTGGTAACTTTATTCTGAAAGAGGGAGCAAATCTAAGTACACAATCTAATTCACACATCACAGACACTTAGGAACAACTGTTCACAGTTTGGTTTACAGGTCTCTTTCGAATCAACAGAGAAGCGGTTGTTTTGATTGAAAAGACTAAAGATTCACTGAGGGCCGTGGGAGTTAGCCTTTAAGTTGTTGCCAATGGCCCCACTGTGTAATTGCCGTATCCTTATGTAGCTCACACAGAGCGGGTCTTGAATAACCATGAGGTCTGACTGTTGGAGTTTGGCTTTGCTTTGATTTAACTGTGCCTTCGCCTTTCCCTTCATAAGAAGTATGAGGTTTTTGGGGATAGAGAAGAAAGGAAAGGTTATGGCTTAATAGTGATGTGTCTGTGTGTTTTGGGGCAGGGGTTCAATAGTGATGATAGTTTTTTTTTTCCCCCATGGCACAGACTGTAGTTATTTGGGAAGAGGGAACCTCAATTCAGAAGAGCCTCCCCCCCATCAGATTGGCCTGTGGGCAAGTCTGTGGGGCATTTTCTTGGTTGGTGATTGATATGGGAGGACACAACCCATTGTGGCCAATGTCACCTGTGGCCAGATAGTCTGGATTTCCTAAAAAAGGCAAGTTGAGAGAGCCCTGTAGAACAAGGCAATGAGCAACAATCCTCCATGGTCTCTGCATCAGATCTTGCTGCCAGATTCTGGTCTTGAGTGACCTCCCTCTGGGCAGACTGTGATATGGAAGTACAAGGTAAATAAACCCTCTCCTTCCTAAACTGCTTTTGGTCAGAGTGTTTTATCACATCAAGTGAAGCAAACTCACTAAGTCACATTTGCTATCCTTGGACTAACCCATCTTCAAGGACATTTGTGACTGTAACATTTTCTCATTTATCTAGCTAAATGCAGATAACCCGAGAACACACTGGTGGATTATATCAACCAAGTCAGAGATTGACACAAATGAGTGGAGCTTAAGATGGCACCGAGGGAAACTTGGCTATTGCTAATGGCTGTTAATTTGAAGAGTCAACAGTTACTATTAAATGAAAATAAAAATGAGTAGACGTACAGTCAGGATCTAGAAGCAGATAGACTGTTGGTATTAGATTGGAAGGACAAAACTTCAAGATAACCAGAACACGTTTGCATTTTATAAGCCCGAGGCAGCATTAGCAGTCATGGCTATAATACCCATGCTTTTGGTAAGATTCCTAGTACTTTGCCTGTCATATCGTTATGAAATTTAAAATAGCCACAACAGAACTTAAAAAATCATTATAATAATCCATCTATTACGGGAGCAGCTTTCTTCACCCATGCAGGGTACGTCTGTTCAAACTCCCTTTTTATTGTTAAGTTTAATTTTTTAGTTCACTTATGAGTGAGTGGATCTGTATAAATCTCTTCATACATCCTTAGTTTCAGTTAACTCACCCTCTGCTCCTTCTTTTCCACACCCCTCTGCTCCCATTCCCACTTCACCCTGTAACCTCTAGTGAACCCCTCCGCCTGTTTTCCTTATTACATCTGTTCTGCTCCCCGCTCCCAGTTTTCACTTGGTTACAAGATCATAATTCCTACATAGTTCCTTCAGGTACACTTCGTTTTGTTTCTCTCTGCCTCCTGCTCCCTTTGCTGCCTATCACCGACATTCCACTGTCTGCTTGAACCTATTTGCCTGGAGTATTTTCCCATCTCTCCTTTCATTTCATCTATAGTCTACTATCCTTCCTCCCTTAATCACCCCCCCCTCCCGCTATCCCCAATAGCATGATTCTACTTTCCTGCGTTCCCCTGTACTCTAGGTTAAACACAAAAGAAAAAAAAAAAAAAAAAGGAAGCTAGGGCCCTCAGTTGATACAGAATATGCAGTGCTTGTCTTTTTTGGGTCTGCGTGACTTCACTCAGCATAATTTTTTCCACATCCATCCAGGTGTCTCTTTTCTTTGGTGGTGAGGTGGCCGCTAGTAGATAACCTCATCTCCTTAGGCATATGGGCAGCAATAACTGAATGGAGTGGGTTAAAAATACAACATTTTAAAACATTTTAAAAGTGGGACATAAAGTTTGGGCGGGGAGATGTGTTGGGGTTGTTATGGAGGGAAGCTGGGGGTGGGGAGTGGAGGGTGGGTATGATTAAGATACATTGTACACATCCAAGAAATTTTCAAAGACTAACTAAAAATATTATTAGAAATCATTGCATGCTTTACAGGTTAAATTTGAAAAGGAGCTGTGTAGTAAGAAACAGACGTGGCAGTAATCTACAGCCTCTTAATCAATAGCATTGCTGTGTAGATCTCAATTGGTACTCATTAATGTAACTGTAATTCAAAAAATGTACATTAACCAAATAAATCATAAATTAAACTATTTTTTGTTTATGAGAAATATATATTCATAATTATTTTAAAATGCTTTCTGATGAGGTTTTGGATTGACCTACATACATGGAAGCCCCCAGAAAACAGAGAATTTAAATATATTTCTTCCGTTATTTAGGACTTTTAAAAAAATCATTCCTGGCCTGCCTATCCATGAATAAAGGGTGGTGACATCTAGAACCTATAGAGCACTCCAATGACAAAGGTCAATATCACCAACATTTTTAAGGTAAGAAAACCTGTGCAGTCCATACACTGAACTATAAGCTCCACCCAATAATAACATAAAGCCATACTTCACAGCTAGCAGCAGAAGTCTACCTCTATGTTCTTGGGACTCTACATAATAACAACCGTTTTTTTTTTTCATATAAGCAACATCACCAAATACATATGCAAATTAATATAATGGAATAAGCAAAAATAAAAATAATTTAAGGTCTATTTTTGGTCCCATAATCTATCTTCAAGCATCTAACAGGAAGGATGTGTTCCTTGCTTCTGAGCTAATCTTTAACAATTTTGAGTGCACTTTAAAAATAAACATGCACACACATAATACTGCTTAGGATTTTCTTGATTTATAGATAATGCAAGTCATTCTAGAATGTTTTTGTACAAAAAGTAAATTGCTATGTTGAAAACAAAGGATTATCTTTAAAACAGTAACTGTTGATCCAATATCATTCCAACACACAGCAATGAAGAGCACAGAAGTCCCCATTCACACAGAGTTTATATTCTAAATGATAGAGAAAGCCTAACGGGCTAGGTATTGTTAGCTGGTCAGGGAAGCAAGGACAGCTTAAGAAATTTGTAACCAGAGTCTACATAGACCCTTGTACTGAGAAGAATAAAATGGCCTTTTATTTTAATTTTTTGACATTCTAAATAACTGTAGAGCGGGCTCTGCATTTTTACTGTGCACAGAGACTCATGGACTACATAGAGTATCCTGCCAGGAAATAAGAGTTGAAACCCAGAGGGCACTAGAGCCATGTGAAGCCTGGAAGGCCATTCTATACGAGGGGACATCAAGTGCATATGATCTCGGCATCTCAGAGAAACAGCAAAGCTTTAAATGGCTGCTGACAGATGTGAGAGACAAGTGATCGTTGCCGATTGGGCCAGCGAGGTCGGCAAAGGTAAGTTTTCCGAGGCCCTTGTGATAGGCTGCAATTTCTCAAAGCAAAAGTACAGTGTAGTCAATGAGAAAGGCGTGTAAGAAGAAATGCCATTCATTGTCAGAGGGACACCAGAGAGAGTGGGCTTGCTGTGGTATGAAGTTAGGACCAGACACAGCAGATGTAGAAACATACTGACACGTAGATATTTATGCATATACCCATGTCTCTACCTCCCTATCGAGAACTTCTGACCCCAGGGGAGGAAACACATTGGAGTGAGGCTTCAGTGAACACTGAACAAGAACGGCCAAGTTGGGAAATACTAACAACACAGTATGTCCAAGAAGAGCAGAGCCCACTAGGGGGCAGTGCAGGCAGAGAGGGATTAAACAGTCCTTCCAGGTTACAACACACCGTCATAAAACTCATCCTTCTTAACAGTCCCTAGACAAAGCCCAGCTCTCCCTGGCCCCACACACCAGAGTATCCTCTGTGAGTATATAGATAATTTATCATTAGCGCAGAGAAACCCACTTCAGATCAAAGCACTGTTCTAACACTTCAAAAACTGGCCCCTTGTGGATTTCAAGTTTCGTTTTCAAAGTTGAAAGCTCCCTATAACAGGATCAGTTCCTCTGATTCATACTAACTCTAAGCACAAGGAGCCATTCTGGCCACTGCAGGGATATCACTTTAATTATGGGGACCTTGCCACAGAGGACCTTCTTGGGCATGTCAGGGTTTCTCGAAATCTGAATTTGTCAGCTCATCATAGCTAAACGCTTCTATGAGTCCTTGTGCGAACCAGAGGAAGAGCTGTTATATTTGACCCTTGATAGAACACCAGCTCTGATGTCCTAACACGGGCACTTTCCTGGGTCTACCATCCGCTCTCCCTGACCTTATGGGGATCTTCCTCTTTACATGTCCAGGAGTGAAAGCACTTGAGGTTTTAAGCGATTTGGGGGGCCCTCCTCCGTGCTAAGCTGCCTATGCAGGTCATTAGGACTGGTGGCACAGAACTCGCCCCCCTTGCCTCTGAGACACTAAAGCTGTGGCACTCTTGGTGGTCAGGCCTCTAAATTTATCCTGGAGACATAACTCACAAAGTCCTGAGACTCTCTAGGGACTGCCAGGGGGTCTCAGGTACCAGAATCAAGCCACCAAGGATCTCAGATAGCAACATCAGATCCTGCTCTTGCAAACTCTAGATCTTCTATTTTTCAAGCTTGCTCTGAGAGGCCAACCCTGAAGGAGTGTCACCCTTCCCACCCCCTACAACTTTACCATTCCTCAGCTCTGAGCCCCTCAGGATTCTACAAGACCAGATTCATTCTAGGGACTCTTTCCTGCAACTTTTCCCCAGAGATGATAAGATAATTCCCAGACTGAGCTTGCAACTTTCTCCAGTATGACCTCCCTATTAATCCTTCCCCAATATAGCTCGGATCCAGTACTAAGGTCCCTTTTCATCGTCAAAAATCACTTTATCACACTTATCTGTCTTATACACTCACCCAGTGGTGTCACTGACTCTCTTTCTTCTCCTCCTGTTCCAGGCCCTGTAGCTACATTTCCTTCTCTACTTTCTCCCAAAGGCCCATGATCTCAAATAACACAAGGAATCCTTGCCCAGGGCTGCTGGCTCTGCTGGCTCTCGACTTCCCTCCAGCCCTTCCTTTGGAATGTACCCAGTGACTCTCCCTCCATGCTCACTTCTGGAGGAGCCCTGTTTCCCAGCAGTCTCCCTCTTCCCAGCAGCACGTTCCTAGCTGTGTCTGAGCAGGCATTTCACAAACACCCCCACAGTGAGGGCTAGCTTCCACACGGGAACTCAGAGGCAGCACAAACCTTCATTCTACAGCACGGCCCTTTCTTCCCTTTAAACGTTTCTTCTAGATGAACTGCATTTCTTTGGAGTTGGGTTGTTTGACTTTTTAGATGGCTTTTAAGCATTTCCTGTCATTGATACAGGCCTGCATTTATCCTGACATACTATAATTTTCTACTGCAAGTGTCTCCAAATATATGCAAAAGTAGAGAGAAGTGGGTAACCTGAATGCAGTCACGAAAAACTTTTCAACTGTGGTAAAATGGCCAATTTTGCTTCCTCTCCATCACCACTCACTCATCTGTCCTGCAGAATTTCTTGGGAAAGTTAAGGCATCCCATCATCTGTAATTTTTGTTTTTGTTTTTCGAGACAGGGTTTCTCTGTGTAGCTTTGTGCCTTTCCTGGAATTCACTTGGTAGTCCAGGCTGGCCTCGAACTCACAGTGATCTGCCTGCCTCTGCCTCCCAAGTGCTGGGATTAAAGGCATGCGCCACCACCACCCGGCCATCTGTAACAATTTTGGGGTGTGCCTTTGCAGGGAACTATATGAGGAAGAACACGGTTGCTGCCATCTAGCCATCAAAGCATGCTTTGGGAGAGCATCAGATAACTCCCAAGTGTTCAGATTCCTTTTTTGTTACTTTAAAAAAGAGATTCCAGTTTGTTCCCATCAACATTCAAATAAGTCCCATTTCTTCATAACTGTCTGTTTTTATTGGGGTGGCAGAAAATAAAGGCACTTTCGGGAGATTTTAAAATTCCGCCTCTATGCTCTGCAAATCCCAATATGACTTTCATTTGATTTAAATTTTAAAACAGTGACTTGAAAAGTGCAATTTGTGGCATTAATTACAAGAACTTCTACACTACAAAGGCATTTTTAAAACTGAGATTTCCATTTTCTACCGAAGAGCATGCTTAGAAACTGCCCGCACAGCCTGGGTTGCTTTGTGTATTTAGATTCAGCAGGGATGACCCGTGATTTCTGAATCTAGATCACACCACCAGATCTTACCCATCCCATGGTCACATCTTCAAGAAATGGAAATTGTTTAAGAACATTCTTTCGTACTGATATTTTCTTTTGATAAGAATTAAATTAGGTGCTATGTAGACAGCTCAGCTGTTAAGAATGCTTGCTGCTCTTCTGGATGACCCGAGTCTGGGTGGCTCACAACTACCTTTAACTTCAGTTCCAGGGGATGCAATGGCAATGAGTATTCTGAATATTGTATTCACACACACACACACAGACACAGACACATAATCAAAAATTAGATCTTTTTTTTTTCCCTGGAGCTGAGGAATGAACCCAGGGCCTTGTGCTTGCTAGGCAAGTGCTCTACCACTGAGCTAAAATCCCCAACCCCCCAAAATGAAATCTTAACAAGCAGAGTTAACTTAACCTAACATGTGACAACTCTGGCTGAGACTTCATAACCTGAGCCTGGATGAGGTTGCAGACTACCAGCTGTGTTTCCATTTGCACTATTCTCCTTGACAGTGAAACACAGAATTTCCTTGTTTAGAAAAACCTACCCTAGCCGGGTGTGGCATCTCCTAAAGCAACCCTAGCACTCAAAAGGCCAATACCAGAGGGTTGCTGTAAATACGAGGCCAGCCTTGGCTGCAGTTTGAGACCTTGTCTAAAAATAATAATTTTATTATTATTATTTTCAAAATATAGAGTCAAGTTAAAATACCTATGCTGTTCTTATTAAACAAACAAACAAACAAACAAACAGACAAACAACAGAAACCACAGAAGGGCCTTCAGAGGGTCTTCATTTCACTAGAGGGAAGGGAAAGAAAGAAACGGATGGAGGCAAAGTCTGGTTAGTGGAGCTGTTCAGACACAAGCCAGTCGGCAGACTCCAGGGTGTGCCTTCAGCTGCCATGGGTACTAGGCTTTATGAAAGACATTTAATGAATTTTACATATTTGGTACCAGAGAGGCAACAACAGGAGAGATCTGGGTGAGCCTTGCTGGATGCAGTCACGGCTTGGTGTACATCGTCAACCAGTGCCATTTACTGCACACAATCCTCAAAGACATTTAACCTCATCACATGAAAGGAGATCACAGAGCAGAAAACCCTCACAGGTTCTTTGTTCAGAACAAAACAAAGCACAGGACTGCTGACCCAGAACATTTTGTATTCCTATTATGATTCTTCCATTAGTATTCACATGATAGAGGTATTTTCATGTGTTAAGAATTAATGCCTGGCAGAGACAATAACATTATCCCCAATTTGTCTTGAGACATTCCAGTTTGGGCATGGCTGGAGGCAAAGAAATAGCACAGTACAATGTAAGAAGAAGGGTTTGGGTAGAGACAATGTGAGGCTCTGCTTAGGGGTATTAAAGAAAAAATAAATGAAAAAATAATGGGAGGTGAAAAAAATGACTTATTTTTCTTTCACGTGTATGGATGGTTTGCCTGTATGTACGACTGTGCAGCATCTACATGTTATGTCCCTGCAGGCCAGAAGATGGCATCAGATCCCCTGGAACTGGAGTTACAGAGGTTTTTTTTTTTTTTTTTTTTTTTTTTTGAGCTGCAGTGTGAGACTGGATTTGGGTCGTCTTGAGATGCAGCCAGAGCTCATAAACACTGAGCCATCTCTCTAGAACCTAATTTTTTTAAAAAAATATCTAAAATATTAGTCATGGACTATCATTTCACCTTAGGAAAATAATCCAGTGTTGGCTCGGCAATTCCAAATTTTACAATCCCAGTATCTATGAATGTTTTGAGGGGGTGGGGGGAACCTGTCAAATATTTATATATCTCTATATATAATTTACCCCATCCTTCTCTTCTCAGAATTATGGCACAAACAGAATATATCATTCACTCTTTGTAGCTGGGACTTAAGAGAGAGGAAAGTGCACTAACTTCTTTGAAAATCTATGAGAAATTCCCCTCTTCAAGAACCAAATTACCCCACAACCAGTTCTGAGATGGGACAGCAACCCTAAAATAATGGACCACAAAGAATTAGAATGATGCCAGGAAATTTCATAAATCTATAAAGCCCTGACCCCTAGAGGAGGCATGAGTTTCCTTCACATACTTGGATGGCATGTGTCATAATTACATTAACGTATGAATACCTCCTGGCCTTCAATTCCTTTTTCTCTACAAAAGCTGTAGCACTGCCCCCAGGAAGGGCAGAGAGACTGGAATATACAGGGCTTTCTTCTGCCTTTTTGTCTAAGGAGTTTACCTTTACCACTTTGTCTCCTGTGTCTTTGAAGCGCAGGGAAATTGCCACCAGACGATCATGAACCTATGTACCCCCAAGGACAAGTTTGGCAAAGCCAGCCAGGAGCACAGCCCATGGTCACCAGATCCTGCTATTATCTGATGTGGTCTCATTTGTGAGCACTCTAGTTGTTCTGCTTGGTGATTTGGAAGGCTCCTGGCTGGGGTTTGTCTTGGGCTCTTGGTGCCAAGCTGCAAAGAAACTCATGAAGGTGTGTGTCCTTTGAAGGCTCTGTTGAGCCATCCATGGAATGCTTGCCTGGTGACGGGGCAGGGAAGGTCAGTTCTGTTTGGCCAAGTGCTTATGTTGTTTGCTTTTCTGTACAGTGTGACAGGCCATTAGGCTCTGTACCATAGAGTAATCTTTATCTCCAAGTCTGAGGTGTGAAAAACATTTGGACTCTTCTTGTGCCCCTCTGCATTACCAATTGATAGGAGAAAACATGTTCCACTGTCTAAGGCTAAGATATCCACTGGAGTAATGTCTTTGTTACATTGTGGAATCAAAATTAAGATTAGGAAATTGTCTGCCTGCATTAGAATTTGAATCAATTTCTGAGATCTCTATTGAAAAGCACGTAGACATGGGAAAAACTGATCCATGATATCATCTTGGTACTTGGAAGAATTTTTACTGAGCACGCTCCTCTTATATTCTAAGCCTGTACCTTTTTTTAATTTTCACTTTATATATCATCTTTGTTTTGGGTGTATTTGTGTGGGAATGTGCATGCTACAGCACACATGCAGAAGTCAGAAAGGACAAAGGGAGTGGGTTCTCTCTTTCCAACTGTTGAGGTAAAATTTGTAGTTTCTTCTATACTATATACTCTGAGCCAGCTCAAGATTGCCAGCAATTCTCCTGTCTCTGTTCCCATCTTGTTTTAGGAGTGCTAGAATTATAAATGTGTGTCACTGTGCCTGGCTTGTTTATTTACATGGGTTCCAGAGAGTTAATTCAGGTCTTGATTTTACCTACCAAGCCAACTCTCTGATCCTAATTATGCTTATGTGCTATTCTGTTTATTAGCTGGTGAGCATGATCATTAACTTAATGGAGGCTGAAAATTAAATGGCAGCACTGGCCACCCCATTGGGTACTGATCTATAATAAGGATTTGCTAGACTACAGAATGAAGAGTTAATGATCTACAAGCCTCACAGGTGGACTGAGGTTTGATGCTTTCTAAAGGTTAATGATGTACAAGCCTCAGATGGATTGAGAAGCTCTGGATAGGAAAGTTGACTGAATGGACAATACCCGTGGAAGCTTTGGACCAGGAAACCCACACTGCAAACCAGCTGGAATCAACCACTTCCAGACAAAGGAAGTGACCTGCAGATGCAATCTCCCTTTCCATCCTCTAAAAACTCCCGATCCCCCACACCACATGCTCACTGTCCCACTTCTGAAGAGAGATGGTAGCCCTTCAATCGCTCTGATTAAAGACCTGCTTCTGGAGATGCCTGTCGGTTTTGTTTCATCTCTATGCTACCTCCAATCCCTATGTAACGAGTACAAAGAAAACAAAAGGCTCCTCCTGACCTGCTCTGGGTGAGTGTGGTTGAGTACAATCTTTATGGCGCTGTCAGGATGTAATGTGTCTCCCTATGTTGTGTATTGGTCTCACTGGTCACATCAGAAAACAGTACTGGGCAAAAACTCAACTTGTCCCTAGCTGTCCCTAGAATCCCTAAAATTAACTAACTAATGTATGTGTGATCACTTAGCTTGTATTTTTCTTCATTGTGTGATAAAATTTCTTCTTCTTTTTTTTTTTTTTTTTTGGTTTTTTTGTTCTCTGTGTAGCTTTGCACCTTTCCTGGAACTCACTCTGTAGCCCAAGTAGGCCTTGAACTCACATAGAGCCACCTGCCTCTGCCTCTCGAGTGCTAGGATTAAAGGCGTGCACCACCACCGCGTGGCTTAATATTTATTTATTATGTATAGTGTTCTATTTAGAGATCTAGTGCCAGATCTCATTACAGATGGTTGTGAGCCACCATCTGTAATGGTGAACTTAGGACCTCTGAAAGAGCAGCCAGTACTCTTAAACTCTGAGTTATCACTCCAGTGATAAAATTTCTTTTATCATTATTATTAAAATATATGTTTGTTTTTTTTTTTTTTTTGTTTTTTTGTTTTTTTGAGACAGGGTCTCACTCTGTAGCCCTGCCTGATTTGGAATTCACTATTTAGAGCAGAGTGGCCTCTGCCTCCCATGTCCGGGGATAAAAAGCATATACCACCGTATCTTGTGCAGGAAATTTTATCCAGATTTTGGACTTACAGGTGGCTGTGGTCTGCCACCTTCAATTCTTGTCACGGACTTAATCTCTGTCAACCCTAATGGAAATGCATATAGTGAATGTTGACTGAGCTGGCTGGCTGGTTAGGATTCAAATGTTAACGTGGAAACTAAGTTAACAGAATAATCTATCACAAAGGTTTAGCACAGTCAGGCGTGCTGTGCCTCCATGTCATTTTAGATGTCACTGTTTTTACTGCATCATAAACACAATTTTCGATTTAACTCTCTGTCCACAGATTTGATTTGCTAAATCTATCCCGTCTGACTTTATAAACTTGGATACTCTTCTTAAAATCTACCACAATGATGTACTTGGCTCTATGAGCTAGTTCATAAAACGTTAAACTGCTGTAAACACACCATTAAGAGATAATGTGCAATCTTCTCAAGCAGACATGTTAGAGAGACAAGAAGCATACAAACCTTTACTGAAGGTTGTTGTTTTCAATCCATGCAAAGCAGCGTTCATTGGTTGTAAACGTTTGGTTAATTTACAAGCTTTTGTTATCAGCTACATAGATTTTGATAATGGCTTTATTCTAAAGTAGATTCTAAAAAAGAAAATTAGTTTTATTCATTTTTTTCCCTTGAAGATTCACAGGTAGTAAAATAAAAGGCAGGAAATGGTATGCTTTATCTCAATCAAAACACACTGTTTCAAATACATTGAAACATTATGTAAAAGTACAAATATGATTGAGTTGTAATTCTTCCTTGATATATGGAGGTTCCTAAGCACAAATTTGCTGAGACATTTCTATATCTTAAAGATATTTCTGTATCTTAACATCAGGAAGGCTACTTAAATGTTAGCAGGCTTGAAGACCATGGAGGCTAGATCATTCCTTCACAGTCTGAATACAGTGAAGGAATGGAACACAGGATCTTAATCATTGGTCAGAGAAGGAGACCTGAGCCACCCTTCAGACTCTGGAGAGACGTTTCATCATGAGCTAAGAAGACCCATAGTAGCTGAACCTGGCTGGAGGAGTTGATGAGGCTTCACAGGAGGAGGAGGTTTTCTGTAAGAACAAAGCCATGCTAGTCTACACCATGCATCATTGAGCCTCCTCCTGGAGCAGTAAGTTCAAACAAACCTGTCAAGCGCTTGGACAGAATGAACACCTTCAGGGGAAAGTTGCTTACTCAGATTTCAGGAAACAGCATAAAGTTTCCCTAGGGTGTAGCTCCATCAGGACAACAGTCTCTTTGACCACTGTCTGCTCTCACCCTGATTTTACTCTACTTTAAAACATTGCCTACTGTATACACTACACTCTACATGGTTTAGGAAGATCACAAAGTCTGGGGACATGAGGAAGTCCTTTTGGTGTTTTCTACTTGGTTGCCATCACACGTTCTTCATTATGGTAAGTCATGGACTCATGTTCTTTGGGTTGAGACCCCTGGATCTTCTTGGTTGCCCAATATCCTTGCCTCTGTTGGGTCTCTCACTCACTCTACAAACATTTCTGTGACTGTTGCATCCATTCTAATCCAGCACAGATAACCTTTCTGCAAGCAGGTTGGCAGTGCTCGTGGTTACGGAGCTGTTTCCTCCATCCTGAGACACACCCCCCAAACCAAAGGGAAAAGGGAGGCTCGCAAGGATCAGAAAACTCATAAGAACTGCTCGTCGGCTCAGGAAAATGAGACCCAAAATGCCCCTCTGCAAGGTGTTACAGAGTAAGCAGTTCCTGAGGAGTGGACTCCCCCTCCAGTGGAACTCCTACAAAGCAGGCAATGGGTGCACTTGTCAAACCGCCTCTGAGTCATCCATGCTCCTATAAACAGCCACAACAAACTCCCTAGTCCACTAATAACATGGGTAGAGCCGTTTCTTTGGCCTGTCACTGGTGCCTATCATGGGTGATGTCTATTCACCTCTCCCAGGAAAAGTCATGCCATGCTCATGTGCTCTCTTCCAAGCACTGGTCATTTGGTGTCACCTTTATTTTTGTGAACATAAAAGACCACAGGCTGTTATTACCTTTTTCTCTTTCCTTACAGGTTGGAATGTTATTCGGAATCTGATATCATTTTTTTTCCTGTGAGTTCATCCATGAGATTTGGTGACATCGGTGTTATTAATGCTAAAAATGTCTGTTTTACAGCTGTTCAGGAGGTGTTTGTGGTGTGATAAGGTCACTTCATTTTCTGTATCAGACTGAGGATATTATACCTATTGTAGGGGACTAGTTTTGTGTGATGTATCGGTTGGGTCCTGCCAGGGGGAGTTAGAGATTTCTCTATGGCCATTATTTACCTGTGCCATGCTGTGGCCAGGATCTCTTTTGGGGTTCCTTTTGACTTTCCACTCAGTCTCTCGAGTTTATTGCAGGAAGGAATTTCACCCTAAGAGAGGCAGTCACAGCAGTAGCATGGACCAGAGACAAGTTTGAAGGAATACATGATAGAGCATCACCCTCAAGTGAAGGCCACCTTGGAACTCGTTAAGGTGCATTGTTCCTGGTTTCCATGCTTGGGCAGCAGAGAGGACATGCCCACTATTTAGAGGTAGTTGAACAAGTCAAGGAGACATCTTCTCCAGTATCTCTTTATGGTCTTTCTTTACCTATATGGTAACTCCTCATCAATTCCTAAGGATTCTGCTCTTGGATGTATCCTTTGTAACTTGTAGAAATTGCATCCCCAAACTTTAAGAAGAAACAGGATGCCTCTTTTTTTCTTTCCCTCTGCAAAACCACAATGGTCACAGCAGAAGAAAAGGGAAGACTTGGATAAAAATGGAAATACCAATTACAGTGGTATTGTACAAGCTGACTGCCTTTGTAAAGGATGGGGCAAGTGTTCAGTGGTGCCTCGTGCACGAACTTTCTATGCTTTAAGAGAAGACAAAGATTGATGCAAGTAAACGTGACCTAGGATTAACCGCTTTTGTAATATGGGGCAAGTTCAACTGGGAGATGGTCCTGTCTTACAGAAATAAAACCTTTGACAACACTGCCACCTGCTGGGAAAGAGTCCGGCACCTCCATAATGCTGTCACTGCCTTCTTTGGTGTGTCCCCTCCAAGGACTTGTGGAGAATTTGGACATTAGAGCAGATCAACCTTTCTTTATACCTTACCTTAGACAAATCAGACAAGATCTAGATGGTTTCTCCAATGACATTGAGAGATGTATAGAGAGTCCTGAAATCTTTTCTCAAATCATGAGCTATTTTGAAAGGATTACACTGTTACCTGGGCATAGATTTGATTGAACTGAGACTTATAGACATTAATAGAGTTATAGATGTAAAATATTTCTAATGCATTTTAATGCATATTAAAATTCTTATTAGATTAATGCTACTGTTTTATTTCCAGGGATGGTCTTACATATACAATCTATGATACATATGAAGTTTCAGGCATATTTTTTTGTCAAAGATTAACACTCAGGATCTGGGTAGGCATTTACATTCTTCTGTAGGTAACAGGACAAAGAACTGCATTACTAGGCCTTATAAAAACAAGAGATGACAAATGTTTTACATTTAAAAGGTGTTAAAATTGTTACAGTATTTTGCTAAGTGCACAAAATTGTCCTAAATTGACTTATGCTGGCCGTGAAGTTTAATCTTGGTGACAACTTGATTGGGTCTGGAATCAAGGGAGAGACAAGCTATGGACACACCTGTGAGGAATCTTCTTGATTACATTAACTGAACTGGGAAGACCGCCTCTGAAGGTGGGGGCAGCCTCTGGCAGCACCAGAAGGAGGTCTGATGGAACAGCTTTTTGTGTTTTACCTCATTGCCTATTCGTCATACCAGTGAGTACATCTTACCCTGTTTGCATCTTCCTGTGAGTTCATTAAGAATGGTAGCTGTCCACGCCGCTACCATTCTTTACTAATGTGAGAGCCCAGATTCATTGGCCTCTCAATGTGGACTGAAGGCCAGGGACTCCCCAGGAATCCTCCAGGCTTGGAGCACTGCTGAGGCATCCAGCCTAGAGGACTGGTCACTGCCAGTCCTCAGCCCCATCCAGTGTGAAGGCAGCCAGTGTTGGACTACCCAGACTGTGTAACGTAACCCAATAAACCTTCTTTTAACATGTATTCTTCCTAATCAGTTTGCTTCCCTAGAGAACTCTGATTAATAAACTAGCTAAACTTAAAATATTAATATACAAGATAAAACATACATTTTTTTAAAGGACTGGCCCTACATGGAGAGATACTTTTGTATTATTTCTCCACGTTAAATAAATAAATTTTTGTCAATGTTGTGATGTGTGTGCTGTTTTTTCACTTAGAACAATAGAGTTGTTATTCAACATTTATTGTTAATAGATAACACATTTGTGCTATAGATATTATGAAATTAGATTATTATTATTATTATTATTATTATTATTATTATTATGTGTGTATGCACAAGCATGTGCCACAGCTTCCATGTGGAGATCAGGGGAGAACTTGGTGAAATTGATTTTATTCATCCACCTCATATAGTGTCTGAAAGTCACACTTTGGGTTGCCAGCCTTTCATGACAGGCAACTTTACCCACTGAGTCCTCCATCCAGTTTGAGATGAGATGTTCGAATGTCTAGCTACCTTTTAAGGCTATATGACTATATGATATATATATATATATATATATATATATATATATATATATATGCAACATGATTTAATATTATATATATTTATATGCAATATGATTTAATGTGTGTACAGACAGCAAATGATAAGTCTAAAAAAAAACTCAAAGCTATTGATCCTGGGACGTTGTAGGCATGTTAAAGGGTAGTTCTGTCTCCTGTAAGGGGCCCTTGGTAACTCACCACACTACAGAAAAGCCTGTCTCTGTGAGCAGCACTATTCCCTAAACCACGATCTAAGATAAACAAACCTGGAACTTGTCCAAGAATGGCCTTATGTTTTTCACTTTCTGACTTCTAGGGCAAAGGCCCTGGTCTCAAAACCCCAGTGGCTAGTCCCAGCCACCTGACCCAATACTCCAACAAAAGAACCAAGGAATGGTGGGAAAGAGAGACAGGCCATCAGCTCAACACACACGGGGAAGATGAACAGATAAAGGCAACTAGTGAGGCCCAGTCTGGTTTTTCTGTACTAAAAGAAGCTTTTGTTTTAACTAGGGAGAACTGGCGTTGGGGAGGGGCACTATTAATGAGTACTGGTCAAGATGGGGCTCTGCCCATCAGAGTTTTGGCTCAAGCTCTAGCAAGGTGGCCTCACATGTCAGCCACTGTCTTCACTTGAGGATGTATCTGGCTCCTATGAGGTGATCAGCCTCCAGGTATAGCCTTCCCATCAGAGACAACTGTTCTCACCTTGGGACCAGTTTGTCATGTTTGGGTGATCTTTCTGTTCTTTGTGGACCTAAGTGAGGAATCAATGCTTTTTCTTTTGGCAAAAGTCTGTTCAATTTTGACTTTTTTTTTCCCCCCAGTTTCTCCTCTGCTGCTTTGTCCTTTCAAGGTGGATAACTTTGTGACCCCCTCTTCTTACCCTAACACACCATGGTGACCCAGAATGCGCCTTTCTCTGAGCTCCCAGCAAAACAAGGAGTAAAATTCCTCAGACTTAATGGAGCAGCAATACTAAATGGTTTTGTGGTTTGTGTTTAAAAGGAGTCTAAATATGCAGAGTTCCTAAGTCACCTTGTCAGGGATGAGAAGGAAAGATAGGGGAACCTTTATATCCTGTATTAGAAAATAATATTTAAAACAAATTTTTTTTAATTAATTTTACATACCAAACACAGATCCCCCTCTCATCCCTCCTCCTGCTCTCTCCCCCTTTCCCCTCTCCCCTCCCTTCCTCCAACATGGTAAGTTCTCCCATGGGGGGATAGCTAA